>NW_023494784.1:23465984-24055984 GCF_904425465.1 Colossoma macropomum | reverse complement strand
TGTGTGTGTGTGTGTGTGTGTGTGTGTGTGTGTGTGTGTGTGTGTGTGTGTGTGTGTGTGTGTGTGTTTGAGCGTGTCTCAGGTTGCTCTCCTGGGCCTGCTGATGCAGATCCATGGCTGGCATCCATGAACACAGGCCTCTCCATTAAAGCTCCTCAGTGCCGGCTCTGTGAGAGGCAATTAAAGCAAAACAAACAGCGTGCCACGGAGGGAGAGATCACTTCCCATGCAGCGGGATTTATCAGTGCCTTTATCAGACCCACAGTTTTCTGCTGACCAAGGACTGAAGTGCACTCTCCATCTGCCCCTCCTTTCTCTCTCTCTCACTGTATCTTTCACTCTGTCCTTCCAGTCGTACTAATCCTATTCTCCTCTGCTTCTGTCTCTCCCTCTCTTCATCTCTCTCTCTCGCGCTCTCTCTCTCTCTCGCGCTCTCTCTCTCTCTCTCACTCTCTCACTCTCTCTCTCTTTCTCTTTCTCTCTCTCTCTCTTTCTTTCTCTTTCTCTCTCTCTCAGCTGGCATTTATATTGTCAGGCTGTTTTTTCCTTAAGAAACCCTCCATTTGCATATTTTATACTCTTAACCTGTCCTTCCCGCTGTGTGGCCTTAATTGTTGTAGTTTGGAAGCTGGAGTCTCTTTCCCATTGGAGTCTGTTTTATAACCTTATAATATAATTGGACAGATATTCTTTGGTATAGTCCAGTGGTACCCATTTCCAGTCCCGAAGGGCCATAGTCCAGCACAGTTTGGTGATTTTTTTTTATTATTATTTATTTATTTTATCCTGACCAATCACACCTGAATCAACTCATCAGTTAATGACCAGGTTTAGTGAGTGTGTTAGACTGGGAAAATCACCAAACTGTGCTGGACTCCAGCCCTGCAGGATCAGAATTGATTGTTCTAATAGTGCTGGGCAATATGTAGTCTGTAGCAGTATACCAGTTTTTGGTGGAATATTGGCTTAAAAAATGGCATTGGACAGTTTATATTTGATATATCAAACTGACATTTGATGATGCGTTTATTGTACTCTGGAAGAGCAGAACGTTTAAGCGACACATGGCTACTGTGCTAAAATATCTGCCTTTTATTGATTTTACCACAGTTGTAGTCCTATACAAATACATGTTAAAATTTCTCCATTGTGCTAATCCTCGTGGATCTTGTCCCAAATTTCTGTTGGTATCAGTATCAGCAGACATGTACATGAAAAATATTGGATATTGGCCCAGAATTCTCATATCATTGCATCCCGGGTTGGATGCCGAAGATTGTTTTGAAAAACAGCACAAAATACATAAAAGTGTAAATAAATAATAAGTATCCTTCCTGTTTGTCTTTTGTCTGATTAACCTTTACAATACAAAGTATTTGGTAAAATTTTAGGAAAAGCAGAAGAGAATGAGATGGCCCAATCAAAGCAAGCTTGTTTGTAAGACGTTGTTTTCTTACAGGGTTTTAATACTCAGGGATTGATTCATTGTGTTAATGAAAAATGAAATATCATCAAGTACTTTGACCTATTTGGAAAATATTGTATTATTGACTTTTCTCAGCACTAGGCTAGTTGGTGAGCGGTGGCTCCAGGGTGGGGCAGCTGATAGGGGCTGGGACTCATTTTAGCTTTGTAGTGATGCTGAAAGCTTGGGAGTGTCCCAAATGGAATATGACTCAAACCTGTGACTCAGGAGCTGGAAACCTGTCAAATGAAACATGAAACGCCTGTCTTGTACGTGATGGCTCGAGAACAGGTGCAACGTCCCTTAAGAAGATTACCATTTGTTTGTAGAAACCCGCACACACAGGAAGTCACCTCTGACAGTTGCAGTAATAAAGCTGACACCCCCTCGTCGCTCCACTCTGTAAGAAGAGTGAGTGGCTGGTTTTAAATGCAGGATGTTTTGTATGTGATCCATTTTTAATGCGGCAGGTCTGATGGCAGGACTGAGCCGGTTATTCGGGGGACGTTGTAGCCTGACTCACATGAAAAGGCTGCACTCCTCAGCGGCGCTAAAGGAGAGGAATGAGGCTGACATGCCTGTTCCACTTTAACGTCTCCAGAATGCCTCCGTCATATTAAAGCCTTGTCCTGAGGGGATCAGACTGATGGGACATGGGCTAGCAGGCTGTCGTTTTTATCCACAAGAATTACACGACTTGGAAGATGCCATGGTTGCCTGTCATATATGCTGAATGGCTCTGAATGATATTCGACTGCTCAATATATCTTATACTAATCAAATTCACTGTGTAATTAATGATGAAAGACCACAATTAGGGTATTTTGATTAGCGATTTTCTTGCTGTTCCACAGTCCTGTGTTACGTTTTTAATTTTTGTGCCGACTAGGACGCAAATCAGTCAGATATTCCCCCACGCTGTTCTCTAAGTGTTTAGACAAACACGGTAAACCTTATAATCATGTGCCTTTTTGTAGAGCGCTATTCAAATCACAATCAAAGCATCACTCAGAATAAGCACAGTTATTGTTAGAGCTGTCAAAACTGTGCAGCATTAGAAAACCGTACTGTATCAAAACCAAAAGAAAACAATGGTTCTAAAGGTCTAAAATGCTGAATACGCACATGTCTGGCACATCATGGGTGTTCCTTTAGTGATCCACATTATGGGTTATTCCTTTTGTGACCACATTGCGTCATCTAATTACGGGCATGCATGCTGCTGCTCTGATGTGGTCTTCAAAACGCCTTTGTTGTAGCCATTCATACAGTTTAAAAGCCATCACTGTGGGGTCTAATGATGCTCAGAAAGAGATGTAAAGAGTGTAGGATCTGTAGATGATATGATCTCTCTGATGTGGTCTTTTGCCCTACATGGGCATGAATAATCTCAAGTAAAGACTCCAAGGCAGCTGTCTTATTTCTCCATGGGGATATACCATTGTTTCTGTTATTTCCTTTGCTGCTGCTTTTTTTTCTGAAAGTAGCAGGCTGTCACACTTTGGAAGGTGCCACTGATTATTCTGTCTGGTATAGCGGCTGCGAGAACATTTCCTCAATGAGACAAGACTTGTGCAGA
Organism: Colossoma macropomum; assembly: GCF_904425465.1. Taxonomy (NCBI): domain Eukaryota; kingdom Metazoa; phylum Chordata; class Actinopteri; order Characiformes; family Serrasalmidae; genus Colossoma; species Colossoma macropomum. Next base: position 24,052,940 of record NW_023494784.1, on the reverse strand, counting down.
CACAGATACGAGGCCGGATCAGGCAGGTAGTGTGTGATGAGGAGATGCAGAGACAGCTAGTCGTAATCAGTGTGTGTGAGCCAGAGACAGCTACCTATGTAACGTTGAGGAAGGAATGAATAAACAGCATTTTGTTAGAAGACCGGCTGACAAGTCCGTCAGACAGCATGACTAGTGTTGAGCTGGGTTTCAGACTGGCTTCACAAACAGCTCTAGCACATGTGAGCATGTAGTCATGGGCATGGGATGTGGAGACAGCTGGCCATGTGCGATTTAGACCAGACCATAGGCTGCTTGGCACATGTCCTATTACCTGACCTTGCTCCACTCTCAGTGTCTGTGCATAATAGAGTATAATGAGAATATTGCACAGGTGCTGAAACAAAAGCTGAAGGTTTCTATGGAGATTACCAGCATCTTGGAAAATGCCTAGTGCATGTTTAGTGAAGTCTGGTGGAAAATCAAATTTACACAATTTTCTCCTAAACCCAATGCAATTTTTTAGATTTAAACTGCAGCCAAAAGGCTAAACTTGCTAACAGACTCCAGAATCGTCGTTTTTTGGAAATACATTCCCAAAACTTCTGTCAACCTGTATTCAGGTCCTCATTAAGGTCGCGCTGACTTCACAACGTGGTTTCAGACACAATAACACAGTAACTTATTCCAAACTAGTGTCTAAATTCTCCACCTGCTGCCTAAAATAGGGGTCATTCCTATGTTCCCTGGCCCTTTATTTGCTCATTGAAGTTCCTCAGACACCGGCCCAAGTACCCCAGGTTTTTTGTATGTATGCTGTGTTCTGGCTTCTCAAAAATAGTTTACATGAGTTTGCCTAGCTAGCTAATTAGCACACAGAGGATAGCTAAGGTAAGCAAGTGTATCCCTATTAAAAACAAATTTGCTACTTGTTTTCTTTTGTATGACCTCTGGTGGCCCCAGGATCCTAACCATGAACTTAAGAAGCTTTTTCACAGGTCTCCTTAATGTACCATTGAGGTTTGATGTTCTATATGTAGAGTTAAGGGGATGGACAGCCTTGGGAAAATGGGTACACTCCCCTAAAACAGCTGCCCCTATCTTTCAGCTGCATGGTGAAGTTTTGTTTATTAAGGACATGGGCTCTAAACCACATCAAAAAGTCTGTGCAACCTTAATGAACACGAAACTACGGTTTGAGTGGGTTGAGAGAAGTTTTGAGCGTGTGTTAACAGAAAAGATTTGGGTGACTTTTGTTCTGTGGTTTAGCACCGTTAGCCTTGTAGCTTAGCTTTTAGCTTTTATTTGCTTCTTTTGGTTTGCTCTGTATCTATGAGGCTAATGTAGCTAATGGAAGCTCATAAACATCATGCAAACTGCTTGCTTAAACTGCGTTGAGTGAAGAAATTTCAAACATACTTGCTGTTGTGGTTTCTGATTCTGTGGGACATACTGTCTATAAAGATAGACAATAGTGTGGACAAATCTCAGATATTTTCTAAATGGTTGCTACTATTTGTTTTTTGTTTGCGTTTGTTTTTAACTGTCAAATGTACTTTTGTTTATTTAATTATAATTAGAATGTGTACAGTACATATGATTGGCATTAGAGGATGTTAGTTATGTCTGTGTCTAGAGGAGAACTGCCACTTTTTCACTTATTTTAATTTTATCTGTGGTGATGCATTAATGCATGTGCATATTCCAGAGTAATTAAATCACTGCTTGCTCTGGTGAGCTGTGGAGAACATTCCCTCCCTCTCCATCTCTCTTAAACTCGCATACGCATGGTGTCACCACAGCCAGACGGTGCTTGCTAGCAGATGGGCTGTCCGTTTTCTCCCCATTGCAGATTGGACAATGACATTCGAAGCATCATTCTCTGACTGTTTGGTCACCTCCAACTGTTCCCATTTGTCATCATTTATTCTGCAGCACTGCCAGAATATGAACATGTCACTGATCACACACTGCACACAACAGTTCCATAAGCGGAATAAACCTCCTGAAAGTGAAGGCAGTTATGTCATCATCGAGAGTGCTCCCATTTATTTAAGAGCATGAAGTATTTGTTTTGTATTCTCTGATTGTAACCTACTCGCTCCATGACATCAGCTATTATGATCATGCCACAGACAGTAGTTCATCGCTTTTGTTTGTTTGTATGTGTACGCATTGAGTATCCTGAGTGGGAGAGTTAAGACCGAAATGCGTCTATCTCCTGAGGACCACTCATAAGGCCCACTGAAGTAGTTTAGGGTCATAAACAGACACGCAGATGCTAACTGCTGCGCTTGTTCAATTCACTGAAGAATAACTGAAAAGGCTTCATCTAACATGAGTGGACTGAAGAGCTCTGTAAGTCACTGGACTGCAGATGCTCTTGTAAACTCATGCAGAAAAGCGAGTGGACAAGCAAGTGCAGAAGCGGTGTATAATGTCCTTTACTGACATCTCTCTATCTTCTCTCTTTTCTCTTCTATCTGTTTCTCCAGCAGGCGTGAGTTCGGCCCAGAGAGTAGTCTCAGTTCAGCCCGGACCCCTGGTACGAACTGAGGGCTCCCACGTGACCATCTGGTGTAATGTGACCGGCTATAAAGAGGGAGTGGAGCAGGATTTTGAATGGTCCATGTACCTGCACACTGCCCCAGACAGAGAGATCCGTATAGTGAGCACAGCCCAGCCCAACTACGCCTATGCCGTGTACTCTCAGCGAGTCAACACCAGAGAGATTTATGTGGAAAGACTGAGTGGAGATTCTGCTCTTCTTCACATCACCAAGCTGCAGGCCAAGGACCAAGGTGTTTTTGAGTGTTACACGCCCAACACGGACGGCCAGTATTTAGGCACCTACAGCGCCCGAACCAACCTCACCGGTGAGTCAGAGAACACTTCATGCTTCATGTGGGCAGGCGCACAATCTTGTCAAAGTCAATGTTATATAGTCTTTATAGATTTATCCCTTAAATACATATTGGGTCTCAGTTAACCCATGACCTCATTTTCCCACCTCTACTTTGTCCATGTTTTCAGTCCAGACACACTTATTGCCCTAGGGCTTTCATTTTGCACTGGAACTATGAAGCTGTTGTTGCTAATAAGTGATGGAAGCTTAGGCACAGCAAGTAACGCTGTGGCTAAATCATCTCAAACATGCCTCAAAATTCATTAAATGAAGTAATCTCCAGTAGACTTATCCAGTTTCTGATACTACACAGTGGACAGAAGTGACGAAATACAAGAAAACAGATTTCATATTTTTATTTGGCTACTGTTAAATGTTTTTGCATTTTACTAAGGATGTGCATGTATTGGCGAATATTGCCAAAATATTAGAAAAATGTCAATATAGGACAGATGTTTAGATTTGAAAAGACTCTAAAACCAATATTTGATGACACATTCTACTCCAGAAGAGCAGAATGTTTAGGCAGTGCTGTGCTAATGCGCTAAAAACCTGCATTTAACTGCATCAATAACCCTTCAGAAATAAATGTTACATGTCTCTGTAATGCTAATCCATATAGATTTAGTCCCAGGTTTTATATGCCATATTTTATGTCAGTGTTTATCTCTCGGCATTGGTAGATATGTACATGAAAAATATTGGATATCAGCCCACAGTTCCCAAATCTGTGCATTTCTACATTTTACATGAGCATTGCAGTTTGTAGAGATAACTGCCGGGTTGCTCCAAAAGGTATATGAACAGTTGATGAAAGACTCATGCGTTTAAGAGTTAATATAGAGAAGTTTCAGGCTAGTTTATTTGAATCCTGAAACATATGGCTAATTTTGGCCTTAGATCATTTTAACTAAATCTTCTTTTCTAGTCAGCTTAACCTTCACCTCTATCCTCAAAAAACTTGGAAAAACTAAAAAGTTGCGTCTGTAAGTCTATTGTTAGAGAAACCTGTGTGAAATCTAGCCTTGTCAGAGCTACTCTCAGCTTCAGCACCTTCTCCATCAGCCATGCTAATGGCTCCGTGTTAATTGGTGGAGTTTTAATGCCTGAGTGGATTTATGGTAGCAGCATCAGTCATTCACTGGGGCTGGCTGTGTAATGGAGTAGGTAACTGACAGAATGCCAGTCCATCTGCGTGCCAGCCCACCCCATCATTAACCAGGACACTGGCCTGTTCTGCTGCTCTGCTATCTGCTGCCATGATACAATTATCCTTAGCCTTTTAATCATAATCATAATTAAACCCGTCCCCTACACACACACTCCAAGACACACACTTAGCTCACTGTCTTCTGTGCCAGTGCTCTCAACTGTATTATTTCTGAGAATATGGAGCTATTAGCAGGCAGTTTGCATGTGAAATGATGTAATTTCTACATATGTGACTTTTTATGTGCTTAATGAGAGGGAGACAGGCCAGCCAGGTATAGGTGTGTTTCTGTGGGGTGTGCTGGGTGTGTCCTAGGTCATTGTTTCACCTGTTGTTCTATTCCCAGCACCATGATAGATAAGGAGTCACATGTTCTGTCAGTTTTCCAAGACAAGGTTGGGTCAGGTCAGGCTGGGTGAAAGTAAATGCAACAACAGCACTGAAGCCTTAAAAGTAAAATATTTAATTTTGAATAATTAATGTGTTACAACTATAGTCCTACAACTGTAATGTCTGACTGATACTGCAAGGGCTTTGAAGTTTAGCTGTAACTTTGCATAGTCTTAAGCAGTGCCTTAAACGGGGTATAACAAAACACACTTTCAGGTTTGATGTGGTTTTTAATTCTGAAGTTGACACTCAGTTTGATTTTTGTTACTTTGTATGTTAAAATGGGTTCTACCTAACTCTAGTTATATATTACAAAGATCGGTGGGGCTCATATATACACACATGTCCTTTCAAAACAAAATGGACTTTTTGCCATACAAAATACAAAGTTTGAAAGTAGCTTGTCTTTGCAAAATAGATATTAATACAGTTATAAACAATGCAAACATGGACAGGATGCTGCCAGAGGCCTAGTTTTGATCAGCAGCAGTGGTTCCATGAAAGATGGCAAATAAGAGGCCCTCAAAACAAACTGAGGATGTATCAGCAATGCAGTTTTAAATTTCAGCACAGTGATTTTACAGATTTTTTTTTTCCTTCCATGCTCCATCAAAATTGTTATACTCATATTCGTTTTAATCTCAACACTTTCCAGTAACTGATAAAGCCAGCAAGTTAGTAAAAATCACTGATCTCATAATTAGGCCTGTCACAATTATTTAGGCTGAGCACAATCTAAGAGACCCTTATTAGTCCCACAACGGGGAAATTTCACCTCCGCAATCTAACCCATCCGTGCAGTGAAACACTACATACACACTGGTGAACAGACGCTAGGGGGCAGTTAGCACACTTGCCTGGAGCGGTGGGTAGCCCTATCTGCAGCGCCCAGGGAGCAGTTGGGGGTTAGGTGCCTTGCTCAGGGGCACTTCAGTCACATTACATCGGCTCAGGGGATCGGACTGGCGACCTTCTGGTCACCAGGCTGGTTCCCTAACCTACAGCCCACGCCTGCCCCCTATTGCACCCTCATTAGCTTTCACTATCATATGTTTACATCGCAACAAACAGCAGGTGATTTGGGAGTGTTTTCATCCATTGGGTTCGACAAATACATGTGAATAACAAAGTTTAAAACACATTTATTGACATGTCATTGATCTTATACAAATAACAGGAGTTCTAACTTCTGAATGGTGCAATAACACATTTAGAGGGCTGTGAAGAGTGATGTTTGTTTATTTGAGATATTTCTGTCGTTTGTCAGAAAACTGCTAAGTCAACAGCTAGGAGGCAAGATATTCCCACTTTAGGCTTGTATTTTAATTTTGACAAAACGGTCAATTAAATTGTTAATTGCAAGCACTGATATGGCCGTTAATCGGCAGCTATAATTTTGTGATTGTGACAGACCTGTTCTTAATTGACGCTATGAGAGATCATAAATCCTCTGAATAGGACGGTTTCTTTGCTTGCGCAATTTGTGTGTGTGTGAGTAACAGTGGGAGCGTTTTTAATATGGTATCAGTGTGTGACTCCTGAGTGTTGTGGGTTGGAGAGCATACGTAGTGTCACACAGAGAGCCACCTGTTTAACAACAGCCAGATTGCTCTCTGGCCCCTTATTCCACACCTCCACCCCCTCATACAACCCCCCTGAAACCCATCTGCCATTGGACACATATTTATGACCACTAAGACCTGTGAGAAATACTCATTTCAGCTTTTGCTAAAATGTGTCTGTTGGAACAAAGCGTTACACTACAGTTGCTTATTACAAACGTGACTCATGAGTCACAACAAATCTAGACAGTGCTGTTTTAGTCATCAAGTGACTGGACACAGTAAATCTTCCAGACTGTTCATTACTCACACATATTAGTAATATCTGTAGCATTGTATGGTTTTATACTGTTCTGCTGGAACTACTTTCAACCTCATCTATTACAATACCTGAAATGCTACTGATAATTAGTATGGCCTAATTATAGCTAAGGATTACAGGTCTAAGCACCTTTTTTCTCCATGGGAAAAATGAATAATAGTTGTCAACAGTTGTCACCTTTGCACTCTGTGGTAAACAAAAGTGTTATAATGAATTGTTGCTGCTTGTTTTCTTATGTACATTTTTCCCCCAGTTTGACTAGTTTCTCTGGATTACAAGGTGGTTAAGAAGTTGAAATGCAAATATTATGTGAGCTACAAGCAAATCTAACATTCATGCAAGTTATGTGAAAGTAAAGCAATAAGCTCTAAATAAATATTATACAACACTTTTATAAAACAACAATACACCTCTAATTCTAGCCTACTTTTGCCATCATTACTTGACTACCACAGCTGATTTATGTGGGGTATTTTAGTGCAGTTACTAGTCTCATGAAGTCAGTTAATTACACAGGTCAAAATTAATATATTAATGTATATAGGACAAAACATGGACTTTTGAACTAGACATTTATCCCCAATGCTGACCCCTTCATGGCCCTTTCCAGCGTTCTCACACTGCTCTAGAATTCACTACACATCCACATGCCCCCCTCACCCCTCGCCCCAGCCCTGCTTATTGTTCTATCACATGCCATTGCACTTCCTACAAGCTTGGGTCTGTGGTCAAACTAGGGGCTACAGAAAAACACAGAACAGACATGTTGTGTAAAGACATGCACACTGGCTCCAGATTGAGAGCATGTTTCTTGATGCAGAGTGATGAAGATTTCTACATGATAAAATATAACAACAGTAGAGATCTGGTTGCGCCCAGGGTTCAGTTTGAAGGGAGGATATAAGGGGACACCACACCCCCAAAGCCACCTCTCTCCATTTTTTTTCTCCTTTGGTTTATTGTTACCTAACACCACTGCTATCAATGTTTAAATTCCATCCATATTTGAGGTTTAAATCAAGCTGCCTTAGAATTTTTTTTACCACAATCCAACACGGTCATGGAAAGATTGTCAAAGGCAGTTTACAATAATAGTTGGTGATCCAAAGTGGGTTCCAATTCCATGGTATACAGAAAGGAATGAAATTCTGAATTTTTCTCTCTATCAGTTTGATCACTTGTTGCTCCCAAGTAGCATTATCTGAGAGTCCGTGTGCAGGCTACTAGCTTTCCCCGTATTATTATTCAAACAAAGGTTGCAAGCTACACATACAGTTGAGCTTTAGGTAGTACTTCATGTATGTGTAGGAGGCTTTTATAACGGAGAGGAGCTGATACTACATGAACCCTTGAGCTGGGCAGCTGCTATTCATATGCATGAATAGGAGTTCAGTGGCTGCTTCCATTTTGTTGTTGTTTGGACAGACGGTGACCTTTCATGCCCTTTGTGTTTATGAGGTGTGTGCTAGTGTGCACGGGCTATTGCAGAGGTGTCTACGCTATTTGAACTGGTGGATCGAAATGTAATCTTAGCAGTGAACCAAGGGCAACAAAATACCAAGAAAATCCATGTGTAATTCGTCTGATAATACCTTCTGTATAAACTAAAATGTCACCTTCAAAGTACATGTTGTGTGCAGACCACAACAAAGAGTAAAAAGAAAATGCCCTGCCAGACCAGGCCTGAGTAGACAAAAGTGGAAAAAGTGGACAGACGTTAGGACAGGCAAAGCTATGGCTGTGGTGAAATGCATATAGACCAGGCCTGACCACTTCTTTTCAGGACGAGTGGAGTAAAAGCTGCACTGTATGTTTATGCTGTGTGTGAGGTGGTGAGCACCACACACACTGACCCTTTTTGTGTTTCTAACCTCTTAACCCACTTCTCCATGGTGTCCCTGTTCCCTCCCTCCCTCTTTCCGCTCCTGTATTGCTCTGCCAGTAGCTCTTCAGCAGCTGTATGTGCCTCAGCACTCAGTATTTCCTGCATTCCCTTATTCTCCATCTCCACCCACTCACTCTCTTTGGTTCTCTTTTTCTCCATTATATTTGGTTCACATGCAGCTTCCTTGCTGCTTTTGTCCTGGGGTACTTTTGCTAAAAGATCACTTTTGCTTAAAGGTGAGTAAAGATGGCTAAAAGCTGACTAGGGGTAGCGAGGGAGCAGCTCTAAGGTGACTGCTTAGGCTACAAACGTGTACCTTCGAGATCTGTCACCGTTTCTGCCCACGTTCTACACCAGGCTTCATTAATTAACTCAGTGAGTCAATCTGCTGCTTCTGGATCACTGGATAGTTTATGTCTTCAAGACTGATGCACCTTCTTCAAGGCACGAGGTAGAGAATGGTGGCTTGTGCCACAGTCTCCTCCAGAAAGCCAGCAGCTCTCCACATATCATAGCTCTGACTCTTTATTCCTAACTCTATTCTAATTGATCTGATTTGAGGCAACAATCGGTCTTAATCGCATAGTGAAGTCCAAATAAGTTTCAAACTGCTCCGGATTACAAGGTAACATGCTCCCAGTCATTCTCACTTCTGAGAATTAATGAGAGCGTGCCTGCTAGCAAACTATTCCATGCTGAAGGAAACTTATTCAGGCTGCACTAGGCTGGCATCTTGCGTGCTCCGGTATAAATCAGCATGAAACCTTCCAACATGTAGAGTCTGCGATATGTTCAGGCCCCTGTCCACTGACAAGTGTTGACCAATTTTTTTTCTCTATTTTTTTAGTTTTGATGATTGTTAAAAGATGCTGTTTTCTCTGTTCTCTTGCACCACTCATCACTGACACATTCAAACAGCATCAGCAGCATGGTCGGTGCCAGATTGGACAGGATCCCTGGATTAGCACGTCATGCTACTTGCTGTTTATCAGTGACAGCTTTTTTTGTTATCTTGTGCTATTTCAGTAATAAAAAATAAATAAATAAGTTAAATAAATAGCTACTTAAAATAAAAATTTGTAATATGAAGTAATATAAAATAAATAAAATAAGTAATAATACATAATCATTTTTGTAATAATTTTGTAATAATAACAAATAATTTTTGATAACTACTTTCTCCTTTAGTACTTTGATAATTACTTTCTGTTTAAATGGTGGAAGTAAATTGGCTACTGCTACACTTTCCATGTAAAGCACATGGACCGTACATTTTTATATGGTTATGGTCTAAACAGTTCAAATGTATTCTAAATGTAGATGATTTTTTGGTGTTATAAAAAAATGCTGAAATTACTTGAAAAATTTGTCAATATTTTATGTGTAGTGAAATGTTTTTAATGCATGTTGATAATTTTTTAAATTTATTTTTCAGTGTGTTTTACCAATATCACCAAAATACTTAAGAATGTGAACTTTGGTCACTGATATTGCATTAGGACATTTTCAGACTGTCCCAAATGCACAGTGTGGAGAGGTGCAGGTCATTAAATTGTTCCCACAAACTAGAGGCAGGAATAGGAACATTGCATATGACTGAGAAAGATGCTATTACTTGGCTTGAGAACTTGTATCTCCAAATAAACATCCAAGCAGACTCATTGTGAGTCCGTTGGCATGATTGCAGGTGACCTCACTACTACCAACACCGTATCTATCCCTGATGGAGGTTTAAGATAAGCTAACGTCTTTCACAGACCATCAAGATAAAGAGACACGTCTTTAGCATGAATCGGCTCTGTGCTTCTGACGTCAGAAGTGAAGCATGCGGGGGAAAAAAAACAACACACCAAACAACAGAAGTGACTTCTCCATCTGCTTCACTGAGCAGACATGATTTATGTACCAGTCTGTTTTTCTCTGAGGAAGAGTTTTGCTGCTGTAAAATTTCAAATCGTTGTTTCTCTCATCTGTGTTAGCCTCCTTTTTTGAACTGTCCCTGGTGATGAAGCTCTGCGCATCATGAGAGGGATTGGCAGTATGAGGTTTTTTAGGGGTTTGATTTGTATTTGTTGCGTGGCATGTTTAGAACACTTCAGTGTGTTGAACCCTTGAGAGCAGGAGAGTCTGATGAACTGCACATTTCAGCATTGCTCTGAAGTCCTCTCCCTCAGCCTGCTGTAATAAGATATTGATCCATGTGTGTGTGCATGGGGTTGTGTGTTTAGGGTTTTTTTTTCTCCCTCAATTCCTCTCTTTGATGCTGCTTTGTTTCGTTGTTTCCTGAGAGTTGTTCCATCTGTTTTTGGGTGTGTGTGTGTGTTTTCTGATGTGTTCCTCCATGATTCAGGAGATGGATTTGCCCAGTGGATTTGTTACTGACACCGTGGGAACCTGCTTTGAGTAAACAGTCGTTCGGAGGACAAACTGTTTCAGCATGTCCTTGCACTGACAGCCGCCATCGTCATACACCACTGCTCACACAACCAGTCCCACTCACACACACTTCATCCTCTCTGACAGGTCGACCGTGTATTTCTCACGCACTGACTTGTACACTGCGCATCAACAGTTTAGGGACGCAGTAGTCTAAATGGTTGTGTTTGTTGTTTGTTGGTTTACAGTAGCTTAACGTTTGAAAGACTAACCAGCTTTATTTTCAGGAAAGCAACATGACGCATGAACATATCTAACAGTACTTAATCTGATATTAGTGGAATTATTAAGGTAATAAATCTCAATAATAAACTTGTATTATATTTATAATACATAATATTGAATAGAAATAATAAACAATGTTGTATGTTAGAATTAATAATAAAGGGGAATATTTAATGTGTAGTTATATGTAGACCTCTGTAATCACATACAGATATACAATGTCAATTAATAAGGGGAAGATGTAATATGTTATTTGTTATTGTTTGTTGTTTATAAAATTTAACTTAATGTTTACATTTTCTAATATTTTTATGATAAAAAACATTTTTATTATAAAAACAAAAAAACTAATTGCAGTTAAAAAAAATCTTTAGATATTAAAGCTACACTATGTAAAATTTGAAAACCTGTTGTATCTTGTTGAATGTTGAATGTTTGTAAGAGCAAAAGGCCAAATATGGTACTGGATAGAAGTCTTCATCTGCATGTTTTACATATTACAGTTACAGCATTTGGCAGACACTCTTATCCAAAGTGACTTACAATTTGATCATTTTACAGTGGTAGGTGAAGGTAGTGTTAGGAGTCTAGTCCAAAGACTCTTATTGGTGTAGTTTAGAGTGCTGGCCTGGGCAGGTGATTGAACTCCAGTCTCTGGTGTGGAAGGCAGAGATGTTACCCACTACATTATACATTACATTTGATACATATGGTAATGAGGGTGTCTCTCTGAGTCTAAATAGCATTTATATAGATTTTTACCTATAAGCAATGCAATGACATACAATGTCAATATTTCAATATTTTAAAAACAGTAAATGGTAATAAATAATAAATGTTAATGATCTATTCTGGGTTCTATTTTTGTATATTCTATGTCAATTTATATGTTTATAATTTGCATATAAATATTTTATATTTATATATTATGCATACGTTAATTAACCTTACTATAAGTAGTTATTTGATCAGTAAGATTTGGTAACTTTTCAATTTTCCAAGCATTTTGGATATAATTTTATTGTTAATTATTGTTGCTATGCAGCGTTCTCATTTATAATGGAATCATCTACAGCTCCACACATCATTGAAAATATCCTAATTTTTACACCTTCCAACAAACTGTTTGAAACCTAGAATATTAGCATGACATTAGAATGACTTATACATGTATCTGCAACAAAATTGGTTTTACGTTGTAGAAAATGTCATTCAAAACTTCTTGAATGCTGATTCCAGACTTCTAAAATGATTCCAAACATGTGTATGTTTACAAGCTTTGTGGCCATTGTTTCTAAATTAAAAAGTAACACTGAATTAAAGTAACTGGGAGAAAATTCTAATTTTCACTCAAAGTGTCTATAAACTTTTGATGGTCAGTGTGCATCACTCATTGTAGCAGGATGCAGTCTGTTGTGCTTGCTGAGCAGTGAGTGGCGAGTGGTGAAGAGAGCAGTGAGTGTTCTGGCTCTCAGTGCTGCGGACTGAAGTGGACGTGAACGTGGTCTTGCGCATTCCTCTGAAGTTTCCACTGGACGCAGCTCTCTTGTTCTCCTCTTATCTGCTCTCTTCTAAAGCCCAGATTAGCTCTCCCTCAGGACAGCCCCCTCAGTGGCACACTAACACACTCACCCCTCTAGGAGGGCTCTGGAAAGGCAGGATAGAAGGCACTGAAACCAGGTAGTGGGCAAACTGAAAAAAAGAGAGGAAGACAAAGCACAGTTGAGAGAGAGAGAGAGAGAGACAGAGAGAGAAAGGATAACAGAGAGAGGGAGAGTAACTTGTATCATTTTACTGTATGGGCTATTTTAGTTTTCTTTTGAAGTGGAGCGCTCTGTAAGAGAATCCTGTACAGTTTATGGCCAAACAACACAAGCGTATCGCTTCTCCACTTTACCAACCACCTAGTGCACTCGCTGACCTCACAGCCAGCCCGCAGCAGGCCAACTCAAACATGTCTGAGAGAACGGAGCGGGGGGCTTGATACCGAGAGAAGGGCTGAGGTGAGTCATGAGTCTACATGGTGAGGCAGATGGAGAAATGAGGGTGATGTTTGCTGAGCAGTGTTTCAGTGGTGTGTAAGTGGTCATTATTACAACAGGGAAACTCAGCAGCTTCTGACTGGAGTCATGTTCCAGCAGCACACACCTGCATCTGCTCTAACCTGATACACCTGTAAAACATACTCACTCACTCACACACACAATGGCCTTCAGTCTTTTGTGAAAACAACAGAGGAGCAACCTGAGTCTGCTCCGGGTCAAACTGACTCATTAACGGCTGCAGATGAAAGCACTGACGCAATTCAGGCCATTCACAGTTTCACCAATACTCACTCTACACACACCAGTCTGACTGTCTTCCTTCTGTCTCTCTCCCTCTCTCTTTCTGTTGTATCTCTTATATTGTCTCTCTCTCTCTGTTTCTTTCTCTCTCTGTCTCTTTTTCATCTCTCTTTCTTCCTCTCCTCGTGACCCTTTTTGTTTTTCCTCTCTCTCTCTCTCTCTCTCTCTCTCTCTCTCTCTCTCTCTCTCTCATGCATATATAAACACAGGCTCTGCCTTTTCGTTAATCAGTGATAGAGTGACCTTGAGAAGCAGATTATGATGAATCTCTCAAGTGCTGCTCTTTGATCCTCACTCTTCACAGTCATTGCTGCTCCTGCATGGCCTTGCTGTATGTGTTTGGTTGTTATGTGCAGTAGCAGCAGTAGTAGTAGCTGATAATCAGGGCCCATGCTGAGGCTTACTCACTCTCCATCTTTACCCACCAGTGTAGGAGGAGATCTGGAGCTATGCTCATCTTCCTACGCACCGGCCTGCACCCACAGCGCAGAAAAACAACACGCTGCTCTTACACACTCTGACCATGTGCATCTGCTGAAACCTTCCCTGTATCTGCCCCTTTGACATGCACTCGTTATTTCAAACACTGAAATTAACCTTAATGGCCTCAGCATCATCACTGTAAAATGTCACCATGTGTTATGAGTATACAATTTGACATGACAATGAGAGCTCTGCTCTCTTAGTCACACTGTGGCTCACAGCGTACAGGGGCAGCAGAGTGTTAGTCATAAAGCCATGAAACACTGAAGCTAGTCATTCCTTATAGCGAGTCTATTCTTACAGAAGGGCAACCAGCGGAAAAATGACAGCGCTCCCTCTAAGGAAGCGGTTGGAGTTGGTTTGAGGTGGCTGTGCCTAGGGCTCTGTGGGGAGGAGCAGGTCAAACTGAACTGGCCTTTTAGAGGACACTAAACGTGATAGTGCAAGCCTACAAGAACCGTTACAGAACAGATCTTCAGGGCTCCAGACCAACTTTTCCACTGGTAGCACTGGTGCTACCAACTTTCTGAGTTGGTCACACCAGTGCATGATTTGGTCGCACCCCCAGGTATTAATCCTTGCATGTTGATGAACAGTTGTCTTCATTTGCAGACCCTAATTTTGCATGGATGTAAATATTGATGGTGACTTGAGGCTTGCTATTTGTGAAATATTTTAGCCTAAACATTGTTTCTCTGCCGCGGCTGACAAAATAGGTCATCTTCTATTATAAAATTTTAAAAGAAAACAAAACTAAAATGTTATCAAATATAAGCATAACAGCATCTGTGTTTTTACATGTACTCTGTGTCAGAATAGCATTGCCAGAATTTTACTCCCCTGACAAATTCCTCATTTTATCACAACCTACACACCAAGACAAGTTACAAGAATAAGTTTGATTTGAATCAGACCCTGCACCCCAGACATAAGGCGGCAGGTTCGAAGTACTCCTTTTGACTGTGTAAAATCTGTTGACTTCTCAACCAAAGTTAATCTTAAAAATGACAGCCATTTTTAATCACAATAGCCAACTTCTTTTTATGCAGTACAGTGTACGCATGTTTATAACCTAGTTCATCAAGTACTATAGATTTGTCCTAGCTAGATATCACTTACACGACTTAGAGATAATTAAGGTAAATTGTTTCAATATGACTTCTCCAAAATCTCATTAAAAGAGAAATGAAAGTCAGGTTGTCCAACATTGATGAGAAAAAAGTAACACTGCAACGTCACGTCATCAGAGGTGAACTTGGTTATAGTAAGAGTTATTGCTACAAGCAAATTTTTATGACTGAATGTCTGTTAAAAACTATAAATAAAACACTTGAATAGAACTAAAACTCAGCCACTAAATAGACCTTTTGCACTGAAATTTGCAGAAAAAATACTTGTTTGATGTGTTTTTTCTTTCCTTTCCAACAAAACATGTACTTTGACCAGGTGTTTACAAACTTTGAGTACCATATGTGGCACTACTTGTCAGAATAAATAAATATTGTGACACATCCTGTAACATGAAAACTTCTTGAAGAGTTGTGATATCATATTTTTTTGCCGTTGCCCAGCTCCACTTTCCAGTGATTTTGTAACAGAAGGTGACTATGTGAGGCGGTCCCATCTGTCAATAAGCTCAGCTGTCCGTAATAATGCATTAATAGAGAATGCAGTTGTGGTGAGGTGGTCATCTGTGTGAATATATCAAGTGTGTATTTTACAGTGGCTTTGAATTGGAGCTATCCATTTTATAAAAATAAGCCTGTATTTGCAACAATAACTCTTCTTCAAATTCACATACCTTTACATATACTGATCGAAGGTTTAGAATCTACACTTTCGGCATTAGATTTTTTTTTTTGCTTGTTTCAGTGGACTACAAGTGATAAATTATTATTAAATGAAAACTGCTTTTGTTATTGCCAGTGATAACTGCGACTTCTAGGGGTCAAAGGAAGGTAGATCTCATTTAAGGGAAGTATTTATGGGGTAAGGGGGATTAGGAGTGTAATTCTTTTAGAGCGCTTTGCCATTTTCTAGGTTGGTGGATGTTGAGAGGGCACGAGTTAATTGAGAAGAGAGGGAGATAGAAGCTCGGTGAGGGTGTAGATAAGGCCTCAGTGGTTAGGGCCTGTTTGGACTTGCCTTGTGGCTGCTGTAGAGCTTGTTGCCTAAAAGCAGTTATTGTTTATTTATTTATTAAAGCCAATGATTAGCCAGTGAAACGATGAGCTACATTTACTATGACCTATCACCTACATTATGTTATTGGACTTTCCCCATAGTGCTTCTGGTGATTTATTGTTTTTCGTCCGTTTCCTCTTGGACATAAGTCTTTAGGTTAATATGTTGCTTATTATGATTATAAGTTCTTAAGGGAATGAGCACATCTTTAAGGGGATGCGATAGTTGTCACTGGGGAACACCAAACGAGCAAAAGCTTTTAATTTCTCGCCCAGAGAGAAGAGCGCAGGGATGCAGTGATGGAGGGAGAGGTGGATGGAGGAGAGTGAGTGTGGTGCAGGGGGTAATGAAGCGTGCTGGAAATGTGTGTGAGGAGCAGTTCTGCTGAGATCAGCGTGTGGAGAGTAGAGTGATGGAGAAGATTCCCCTCCTCTTCTCAACTCATTTGAAAAATCAGCACAAAGTCAATTACACCATCTCTCTTCTTCTACAACTGTCTCCTCTTCTTCTTCTGTCCTCTCCTCTCTCTGCCTTTTCTCTCTTGTCCACATGTACCGTTTCCCAGATTCTTTATCCCTTGCCTATCATGCTCTTTCTCACTGTCCCTTCCTGCTTTTTTTATGGCATGAATAGATTCTGGTGCTTGATAAAGTAGTAAGGATTCCAGAAACTGCTGAATTTGTTCTCCTGGAGCTGCTAACAAGATTTTTGATTGAGAGGAAAAGGATGAAGAGGGAAGAGTCTGGGTTGGGCTTTCCGACTCACTGCTCAAGTGCTGGTTTTAAACTCTGTGCCTCTCTCCCTCTCTCTCTCTCTCTCCCCCTCCCTCTCTCTCTCTCTCTCTCTCTCTCTCTCTCTCTCTCTCTCTCTCTCTCTCGGTTCTTGTCCCTCTCTTTTATTTTTTTTTCTCTTTCTCTTGCTTCCCTTCTCTTGCTCTTAATTCTTGCTCTCTTTGTTTCTGTTTTTCTCTACCTTTTTCCACCCTCTCTCTTTCTTTCTCTCTTGCTATTGTCTCTTGCTCTTTTTTCACTTTCTCTTTGTTTTTCTCTACCCATCTTTCTCTCTCGTTCTTTCTTTCTTTCTTTCTGTCTTTCTTTTTCTTTCTTTACCTTTTTCTTGCTCTTCTCTCTTTCTCGCTTGCTCTTTCTTTCTCCCTCTTTTTCTCCCTAGCTTTTTGTCTCTCTCTCTCTCCCCATCTCTTATTCTCTTTCTCTCTTGCTCTTCCTTTTCTTGTTCACACTCTGTTTCCCTCTTGCTTGTGGTTGTTGTGAGCTTTTTGTGCAGCATAAACTCCTTCCGTGTCCTCTTCAGCCAGCAAAAATAAACACCAGCCAGTCTGACAGGAGGAGGATGTAAGTTAAAGACTAGGTGCAGAATAGAGAGCATTTCAAGATAAGCACAAGGAGCAAACAGAGACGCAGAAGACTAGCATCACCATATAACAGCAGGTGTGTAGGATAAACTGAGACAGATAGATGGTGGGAGTGGTGGAGGCTGCTTCGCTGCTGGTGTTGTCATCCAGGCTCTGCTGAATGTGGAGTGCTGGTCAGAACCGGGGATTTCTCCTTCCTCTCTGCATTATCACCACTCTCATCCACCGGCCTTTCCTCTGCCATTACGTCCCAAATTGTTTTCTCTCCCGCTTTCGTCTGCCTCTGAGGGTGTGTTTGCCAGTCATGACTCTCACCCTGGCCCGGCTCCAGAGGGAAAGTGATTTTATCGCTGCTGCTCGACCATTTCCCTGAAGATCCTGCAGGCTGCCGGAAAGGACTCTTGGAGTAATGACATTAGCCTGGCTTTAAGCCTCCTCAGAAGCCTCCTCTGGGCATGGCCGGATCGGCCTTACCAGTAATTGACAGATGTTAGAGAACAGTAATTTACTCTGAATGAGCTCCATGGCCGCCAGCTAGGAGCTGCTGCAAGGAGCACAGACATCATGGAGTGTCAAATGAGCCAAATGAGGGGGTGCCCCGAATTGTAAGTAGCTGCAAAAAATAGACAAGTTTACCAGCAGGGGACTGAAGAGAGTGAATGTTCATATTAGGAAATCCGACAGTGCACAAGAAGAACAGGACATGAGCACTGACAAGGAGTGGAAAGGGACATATGAGAGAACATCAGATGAGCACTGAGTAGCGAATGATCAATCGTGCCAAATAGCGATGTTCTGGAGTAGCCAGCTGAGATTGTTCTGCTTCTTCCGTCCAACCCTAGGGTGCTCTCTGTAATCATGTTGTCCCTCTCAGGGGCACTCCTCAAGCACATTTCACCGCTGTTACTGGAGCACCATCCACTCTACTGTCCACACCTCACTCTCCGTTCTCCAGACCGGGAGCCGGTTCCCGAGTAGCTGTGCTGCTAATGGATGCGTCAGAGAGACTGAGAAGCGTGGTGGGACTGCATCTGCCTATTAGCTACCCTGTGATGGAATTAATGTGGCTGGGAGATGCTGTGGGCAAAAGAACATCCACAGTAACAAGCTCGCGGCTAATGAGAGAGGCTTAATATGTTTATATTATGAGGGTGTTAACAGGGTTCATCTTTACATTGGGAAAATGGGCCAAAGTGTTCCTCCAGTGCGGCGCTTTTGATTTGATTAAACCACTAAACCCCAGGCATTCATATCTCCTCTGTACTGCCTAATGAATGCAACAAATCCTCCGGAATAAAAATATGAATATGAATGGTGTGAATGTATTCAGCAATTGTTCCCCCTCTATGTATACTGCATACAGAGGTCCAATTGACAGTGTCCTTGTAGAAGGGACTTGGATGTGCCTCCTGCCAAGGGATTTCCATTTTTTTCACCCCATATTTCATCAAAGAAAGAAGGAGCTCAAGGTGCCCTTAGTTCCTTATCATACCCCCTATCAGCATGTCCATTCCTATCTGGCCATCATTTTCCATCCGCTCTAAAAGAGCCTAGTCTTGCTCATAATTATTCCCAGATGCTTCAACTTTTCAGCCTGTTGCTCAAAGTAGAGTTATGGAGCAGTAAGTGGAGACCATAATGGAAGAATGAGAAGTCTATTAATCATATAAAGCACATCTGACTTCTTGTGAATTTCCCAGGTCATTAAACGCCATCATCTCATGGTCAGCTGTCTTCAGAACTGGAGTCTTGCCATGGTTCCTTGATCATATGTAGGATCCTTAAATCAGTCGTAAACTCTAAAGTTTCATGGGAATAAGGCTCAAACTGTATGCAGTGCAGATGATTTTCTTCTCTTCTGAAGCTGTGCAGATGGACATTGTGTAGTCATAAACAAAAGTCGGTTGCTTGTATGAGTTTATCTACTCTCTTGTGTTCAGAAACATAATCAGTGTACAGATTAATATGCGCACAAAAGCCATAAAGGCAAGGAGGCTGCAGGTCCGTGTGGAAGCATGCGGCGGTGCGGTGGTGCAGTGGTGCGTGGTTAATGGTGCTGGAGCTCCCCATAAGGCTCTGAATCAATGTTCAACTTTCCCCGGAGTTATTAAACGGTATTACCATTTCACTCGCCTCATTAAAATGTTAATCACTCCCCTCATTATTTGGAATTGAAAATTTAGATTTAGTAAAAATGTCTAATGTAATTTGTTTGAATGTGTGCAAAAAGGCTGTAGGGCTTCTGGCGTCCTCTTTAGGTGAGAGGAATTAGTCAGCCTTGAGTTCCTGCAGCACAGCAGTAAATCCACCACTCCTTTAACTTTGAATAAGCAGGATAATGCACTCTTAAATCTGCCTCTATCTGAGGCCCTCTCAACCTGTTCTCAAGGCCCTTGTGAAGATAACTACATCATTTACTCAGGGCAGACAGGTTACTTGCTCAGCCAGGAAGGAACAGGCTGCTTCTCTCCGCTACAGAAAATGGGGCTTATTTAACCATGCTAACAGGAAAAAATTGCCTGACATTTTTTTGCTGTTTTTATATGTTAGATATTCATCTTTGATACTTTGCTGCTGCTGGTACTTTGCTGTACACAAGAATGGATGGGATGTTTGTTGCTTTATGTTAGAGAAACCAGAATCTGTATAGTGATAAATGCTCAATAGCTCTTGACTGTAGTGCTTCTAGCCTATGTATATATATCACTGTTGTCAGAACAAAACCTCATATGTCCATTTTTGTTGTTTTTAAGTTTTTGATATAATTTTAAAATGCCAGTTTCCCTTTACATTTAAATGTTATGATGAATGGACCAAAGGAAATGGCTCAGAATTACTTGGGGGGAAAAGTCTGGTTCCATTGACATATTAAAAGTAAAGTATGTTCTTTCCTTCTCCTGTGAAGTTATCATTTTGGAGATGTTTGGTGATGTTTTGATTGACAGGAGTAGCACAAAAGTTTCAAGTCACTTGTTATTATTAATATTTTTATTTTATTTTTTGATAATATTTTTTGTTATTCTATTGACAATAAAAACCCCCTCTTGGCTGAACTTCCTGGCTTCATTTTGGCTCCACCCCCTCATCATCGCTATCACCTTTGTCTTGTTTTGTGGTTTATGTGTGTATGTTTATATAACCCTAATCTATGTTTGGTTCTTTGTAAAGTCTAACATACTCGGGTGCAATTCTAAACATAGTTCTGTTTGTTTTTCCCACTCTAGCTCTGTCTTTTGTTTTTTCTGGTGTTCTCTTGGGTTGTTCAGGTTTTGACCTTACCCAGCCTTCTCTTTGTTTGTGATTATTTATGATTTGCCTGTGATAACCCTGGCGGCCTCAGTCTTGACCCTAGCTATGGATTTTCGCATACTTAGATTTGTGGAAATAAACAGAGCATGCACTTGGATCATGCCTCTTTACCATGCATGTTACAATAAATCATAGATTTAAACATTAAAAACTAGTCAGTATTTTTTTAGGGAACTGTAAGAAGTTATTAAATGATGAACAATATTCTGTAATCATTAAGGGTGTAATAATAGAAAAACACAAGTATTGAAAAGTGTAATGAAATTTTAAACAGTATCACAGGTAGAACCCTCAGTCTATTCTGAGTGCACACATCCCACGTAAGACAGGCAGACAAAAGTAAAGATTAAACAATCAATAAAAGTGGATGTCTGCCCACTGCATAGCTCAAACCTCCCTTATTTATTCAAAAATAATTGTAATGTTTTGACCTCTAAGGTCTTCATTAGGGTGAGGGTTCTTGGGTTTCAATAGTTTAATTAGCTTCCTGCTAATCATTTGAAATCTGTGAAGTTGTACTGGTCTAGCATGTTAGAATCATTTTATACACTTGTCTTTGACCAGATAGGTTTTTGTATGACTGAATGCATTGATTCTAAGATGAGTCCATACTTTTGAATGGTAGTGCATTCCACCTCCTCCACACAGAGAGAATAAAGAGGGGGGGTGTTAGTCCCCCTCCCCTCCCCTCTCCTGTCCTTTCCACTTGGCTGGGGCTCAAACAGGCAGTGGCCGGGTGCATCTGCTGCCCTCCTGGATGAGTGCCTGGTGGTTTTGCCCTCTCTGCCTGCTCCAACACCCCCGCCCCCTGGGCTGGTTTGTGCCGAAGGGTTGGAGGTGTGCCACTTTCTGCCTGCTCATCTCTCTGGAGTCCAGCTCGACTCAGCGCCTCAGCTCCAGGCCTGCCTGTGATCCTGCAGTCTGGATGATCATTAATGAAGCAGCTCAATGCTTGTTGGGGATCCACAGTCCAGTTGATACACCAGCCTGGACTGGCCTGGATGTCTGCCTCCTGCTTCTGTCAGCCAATCATGATATTAGCTTGGCTTCTGGTGCTGCTGTTTCCTGACTTTTACATCCCTAGTGGTAGCCTTGTCTAGCCAGTTATTAGATCTGACCACTCGCTAACGGCTCTGTTTGCTTGCAAACATTACTGGCCAATATTTTTTCTGATACTGCTATGACTTTCTAATAGAAGCACTAGACATGCAGGTAGTTGTCACTGGTTCCTGTTCTGTTTAAATCCACCAACTGTATAACCAAAGCCCAGGCTGTACTTTCTAAACACAGGCATATGCATGCTGTGATCAACATGTAATGTTCTTATTCATGCAGATAGACAATGGACACTGTTGTGTGCGCACACATGCATAAGCACACCTCAGTGAGTCTTTGTGATCAGATGGTGGGGCTATAACCGTGTCTTTCCTCAGGGACTTGTTTAATTGGTCGCAGGGCTTGGACCATCTGTGGTTGGAGAAGCTTTTGAATAAAAGAGTGGAAAAGACGGGAGGCGAGAGGAGAGTGGGGCGGAGGGGGCCTGAAGGGTGGGATGGGGGCACAAAAAGAGGTGGAGGAGATAGAGAGAGTGACAGAAGGATGGAGAGGACAGTAGTGATGGGGGAGAGAGTGGATGCCAAACCCTCTGGTGCAGCCAGGGCAAGATCCAATCTTACAGTCATTGCCTTTTAACTTAGGAAAATGTTATGACCAATCCAGTTCCAATGTGATGGTGCTAGCAACTCTAACATATAATATAAGCTGATAACATTTAATACCAAAAAAATATTTATATCATCAAACCCTATGTCTTATTTTTTGACCTTTTAATCAGCTGTCCTTTACATTGTTTCAAAAATTCATTATGAATGGACCAACATAAAGAGTCCAGAATGACTTGGAATAAAATTATGTTACGTTAAGTTTCATTAAAAGTTAAGAATGTTTTTTCTTTCTCATGTACAGTTTGTTTTTGGAGATATGAGGTTTTGTTTTTGACAGCAACAATATTTTCGATTTAAATTTAATACTACAAATATCTTCACATATTTTTTGTCAGTGTTAATAATATTATTAGTGCATCAAAGGTGGTTGGAGCTCTTCAAAAGTAAGTGTTCTTCATGACTTTTTTTTTTTTAAAGACATAAAATAAGTCATTAATTACTGGTGATTCATCAGCAGGAATTTTGTTGATACTGATAAATTTATAAGGCCTCAGTATCTCAGTATTATCAAGCTCTAATTTTAACCACCTTGCTGCTCTGGTCTTACTCTAGCTAGTCATAGAACTCAAGAGATTTGAATAGGATACAAGACAGAAGCTCATGCTGTGCAAAACCTGCCAGCTAACAACAGAGACATGAGCCAAGCATTTGCTAATAAACCCTATGAAGTCAAATATTCCAGACCTGCTTAAATCCTCAGGCTGGCGTGCAACTGCTGCGTCAGTGCTGATCAGATGCGTTGGCTTTAAAGAACCTGTTCTTCTCCTTCTTTTTTTCCTTTCCTTCCCCAAATGTTTGTGTCACGCAAGGGTGGCCCTGCTTTGTTTGTTCACTGTAGAATGTATTGCTCTTACCTCGTTCTAGAGGTGCATAAATTGCAGACAGAAGTCAGGGGAAAAAAACTCTGCAGTTCCCTCTAGTTAAAAGTACTAAATCAAAACAAATTACAGGAAAGTGTATCAAAGAGCTGTCTGGCTGCTTTTTCTTGTTCTCATGCTAATGTGGGAGCAGGCAGCGTTTCTCTGGAGCAGCGGCGCTAGCGGCGCTTGATTAGCTGCGAGGCTGCAAGCTGATTGCCTCTCTGTTGGGGGGGGTGGAAGGGGGGCACAGGGCGTTTGTGAAGTAATCACTTTTTTTGTGTGTGTCTCCCTGCTTTTCTGCTGATCCAAGCGCTACAGTGACAGACTTGGCGGCGAGGACCTCACGGCACAGCTCACTGAGAAGGCCCTCCAGGTCAGCTGAGTTAGAGGCTCATCTCCTGGATAGATAGTGATGGAGAGTGATGTGAATAGAGGGAGAACAGTATTGAGACATAACTAAGAAAATGCTTGTGTACTGCTTTGTACACACCTTTCTCTCTCTTTCTATTCACCCGTGTGAAACTGTTGTTCCAATAACTGTAATAGACTATCTCAGTTTTTTCACCCTCTGTCTCATCCTTCCCCTCCTCTCCTTGCTTTCAAGTACCTTCTCTTGTTTTACTGTCTCATGGCTTGCTTGTTTGTTTGCTTGTTTGTCTTTCTGTCTCCCTTTTTTCTGTCCTTCACTCTTTCTTTTTTTCCCCCTTGACTTGTTTTCTTTGCACGTTCTTGTCTTTGTTGTGTCTGGCTCTGAGTGGGTGTGTCTCTTGCTCTTGTCTGCCTCAGAATTTAATGGGCCTTGAGAGGCATGACAGTGCAACTTATGGTAATGAGAAATCCGTTAATGATCTCAGATGCATAATCTCGGTAAATTGTATTAGCGATATTTAGCTTCAGATGGTCCATTTTAGAACATTGCAGTTGTTGAAACCTCTTCAATTACTTGGTGAGAATGGAAAGGCTTTGCTAGCAGACTATTGCTTGGCTATTGATTTGTTTTGCTATGTGGCATCTCTTCCGTATTTTTATCTTAAACTTTGCCATATCTTTCGCAGTGATTTGGGAAATAAAGGCGAGGCTAATGAGCTCATCCCTTTAATCGGATTACAGGCCTCTTGTACCCCCAACATCCCATTACACTTTCTCTCTAATGACTGCTTGATTATCCCAATGATAAAAAACCTGGTAATGCTCCACTAATCCCAGCTCTGAGACCGAATCTGGCCCAGACATAGGCTAACCAAACTCCATGGACAGACACATCAGTGCAACATCACTGTTATAGAAGTGCTCAGGCCAGTTATTTCAGGTTGCATTGCCATAAATGGATCCCTTGGTAGCATGGACTCATTCCTCACGTAGGGTGCCTGTGTGCTGTGACTGTGTCTGTGTCTCTGAGAAGGGCTGCTTATTGCTCCATCCTGTGTGCTTCAGTAATCCTCACCCTTTCTCTTCCTCCTCTCCAACTGGGAGTTGGAAGGCTCTTTTGCGTTTTTACCACTGCATTAAATTCCTCATGAAGGGCTCTTTGATACTCCAAGCATTTTTTTTTTGGCACTGCGCTAGCTTAGTGTCGACACATTTTTAGCAGCTTCCAACCAGGTCTCTCTGTCATACATTACATCCACCACTCTCACTCTAAACCCCCCTCAAAGCACATTCTTCTCTCCTTTTAAATCTCCTTTCTCTCAGTATCACTCATTCTCCTCTGTCTCCATCACCCCTTGTTTTCGTCTCTGTGAAAAAACAATGTCATTATAAATCTCTTCCTTGTATAGAAAGAATCTGCTCTGCTGGAACAGCATCGTGCCTTAAATGGCTCTTTGTGAAGTGCTCAGCCTTTGGCCTTCTTCTTTTTTGCCACAGAAAATGTTTGCTGCGTGTGTTTTATTCCCTCCCCTGTCGACATCATTTTATGTGAAACCTCGATTAATTTTTGTTCCTGGTTTCATATTACTACCAGTTAAACCCTCACCATTCACCACCTACAATAACCTACTTTTTTTCTCATCTCCTCCTCCCTTTCCTTTTCTTTTCCCCTCCCACCTTCTTTCATGTGTTTCCACCAATTTCTACATTTCTACAAATGGGTTTTTTGTCACATCATAAATTCAGAAAGGCCTCTTTTTCAAAACTTGCATATAAACAGATGATTGACATGCAGAAATCCCCTTTAGTACACAATGATTCCTTTATCAAAGCCATTTGCTCCAGCACAAAGGCCATTATTCTGAATCCTCAGACTGGCTTCCATAACTCTAACAAAGCTCTTTGATAGACAAACAGCCGCAGATTAGAGCATTTGTTCAGATGATGTAGATGGACCGAACAGATTTCTTAGCCAAAATTGCCTCTGTGAAAAAAATCCTGAGATCTTCACTATGTTCCATTCAGAATGTCATGAAAAGCTCAAACAAAACACTAATTGTACAAACTGATACCAGTAGAGGACAGAATAATACTGCAAGCATTTGAATTTCCTGAGTCAATAATGGGCATCGCATATGTCAGTGTCATTAAGCAGTTGATGAAATCTGACTGAAAGAGCTCCTTGTCGAGTTAGCAGTAGTACAGTACTGCAGTATGTCTTCACAACAGCATGCCATATGAAAAGCGCACACACACACAAGCAGCTGCTTTGCTGTGGCTGCTGAAAGCAGGGGAAGGCCATGTGGTGAGTTACAGTCTGAAATCAGACGGTCAACTGTACTTCTCACGCTGCTCTCTGCTGTCTTTTTGTAGCAGCGACAAAGAGAAAGATCCAGCGGTACTGCATTGTGATGGCGGCTGCAGAGTGTAAGCGAGGTCAGGAATGCTGCGAGCCCCCCGTGCCCCCCGACAGTCACTGAGGATAATTATCCCTCTCTCTGGTTTAGCCCTTCTCTCTTTAGTCTTTTCTCTGCTTTGCCTTTCAGCATGGAGCAGCTGCCTGCCTGAGGTCAAGGGCAGGGGTGGGGGAGATGGGGGGACACTGATTATTTTGAGTGAGAGTGTATTTTTTCCAGAGTTTATTGCAGCTCAGATGTTCAGTTTTGGAAACTGAATCTGTGAAGCAGTAAGGCAGGTAGTAGTGACCCTCTTTTAAAGCCATCGTTTGAGGAAAAATGGAATTTGTGCTGTTGCCCTTGCCTCAAACACAGTCGATTAAGCAAGATGTGTTTAGTGTTTTTTGCATAGATTTGCATCGAAGCCATGAAGCCAATGTAGCGAACAAGTAATTTAAGCTAATACCACAGCAATTAGCATCATGCAGTCTGCAGACATAAATCATCACCTGACTCAGGCGATGATTGTTAAGTTAATAAGTAATAGGGATGCACCGGTCATGAAATTTTATGGGTGATTGCAAATCCTTTACAGGCAAATTAACCCGATGGCTTTTTAAATTTTTTTTCTTGTTGTTTTTCCTTTTTTTTTTTGGAGGGGTGGGGGGACAGTTTCTTTTTTCTTTAGCTTAAGCTCACACTGCATGGGCTAAATAAGCACATGAAAGAACTACCATGTTTCCTGCACTTTCTTTTGGCAAAGTTGCAATATAAATAACATTATTTGCTCTTTAATTAGTCAAATTGGTTTTAATTTCATAAATGAAAAATCAGTTGCCTATGAGCGACGTGCATTAAATAAAGTGCTACATCAAAAGTAAGGGGCAAATGGCCTTTTAGCACAATGACTCATGCATAATTATGCTATGACATTTTGGTACAGGTCTAGCAGCAGCATTCAAATGCAGCGCGAGTGCACTTACCAGGCTTGCGTTACTTACGTCATTAAATCGCAACGCAGATAAGCTAAAATATTCAGTTGGCTGTGTGCTGATTGCATGTTTTGAAGCAAAAATCTGCTGATTCCGATTAAGTCATCTTAAAAAGCCTTGCTTTATTCTGAATTTTGTATGTACTATTGTCCATTTTTATATATAACAGTATGTAAAGAAGCAAAGTTTGGACTTCACACACGTCTTGGCTGATCAGCTACATTTGGGAAATTTGGAGAAAGCTGAACTGTTGTTTTAAGACCACTGAGGTATCTAAGTATTATAAACCTGCAAACACAACAATCACAACTATTGTCCTGCTGTGATACAGTGCGGAAAGCTTTTTGCATGATGTTACCAATAAGTTGCGGTTGATGTTCATGTTTACTGGTGTTTTACAGCTGATCTCTCCCAGAGGGAAGAAATACTCTAAATGACACCTCCTCGTAGTCTCATGTACTTTTCCTAGACATGGTTTAGTGGTTTAGTCCCGTTTGAAATTAGAGTAAGCCATTTTCTCTTGGTTCTGAAACTTGGCTCCTGAGAAATAACCCTCAGATTTTCTCACAAATATGGATTAACTCTATTGTGACTGACTCATCTTACCCCAGTCTTATCTGAATAATATTTCCCTAAGAAAAGTGTAAGATCTCACATTTCTTACATAGCTCTATTCTATATCGGAGAACTCTTTCAGCAGTCTGTCAGTGTGGAAGCAGGTCTCGTGCTTTTCTCATTCATTACCGGAATTTCTCACAATGAAATGCTTGTTAATTTCCTCTTTTCTCCTATGAAAGAATTCAGAAATCAGCAAACCTTCATTAATACAGTATTGAGATCTGCTTTATTTCTCTGAGACAATCTTAAAAAAGACACATTTTTTTCTACTAGGCTTTGTTTATCTCAGTTACCTCCATATGGTCCAGATTGTCACTGTAGATGTAGCCAACTCACAATCTTCAAGCAGTTAAACACCATTGCTATTAACTGTTGTGCTGATATTTTTACAGCACCAGTTCTGTCATATAAATCCTGTTTGACTGCTGTAATATTATCATATCCAGGATTGTTCTGACATTTCAAACAAATGTCTTAAGTCTTTTTAAATTTGGTGCCTCCGCCTCATGCTTTTTTTGGCTATGCTTCAGTGAGCTTGGGAAGTCGTTAAATGGTTTTGAGCTGCCTGTGGCCTCAGTGTGTGTTTGCCTTTTATATTAGCACAGTACTGTGTGTTCTGCTGTGAACACAGGGCTCCCAGTTTAATAAAGAACAGACATATCTCAGAGCCAGCATTTAAAAAAATAAATAAAAAAAGCATCAGAAGTAGTCGAGTTGCTATGGACACCCTCTTCTGGCAGTGTATGTGTCAGAGGTGATGTGTGCCGAGCATTGGGAATCTAATTAGCATGCCATTAGCAAGGAAACAGCATGGTGCGTGAAAACAGGCCGAGGAGGAAGAAGCTAACCCCTTACCCCCCACTTGCACCAAAGGTTGACTTACCCAGCAGCCTCACACAGTTCAGTCCTCTCCCCAGAGCCTTCTACTAATGCTCTGCGCAGTAGCCCCTGGAGCCCTGCGCTACTCAGCAACCCTCCACCTCTAAACTCCAAACCCAATCAGGCCACAGCCTTCCCTGCTGCCCTCCTGCTCTCACTGCTACCCCGCTCTCGTCAGAGACCTCCAGCACACTCACTAACACATTGCCTTACATATCAGTGGATTCTACATAGACATGCAACTAAACTGCCGGTCAAAGAGTCCGCAGGGTCTGTTTACGCACAGTGTTTCATCTGTGCTCATTACCCGAATGCCAGTTGGAAAAAGGCCACAAGTTCACACCATGTCAGCATTTCAATATGCACAGAGCTTCATAAGTTTCAGTATGTGCTGCTGCTTGCATAAGAGATGAGCAATTAAGCGTATGTTACTCAAAGTGTGTATGATAAACCTGCTCATGTGTTAATTAAGCCCTTTGATTTTCTTTTTTTCCAAATATCTACTGAATGATCAACTTGAAGTTCTACAAATTTTTTATTGATTCTCTGCCCACTTCACAATGCCCCATGTGAATAAAGCCACTCAGTCATGTTTTCTAGAAAAGTACAGTGTGGTCCAAAAGTCTGAGACCAGTGAAAATATTTTACATTCTTTTCTAATTTAACCAATATTTTTCAGTATGATGCACATTATTAGCATAACAATTTGAGTAAAAAAATATTTTTTTTGAAATATTTACATGATTTTCAGAATTTATTATTTGGTACATTCCCCTTTTGCTAATGACAGCATGCACTCA
Source organism: Colossoma macropomum (assembly GCF_904425465.1). Taxonomy (NCBI): domain Eukaryota; kingdom Metazoa; phylum Chordata; class Actinopteri; order Characiformes; family Serrasalmidae; genus Colossoma; species Colossoma macropomum. The sequence continues at coordinate 24,023,695 of NW_023494784.1, read as the reverse complement.
AGCTGCTATGTACTTAGTCTTGCCGGGCCAGACGAGAATACATGTCCGGGGCCAAGATGTTAAAGTTCTGGTGCAGGATTTTGGCAAAATCTGCCACAGGCAAGGATATGCTCCCCCCAAGATCAACCCTAAATTCCTCCAGTCCATGCTCTTTTAACATTTGAGAGTACATTCAATAACGCAAAAAAAAAAATCAAGCTAACTAGCAGAACATTATCACCTAGCTAACATCATTTTTCCTTTGCAAGAGGTAATGTTTATTTTTTACCAAATACAGACAACACACATCTACATGCTGAATTGGAGCTTTTTTGAGGGACTTTTCAGCCTTGCATAATTTATATTACATCCACCTACTAGCAAAAAACTTGTTGTCTTTCAGACAATGTTGATGAGAGAACTATCACCCCCTTATTTAACTTCACCTTCATGAAGCGCTGGGCTGGTTTAGAAATTTCACACTCAGTTTGTTCCCATCCTTATAAGTGTACTTTCCTAATAAGTGCACATTTAGCCCAAATTTTCTCATGGTTATCTGCAGACATTCTCTCTACAGGATCATGTCTGGCCCCTCAAGACTTCCATCAACTTCAAGTTTGTGAAAAAGCATCTGATGAATAGATCAACTCCACCTGAGAGTTGTCTGACAACATGCTTCAGTGGGAGAGACAAGACTAAAATAAAAGCTGAACTTTTTTTTAGGCAGTAACATTTCCAATATAACTAATTTTTTTATTAGAACAGTGACCTAGAAATAGTGCAGAATCTTAAGTATTTCTTCTTTGTCATAACTTTTCTTTGTCATAACTTTTTTTCAATTTCTTACATATCTACTTACATCTTCCTTTATTTCTTTATGTTCAGGTGTAAATGAAAAAATCTTTGATTTTCAGTGTGGTCTTTTGAACCCCTTGTATGTGCTGATTTATCTGTGCCATGCATGCTTACATGTAAGCAGTGTTACATGATATGCTTTATGATCTTCAACAATTGTAAAGGATTTTCAGTAACACATTACTGTAGGGCAGTTATTATATGATAAAGCCTTATTTCAATAGGTGTCATCTGTCACCTGTTGATGTCAAGTTGGCCTTAACACCTTTTTCAGGTGACTGATCCCTGACACTGAATTGTGACATGACACTTACTTGGGTGAAATAACGTAGCATGTTATAAGAACTGACTTTATAGCTTAGTGTGCATCACAGTGATATAATGCTGGTGATATGACATAAATCCTGTAAATGGTAAAAAGAAAGTCACTTTACCCAAGGGCCACAGAAAATGTCTGACTTGGCAAGCTATGATTCCAGCATGTCACTTTGATATCCACTACCTATTGCAGTGAGTGTTTAGAGAAGGTTATGTAGGTCTATGTCACTTGCCATGGAGGGCTTATGTAGGTGTCATGTAGACTAATGAAGGTCCCCCTTCGGTGAGATGTTACCTGGTTATCTTACCTCTCCAGTTATGTGTATATGATCAACCTGGTGTGACCATGTCATCATTGTTGAGATATTGATGGATAAAATATCATCTGTTATGGATTTATACAGGATTATGCTTATACAGAGACGTCACTTTCACACCTGTCCACAACAACTGCCTTGGGATTCATGTGCGTGCTTACATGTGCTTGTGTGAGATGAGAGATAGCTTTGTACAGATGTGCCACGGTTGGAGACAGATGGTTGAACACTGCTGCATGGCATGGCAGCCCCCAGCTCCAGGCTTGCTGGACCCCCTACATGGCTGCCCTGTCTCTGGGGACAGCCAGCCTTGTCTGAACCTGGTTTCTGCAACCCACCTCCATCTGCAGCCAGCCATAATGAGTATGTGCATCAATCAGGGGTCTAGATGCTTCTTTGCTGTGTACATCTGTATAGGACTGCGTTATAGAGATGAAAACTGTTTGATGCTCTGACTGTCCAGTTCTGACCCTCTTTGTTCAGAACTGAGAGATTGTCCAACTGTTTTATGGGGTTTATGTGAAAGTCACATTCATGTACTTTCAAAACAGCAAGTTGCCACCCTCACCAAGAGCACTACACTGGATCAGGTGCACTCTAAAAGAATACATTTTAGCTGTCTAATTTTACTAGCTTGGGCACCAATTCAGGAGACAAAAGACAGGGCAAAAGAAATTCATTAACATGTATGATTTTCCTACAAATCATTTTAATCTTATGTTGGAAACTCTGCCTTGTATTCATTGCATATATGAGATGCTTAAAAGTCCTCAGGCAGCCTTTCTCTACACTGCAGTAGCTTAAATGAGTACATACGTGAGGTAGAGCAACTAAAAATAGTATTCCAGCAGTTGGTTCCAGGAATATAGGCCAACTTTGTCAAAGCACTCTAAAAAGGTAGGCCAACTTGAGTGGACTGGAAATAGATGTCGTATATATCAGCTTTGTAGATGACCTTATCAAATGTATAAGATGTATTTATCTTTTAGCAAGCCTAAATATGTTTTCCTTTTTCGCTAAACTCATTTAGGCTTTTTTAAGGCCTGAATGCTATCTTTAAATCCAATTTGGCTTGTTTTACACATAATTTAGCTTTCTAAAGCCTATTAATTGCATAAATAGATTAATTTAAATGATGAATGCAATTATTAAGATGGTTAATTTGACTAAATGCTATCTCCATAATCAGTGTGGGATAAGGGTGGTTTTATCAGGCTCTATCAGTTTTAAGCATGCTTGTGGATGAGGGAGCATTTTTGACTCATGACTGGGCATCTACTCTGTTGCCATCAGTACTCCTGTACCTTCAGGAGTAAATAAAATTGTCCATGTATACAATACTGTAACAGCATGCTGAACATACATTACTGTAACTGAAATAAACGAAATGGACTTCACTAAAGCTGGATTTTGTTTTTATAGAGTGATGAGCTTGTTTGTGTGAACCATCAACAGAGCCAACAAGAGAACAGATAAGAATCACTGAGCCAGCTAAACCTGCTCATATATATTATGTGTACAGAAAGGCTTATTTCTTGTGCCATCTCATCGGTTTTATCATAAATAGAAAGACAATATATTAATATAGCAATCAATTTCTTGCCCCCCCCCCCATACACACTCTCACACTCATTACCTCTTGCTACCACTTTATCTTTCTCTCTCTCTCTCTCGCTAGCTATTGCATCTTGCTCTCTTGATCGCTTTCTATCTCTGCATTGCACTCTTATTAAATCTGTTTCTCTCTCTCTCCTTTACCTCGGTAACTCTCTTGCTTGCTCTGTGTGCCTGTCTCTCTATCTTTGTTTCTCTCTCTCCTTTCTTTCTCTCAGTCTCTCTCTCACTCATTACCTCGTGCTCTGTAATGCTCTTTCTGACTCTATCTTGCTCTCTCTCTCTTTCTTTTTCTTGCTCTCTTTACCCATCTCTTTCTCTTTTTCTCTCTCTCTTTGTCTTTGAATTTGCTTGCTGTTCTTACCGCTGCCTCTCTTCCTCACTATCTATGTTTCTCTCACTCTCTTGCTCTTTTACCTGAATTTCTGCTTCTTGCCCTCTTTCTGTCTTTCCTTGCCTCTCTCGCTCATTAGCTCTTGCTATGTCTTGCTCGCTCTCTCTCTCTTTCTCTCTCTCACTCCCTCTCTCTCTCTCTCTCTCTTTCTCTGCCTCCCTCCATGTCTGTCGCTCTCTGTCTATATATATATGCCTGTCTGTCTGTCTGTCTCTCTCTCTCTCTCTCTCTCTCTCTCTCTCTCTCTCAGTGCAGCTGGAGACTGTCACACCTGATTTAATAAGCTTTTACTGCTATGAGAGGATAAGTGTTGTGTTAGTGTGGAGTGATGCTGGTGTAATGGTGTTGTTTGTTTTTGTGCTCTTACTGGAGTTTAGTCAATGTGCCTTGTGTTTGTATATCTACTGATATGGGTGGTTTGTGGTCTTACTCTGGAGAGTTTATGGGGGTTTCTTTGCTGATATTAGGCTGAGGTTTGCTTCTGTTTAAACACTTGTCTCTTTAATATGAAGTTATTTCCCAGTTAGTGTTGTGGCACTGTTTGTTTGTGTGTGAGTCTCATGTGGACCTGGTACAAGCTCTTTTAATAAGTATTGTTTTCAGCAATCATTTGCAGACATGCTTCTGTAACACTCTTATTAGATCTTAGTATTCCCTGCTTTGAGACTTTAAATATTCCTGTGATCAGCAATATTTGCCACCTTGCACACTCATACACACATACACACATTCATTCTCATGTATTATCTCTGTGAATTAACCACTCACTTTCAAATAATCACCCCAGTTTTATAGAACACTTTTTGATTCCTCATATTGTGTCTGTACTGTCCTCATAATGGCACTGCTCAAAGGCAGCCTGTGTCTCCTCTGATGGATGTGAAAGAGAAGCAGTGATCAGTGCACTGGAGCAGGACAATACTGTCTTCATAGTGATGTACAGGCTGCTGTCCCTGGTGCTTTGACTAGAGAATCTGTAGTGAATGAAAAGTCATAGAAACGCTGTTTAGTATGGTGCTGTTCCCATTGCCTTAATGTCATGATCGTCTCAGGTGGAATCCATCCCCCTGCGTGTGTGTGTGTGTTTGTCTGAGTGATGGATTTGTGTGTAGCGTTCCCGGTTGGTGATGAACGCAGGGCAGGCCTGTTTATCAGTGTCAGTGTGGCAGCAGGGCTCCTGCTGCTTTATAGCTGCTGGAAGAAGCTGTTTGTTAGCCTTGGAGTCCCATGTTGGTCATAACTTCACCCAGAGCCATAGACCCCCACCGCAAAGAAAAGAGCTGTCCAGTGTATTGTCTGTACCAGTACACCAGTATTGGTATCATGCAACAGTACTGATTTTTGGTTATTGATAGTCAACAAGCATTATATCTACGTAAACAGTCCCTTTCACAAAATAGTGTTGCTCCTGTTGCTAAGCAGCAGTGCTGGACAATAGATCATCTATAGCATTATTGGTATCGCACAACAATACTGATCCTTAGTTTTAATGGTATTGATGGATACCAAAACTTCAAAAACTTTAACTGCAATGTATTTCATTTTCTGGGACCTTCAAATTTTTTTGATACAAGAAATACCTAAAACTTAACAAGTCTTCTTTTTGGAATTCTGGTTTCTATTTGGATATTGACAATACTGCAATACCATATCACTTTGGTATAATTGAAAAAGAAGAAAAACAGAAGGATATTTTGCAATTTCACCCGCTGGTTAGAGTCCCCCAATCACACAATACCATCAGCCACTGCATCTTTTTGGACTGCTGCTAATGCAACATCATTCGACAGGTGAACGCACTTGGAGGAGAACGCTAACCACCAGTTCTGTTAATGTCAGCTCTTGTGAGGCACTTGTGTTGGCGCAGTGATGAGGGGAGAAGGAGGGCCGTCCTGCCCTCCCAGAGAGAGTGAGGCCAAGTGTGCTGTCTTGGACTCCCAGCCCCGCATGGCTGTAGCATCACCGGGGCTCAAACTCGCAATCTCCTGATGATAGGGCCAACGCTTAGATGGTTGTCCCAAGAGAAGACATTTTCATGCACAGTATATCACCAGATTTAGTTTTCTATTTGATTCGGTAATTGGAATGGATAACCGGTAGTGTCACATTTACAAATGCTATCAAAAACTACTAAACGTTTTACATACTGTAAAACTCGAGTTAAACACTGCTAATTATACTCTCTTTATAATGATACATGCAGTTGGTCAGTACTGACAACACCCACAATATGCTCAAAAAAGCATATTATGACATAATGTAATGCAATTCATCACAGTAATTATATGATCATATTGCACGCCTCTGTTTAGAAAAGTGTGTAATTCTTTTAGCATAGCAATATTCAGGAAACATTGGCACACATTGTGCAGTATGCAATGTATGCATAAATAGTAAATTTACTTTCTGGAAATATGCTTTTTTTGGTCTAGTTAATGTTCACAGTACTGTGTAAAGTTTCCTTTGGTGTCACTTTGAGAGAAAGAACAGTCTAAACAAAACAAGCTCTGTCAGGTTTGATTTTCTTGTAGCATAAACTGCTGCTACTCAGGCGTTGGTTCAGTATATTAATGGTAACTTAAATTTCATCTCAAATTTAACTGTGATGTATTTGGAAAATATTGTGACATTTGGATTTTATCAATATTACCCAGCACCAGTGGAGAGAGAATAAGACCAGGGCATCAATCGTTCCTCACCCTACCCAAACGCATTAACTGACAAGGATGGAGCTTGCAATCACTTTGAAAAGTGAAGCTGCTCTGTCTGCTTGGCCCTGTCCCTGTGCGCTGCTGTGATGTGACTGTCGATCGGTTAGACTGATGAATGTTGGTAAAACGTGAAACTAGTTAGCATTAGGTTTCAGGCAGTATGCTCTGACTGCTGTGGAGCTCAGAGTTGGAAAAGAAAATGAGAGGAAAAAAGAGAAAGAGACAGACTCGAAATGTGATAATGGGGTGTTGCTTGTAGATTGGCTAGAGAGAGGGTGGGTGTGAGTGCATATGTGTCTGAAGGAGATGATAGGACTCAGCTTGAAGAGCAGCTTTGAGCAAGAATTTTAGGGAGGAATGAGACAGACGCAAGGAGGAATACAGGTGGAGCCCTGCGGAGAGAGATTTGATTTCCTGCCATTTGGACTGAAACGAATCACATTGAACTTGAGGAGGATGGATTTGGAAGAAGAAAAAAACGAAAGGCTCTCAGGTGTGCAAAAGATGAAGAGAATGTTTCTTCTCAGATTTAGAATTCCTCTTTATTTGTTTTCCTCTCTCACACATGCTTGCTTGTCTCACACTTTCGCAGACAGATACAGCTCTTTAATGTGTTTATAGTGGCTGTGCTACATCTGATGCATTAGCAGGTAAGCAAGAGCAGTGACCTGAGAGCTACCCTGTACTGCTCTAAGCAAAACTCTTTTTAAGCTCCATCCAGCTTTACAGCACTATTGACCCAGCCTTGAATCAGCCCGTACCTTGAACTAGGCCTTGTCATGCATCTGCGTACTGCAGTGAATGCAGGGCAGACTGCGGGTCCTGCACACTGTGTGTCTTTCTGTGAGTAATAGTGCAGTGTGTGAGTGATGGAGCTGTAGGCCTGAAGGGCGCTCTCTCCTCCAGGCCCGTGCTCCAGTAGTCCTGCACACTTTCTCCCACCTAGCATATTCAAGTCAAACATTGTTCTGGTCCTTTTCTGAGAAATGCATGCCCTTTTAACTGCTCAACCCTTGAAGGCCTGTACACGAGCCCACACTTTCATAGCATACATGTTAGTTTCATAGTATTTACTGAAGCACTGGCCTGATTACTCAATAAAGCTTTATTATTACTATGATTCAAAAATGAACTAATAAAATTTACCATCTTGATGAATAGGTAATGATTGGCTTGCGTGGTAATGCATTTCTTAACTTCTACTGTTGCTGTCTCTTACTGCAAGAAACCAGTGATGGGCAGAGTACACAAGTCCAGTACTAGAGTGAAAGTAGTGATACACTTGATGATAAGATAATACTCAAGTAGAAGTAAAGGTGTAGTATATTATATTTATATTTTCCTTGAATTTAAGCGTGAACATACTTGCTTTTAAATGTACTTAAGTACCAAAAGTAAAAGTATTGTGAGATACTCACAGTCCAACATTTCTCCAAATGTGAATGTTTTTACCAGTCCAAATTCCTTGGATATCAGGTATCTGATTTAAAAAATACTACACAATGTTCTGGCATTTTCTGGCATTTCATTATGAAGCTTGTCAGAATTGCTTAGGCCTAGTAACAGTTGCTAAGCTATGAGTGAATGTTTGGTATTTAGGGGAGGGATTTAGTGAAAGGTGCACTATGATTATTTTGGTTTATTTTTGAAAGTGCATCAAATTCTTTTTTCAATATGATAGAAAATCTAATTTTTATTTTACGTTATCTTTCAGAAAGAAGTCGAGTACATTGTAGAATAACTGACTGTGAAATGTGGTGGAGTGACAGTAAAAGTCTCAAAATATATATATATTAATGTATTGAAATACTTTACAGAAATAAGTGCACATACTTGGGAAAAAAGTACTCAAATGCAGTAAAGAAGTGCATGTACTTTATTACTGTCTTTCCACTGCAAGAAACAGATGCTAATAAACATGTAAATGTGCATTTTTGCCACATAAAGTTTAATTGAAGTGGTTATGAACTAAAGGAAGCCTAGGCTGTCTGTTACCTATTCAGCTGCAAGAGCGTTAGTGAGGTCTGTTACTCAGTGGTGCTTCATAACTATAGAGAACACGGTTCCACTGATCTACAGCCCAGTGCTTTATAATCCCTTTACCTGTGCAGGGGGACCTTAGGCTCATGTGAACCTGCTCCCTTTCTGTTAGCAGTGCTTTTGTATGGAGATTATAAAACCTGTATTTGCAATGGTACCTTAAAGCTGCTGGCTTTATTAATTTGTTATCTGTTTCTGAGTATAAAGATGTTTTATATCAGGAAAGATATTCCTGGAAATGTTAGCCATATGCTGGCTTCTGTTTACAGCATTATTTTTCTGTCTCCCTCCTTTTTCCATCACTTCCCCAATTCTTTTCAAAGTGCTCCCATGCTGTTCAGATTAGAGTAGTTTAGACACCGTGTGTGTGTGTGTGTGTGTGTGTGTGTGTGTGTGTGTGTGTGTGTGTGTGTGTGTGTATAAGAGAGAGAGAGAGACATATGAGTACAAAGTAGAATGGCCTTAAATGCCACAGAGCTGTTTTCACTCTTTCTGTCAGTGGGCTTCTGTCCACAGCGATGTGTGGTGAAAGGCTTGTTTATAACACGGCAAGGCACAATATTGAGTTTCTAACCTTTACTTGTCTTTTTTTTAAACACTCATTCATTCATTCATTTCATGTTTAATACATTACATTCTTTAAATTAATTTCCCTTCAGACCAAGTGTCGTGTTAAGTAAAGCATATTTCTGAAAGATGGGGAAATTGGGCTTTAGAAGTAGAACAGAACTGGCAGCTTCTCTCACAGCTTGACTATCATGAGGGCTGCTCTCTTCATGGGCAGGGCTAATAGTTCTCATTATGAAAGCCTATATGAATTATAGATAGAAGCCAGTGAAGCCTGACTGCCTCAAACACACAGGTATTGATCCCCACAGCTGGGCTGTGCTCTAACTGAATTAAGACAGTAATGCACTGTAGCAAATTAATGTCTTATAACACCCACATCAAATATTCCATTTTCAGCGTGCATAGATACACTCCATCCTTGTTCAGTTTTTAGATGGTGGAAATTGTATCTGCCGTCACCTGGTTCTCCAGGATAAAAGACCTGTATAACAGTACCATCTGACAGTACACAGACTGTACTGGCCACAAGGTTATCTATCTTCTATCTCTCGCTCCCTCTCTCTCTCTCTCTCTCTCTCTCTCACTCGTATGCATAGACACCCAGAAAGGCGCATACATGGTGCCATGCTCTCTGGGGCAGATGAAGAGTGTGTTAGGGAAGGCCAGCTGTTGAGTGTTGTATTATGGATGGGGTCCCTGCTGGGCGCTCAACTCTCATCTCGCCTCTGAGGCCTGTTCCCCTCCGTAATGAGAGCGCAGTCAGTGCACAGCTCATAACAGCAGGAAACACCCTCTCCCTCGTCCCCTCTACTTTTTTCTCAATCTGCCTCTTTTACTCTGTAGCTTCTGTTACTCTCCAGCTGATTATGCATGACGTGTGCACTGAACGCATGCATTTGAGTTTAGTGACTCAGTAAGATCACAATCATCCGTTTTGCTTGTGCCGCTGGGCAGTAACCTACACTGAAACACAACTTGAGCTGACTTTGTTGCTTTCCAACTAAAAAACAGAAAAAAAGAGAACTTGGAGTTATGAGAGATAAGGTACCTGCACATATAGTCGTATGCAAATGTTTGGTCGCCCCTGTTCAAATTTCATGTTTTGTTGATTTTTTAAGTAAAAATAAGTTAATAAGTTAGCACATCTACAGTATTTTCAAATAACGTTTAAGGTTTGTCTTTTTTCAATTCGATTGCAGTATTTCCATTTTGTATTGCTTTCTCAGCTAAAATTCTCAATAGGCAGTTTATTCAAAACTCCATGACTCACATTGGCTGCCAATCTCTTCTATTCAGTACAAGCTTCTACTTACCCCTTTCAAATTCTTACATGTCTAGTCCCACGTATCTAGTTTCAGTAATCCTCCACATACTCTCGTAACTGTTTATCTTCCAGACTTCTTAACTGGTTGGCAGGTGATTCAGTGCCTTGTCCTCTAAACTCTGAAGCTCTCTAGTCCAGTATGTCTGTGATTGCTCTTCCGTTTCTACTTTTAGAATTAAACTAAAACCTCTCTCTTGTCACATGTTTATGAAGGTTCTCTTTATCTTCACAGACCACTGTTTGCAGGAAAATGACTGACAGTATCAAAATCTGGGATTCACCCTCCCTCATTTGCCTGTTTAGTACCCAGAGTGAGATGATCTGAAATATAAATGCTGTGTGATCATCTACCCCCCAATGACACACACACACTCACACTCACAAAATCAGTTCTGCGTGTGTGTGCGTGTGCATGGGCGGACGGGTGTGAGAGAGAATCATAAAGAGATGGATTGGAACATCCAGCTGTGAATGTGAACATCTGTTGATTACAGCCTACCACTGTGCTGGGAGGATGCATCTCCTTCTCATCCTCTTCCTCTCCTCTGCCTCCTCATCCTCCTGATCTTATCTCTCCCTGTCTCCTGCTACCCCTCCCGCAATTTTTCTTCTTCATCTGCAGGCCTTCTCTGTCTCACCGCTCATCAAATTTACATAATTACCTCCTTGCCCCAAATGTAAAACGTCGGCCACGACATGTTTAATGTCTGTGGTTTGCTTCTTTCATTTCTTTCTTTTAGTGGAGCTACAAGGTGCTATCTGGTGAGAAAATGAGGGGATGTGCTACCTTAAGGACAGTGTCCACTGTAAAGCTAAACCATATCTGTGTATGAGTTAGTGTGTACAGGATGATCTATGAACCTACATGCAGTTAGGGAAAATAAACTGGGTTCAGAAGCCCTTTTGGTGAGTCGTGTGTCAATTTGTCATCTAGGTTTAACAGAATGTGTAATTTATTTTTCAAATAATTTCTGGTCTTTACATTTAAAAGATCAGTTCACAACTAGAAATATTATGTTACTTTTGGGGATTTGGAGACCTCTCTGGTGGAAATGTGTAATAGCACACAAACAAAGAATGACATAGAAAAATAATTGGCAAAAATGGAGATACATGTTTTTCTTTGGACAGTGATGATAACTTCATCAGTATAAAGTTGATTTTGCTTTGGTTATTTTGTTGAGAGACCTCTGTCAGTTTGTTTTAATAATTCCACTTCATTATAACAATCTATGAAAAATAGCATATGACAGTAAAATAGAGACACTGAAAATGTCTTGGCTTATTGACTCTGTTTAGATTAAGAACAAATTTGTGTAAATTTGATATTTGTCCAAACTATCATTTTAGTGGTGACTCGAAAGAGAACCAGGGAATTTCTCCCTCCTGTATGCAGTTTGCCCCTGTGCTCAACTATCCTAATCTGTTTCTTCAGTTTACCTCTGATGCACAGTGGTTTGGCAGAAAGAGAAGGGTCCCTTCAAGCGCTGCCTTGTGTGTTACGCTGTGACTGATGTGTATGATTAATAGTTGATCAAAAGTGTGACGAGCACTTTGGAACACTATTTTCACCCCAGCTTTGGCAGTGCTGCAGTGCTTTATTACAGTAATAACGCACAGTTTTTTTCTCAACTTAACCTCCGTAATCTGCTTGTATGTGAAATTACCACCTCTTCTTCTCCTGCAGGGATGAAAGGAAGCTTGGAAGGCAATGTTTATGTACCCGTGTGAGTGTGTATGCGTTTTCTCCCTCCACAGTGTGTGTAACTTTTTGTGCTAATTCAGGTGTGATTTTGAAAGCATCCACATACACTCACACAGTCTAGTGGTAAGTGTCTTTGGTTATGTCGCCCCGGCTCACTGACAAGCAGACGAACCCTTCAGTGAAATGAAATGGCACTATTTACACTGTGTTTCCTCACAGAGCAAAAACCCAATTACTGCTCCTTCATTGGGTTCATATTCTTTGACCTTTATCGGCAAGAGAAAATGAGGTAGAAAGTGGTCGAGAGACGGTGAGGGAGAGGAAGAGACAGTTTGTGTTACTAGAGGAGAACTTGCTGTCTCTGTTCTCATTTCACTATACTCAGCATTTCAGAGCACAATTAGTGGAACTAATTATCTAGGCAGCCTTAACAGTGGCCATGACGTGTGATGGTCTCTAATTAGATTTGGAATGGAGAGAAACCCCTGTAGATTTTCACCAAACACTCACAAACAACTGGCACACACCCCACTCTGAGCACTTCGCCATACACCGGTTACTCTGTGCTGCTGTCTTCTGCCACTGTGTGTTTTTAATGCTGTTTTCCCTCTCTCTCTCTTTCTTTCTTTCTCTCTCAGGCTGTCAGTGTTCCTTATACCCTGTCTGCTGCCCTAGTCTCTTGCCCGCACGCGCACACATTCTCACCCCTTAGCATTAGCTGATAGCTCATGTTGTCAGCTCTGAGTGGAGAGGACTAGGATCAAAGGCAGTGCCAGCCGCTTTGGGCTGTAAACAAACCTGACTTATTCTCTCTCTCAAATGCACACACTCCCAATATGCTGTCAAAGTGCTATAGCCCATGGTCCAGAGATGCACAGCATCCTCCATTTTCTGCTGTCGTGTCTGAACACTCCGTTACACCTCTCATCCCAATCCATCCTTCCATTTCACTCTTTGCCTTGTCGTTATTTCTCACTTCTTTTCTTCTCTGTATTCATTTCTAACTTTTTCAAATGTTGTATCAATGTAATCGGACAGCAGCTGTGGAAAACCCTCAGGCCCTTCTGGGTCTTCAGAGAAGGTCTAATGATTTCTGTGAAATAAAAAGTGTGTATTTTTAGTACATTTTTATTTAATGTAATCATTATACTTGTATGTAAACTCAGCAAATATTGTAGCAATTTTCTTATTTCATTAAGTATTGGTTGGAAATAAAATGCTTAAACGGGCAACGGAAAATGATACAGCCAGGCAAGCTCATCCATTGGTTAGGACTGAAGGCCTAATGTGTCAGATTAACCAATGCAGTTTGGAACGGAATTTTAATTTAGAATGTGTGGGACCAGTTTTGCATGAAAAAATACTCTCTAGACCTTCTAGATGTGTCACCAACTGTGGTTATGAGTGGCAGCCTGACCAATGCATTTCAGTCTCACGTTCTGCCAGGGCTCTGAAAGAGTCACTATAAAACTGCTAAAAGGTAAAATATATGTTAATGTGTCTGTTACGGGTTTTAAATAAACCTTAGAGCAATTTAACACGCTTCAAATATCCACAATTAATGTAGAACAGCAAAAAAAACCCAACCCAAATTGCTGTTAGCTTATAGCTAATGTACTACTAGAATCCCATAGGGACGCTAACAGAAATTAGCTTTATCATAGAGGTGTTTGTCCTTTCTAGTTTTTAAACAAGTTTTCAAATGTATGCCCCCTACTATAGGCTTAGCTCTAATAGTCACAGTTCTTCACTGCAAATCAGCAACGACTGACAAGTAAGCCAGTGGCGATGTTTCAAAGGCAATAATCATTGTGTTGGGAGTTTTTAAATAGTTTTAAACAGCTTGCTAAATGATGAGTAGTATATAAATGTAATGTTATATTCCCTTGTACTGTTAAAACAATGGATTGTCACTCTCCTTGAAGCTGTAATACTATGGTAAAATAAATGCTCCACTGTCTCTGCTGGGGATTTCCCTGAGTGTGAAATACTGTCTGTGGAAAATTCTCAGCATTTTCCGCACTATTTAAGTGACCCACGGTTCAGATGAATTGTAAAATAAGATAAAATTGTGTTAGTGTAATAGATTTTATTCATTTAGATGTTGACATTTAAATAGTCATTATATATAGTAAGCATGTGAAGCATATATGACTCCACATCCTGAAAAAGTATAAAAATGTCAGTGTGTATCTCTCTGTGCGTGTGTGTGTGTGTATGTGTGTGGTCCCATCCGTTCTTTCCTAGCTCAGCTGTGACCCCCCCAGCTGTGTCAGTTTAACGGCACTGGTGGGAGGAGGTGTGTAGAGGTGCCACAGTGACTGATGCTCCTGTTGGGATGCTCGTGATGCTGCACATTAAACAGCACAGACTGAATAGGCCACTGCACAAGGCAGTAGAGGCCAGCAGCACTGCTGGCTGCCACCAAATCACCCATTTACTGCTGTCATATCCCCCTTTCACCTCCTCTTTTCACAGCTCTCTTCCACTCTCACTCATACTCTCACCAGCAGAGCCAGTCCAGCTTCAGCATCACTTGCTGTGTGCATGTCAGAATTATGACTCTGGTGGGCGGCCGTGTAGTTTTATTTCTGGACTCTGAAAGCCCAGAATGACATTTAGCTTCTTCCAGGGAAGCAGAAGCGCTTCTGCTTCAACTCTCTGGGACAGTAAAGGGGGCTTAACTGGGGCAAAATATCAAAAATGATTATTTATGATTTAGTAAGTGGGCAAAACATCCCTTCGTTGTGTATTCTGCTGAGATTTTAGGTGACTGAGTGTTGGAAACCCCAAATGACTCCATGATATCTGAACGTGTGTGGATGGGCACCAATGAAAATATATATGTACATATATTGTTTTTTTTTCAGTCTGTGCACTGTTCACCTTAATTCTACTGAACAAAATTACTTAAGTTCAGCTGCAACTTCCTCATTATTCTCCATTATGGCTACAAAAGGGACTTTAAGCTTCTACGGCTTTAGAGAAGGCTATCAGTAAAGCACCAGTAAAAACATCATTAACACTGAAGCATCAGGAATCAAAGCTCAGTCAAGCAACGAAGCAACGAGTGATTCAAGTATATTTCAGTGATGTTTGATTAATTTCTGTAATTTACTAACAAGATGCTTAAAGACTACGGGGAAAATAAAGACACATAGTAGATAGCATGATTGCTTTTTCTGTGTCAGGTCACAGCCAAACAGGGGACTGTACCAGCTAGTCAAATATGCGCTTGTGTAAAATAATATTTTTTCTGTTTGCTGTAGTGTCTTGTTTGTGCGTTCCAGCTGTTAAATACAGTTTCCCTGTAACAGCTGTTTTCTGACTGTTATGTGCAGTTTCATTACTAGGCTTTTCTTTTTCTCTGTGATTAGGAAGGAATTGCCCTTTCAGCTTTTCTTCAGGGGGGACCAGTGACCCACTGCCCTCCCCATAGTTGACATCTATGTGCATGTATGTGTGAGTGAGAGAGTGTTGCTAAGCTGCGTGGCTGTCTGCCCATCAGTAGGAGAGTGGCAGTGCCAGAGGCGAGTTTTCTCTGTTTGCTCAAACACACACGTACACACACACAGGGAGGGCTCTGCTTTGCGTCTCAGTGAGGAGCCTCAGCGCTTGGCTCTCTTAATGTTGGGATTAAAGAAAGAAAGGCTCTCTCTCTCCTCTCTGTCTCCTCTCCGGGGGGTAGAAGCGGATGGTTATAGCTCCTTAAGACTGCTTTTGCATCCATCAGAAGTGGAGGGAAATGAGGAGTGCTTTTACAGAACGGATCTCATCTGATTCTTCCATACTGATGACTTCCCCTGGGCACGGTGTCTTTAATGACAATGTGAATGAACAGCCTCCACCCCCGACCAATCCCCCACCCCCCCGGACCTGGGACAGCCTTCCACAACAACTGATCTCACAGACAACTAGATAGCCACCAGAGATTTCAGCGGTCTGTTTTTTTTTAAACATGCATGGATGCTTTGTTTTCAAAATCTGCTACTGTTTTTCTTTTACACATTACTTTCAGTTGAACTAGTCATGAAACAGTACCCAGACCTGTAGTTAATATTGTATGAGACCCATCAGGCATTTTTTTATGGACCTAAAAATCTTTTTCACCACAACCTCAAAATGTCCTTATTTTTTAACTGAAAGAGAAAAAGAAATGGACTATTTTTATATACTATTTCTCTGCTTCTCTCTTTCTCTGTCTGTCTCTCTCTTTTTTTTCACCATCCTGAAGCTATGCCCCCCCCCCACCAAAGGCATTTGTGTAAACAGAATCACATGCAAAGAGAGTTGGCCTTACGCAATATTTACCATAACATAGTCCCCCATCATGTTCCTCTTTCAGAGAAATGAAAGCATGACCTTGTTTGTGGCTTACACATCACAATGGGTTTGCCTGTGTCAGTTTAAAATATTTTTCCCACAACATTTTATAAAGCTTTTGCAATTTAGTCTGAGCCCTCCCCCTCCACCCCATTGTTAGTCCTCACCCTCCACCCCATTGTTAGTCCTCACCAATTCCCTCTGAATATTCTCTGTCATACCTCACCAACTGATCTGGGCATGTAAAGGCAAGCATGTGCTTTCTCAACAACACAGGAATAGTGTATCATCTGTTGATTCTTTTTGGGAATCAGAAGAAAGTGATTTGATTCTGCTATTTTATATCCACGTATTATTGCTTTACACAACAAGCAAGACTCAAATCTGGTTGCATGACTATGTGATTGTGTCATATGTGACTGTATAAAAACATACATCATTAGCGTGTTTCCTTGACTAGTTGGACTATGATTTAGACAAAGCCTCATGATACAGCTAGCCATAACCTAAAATGTTGTTTAGCTAAATAAATATATCTAAATTACATCTCAAATCAAATATCTCAGTATAGCTTTGTGTTGAAGGCTCTTTCAGCCTAAGCTGTTCAAAGCAACCAAAACCAAAAGAAATGGAAATGTTTATTTTAAGATTTTAACACATCTGTTTCATCATCATTTAGGAATTAGAACAGTGGTAAAAGAATAATCAGTTGAATTGAAGTTGGCAAATTTTTACACCACATCTTTTTCACTTCACTGCTCATCCAACATTGTAGGGCACTTGGAGGAACAATGCTGACTGCTCATTTCTGTTCACATGGCCTAAAACATACCCTCAATCAGCCAGCACCACTCATAGGATAACAGGAAAGACGAATTAAGCCATTGTTCCAACCCAGAGAGCCAGTTGTGCTCTCTTGGATTGCCAGCCACTGGTGGCTGTAGCTTTGTCTGAGCTTGGCAGTAGGATGCACTGCAAACTGCAGTAAAAGCGGGCTTATAACTTTATTGCATATAATATTGTACAAGATGATGGCAATAACATTTTTTAGCCAAATTCTGCACAAAATAATTTATGATCTGTGATGCTGTACAATATCATTTATGTTTAAGAGTGCTGCATATAAAGATGATTTTTGTGCAAACATTCAGACTGAAGCAGAACGGACTGTGTGAGATCGCAAAGGTATGAAGTCGTCTATCTCTCTCTCTCTCTCTCTTGCTGCCAATTCTCACACAGTGTGATTGTATCTAAAAGGCTGGCCAAGTGGAGGACTGCTTGTTCACTTCAGGTGGGAGATGCAAGGAAGATGGAGGAAAAGGGAAAGAAGCACACGTGCAGATGTGTGGAGAGAGCTAGAGGGAGTGTGGCATTAAGTAAGGCTGCATTAGCATGGTGCACTAATGCTGCGCAAATGAGCTGTAGAGGAGAGCTTTATGCCGAGCTTTCCCTTTGTCCTTGTTTACACTTGCTTTGAACCCTCATCTTCCTCAGAAGTAGCACTCTCACTCTTAAGCTCTTCAGCTCCTCTTGAAGTGACTGGCGCATGGCTGCATCCACGCAGAGGAAATGGTGTCTTCTTCGGAAGAGGGACTCTGGGGTTTCCTGCTTAGTCTTCCTTCCTCTGTCCTCTAATTGTTTCATTAATCCTTAACCTGTTTGCATTTGCATGAACAGTGGGATTATGTTAATTGACAGGCCTCTTGCTAGAGTTGCTGTTTGATATTGTAATGGAGATGAGCAGGGTTAACATTCTGTACCGCTGTGGCAGGAAGCCTCATTTGCTGGTGCTCCAGTAGGGAGCTGCTCACACTCTTCAGCTATTGTCTTTACCCAGTTGCATGGCAAATTGAATTCCATTGCCAGATAAGAGGGCACAGTTTGTTACCCTTGGCTAATTCCTCCCATGTTAATCTCTGATAGTTAAGCGATGTTTTGGCCTCTGATCTGCAGTGACTCCAAGCTAAGTGGCTTTGACATATACCCCTAAGAAAACAGACTGGGTTCTTCAAAGGTTCTTTAGCAAAGGATAGATATATATATAGCTAAAACAAGCACTGCCAGTGTTCAGCAGTTAAAATCAGCAACATTTGCATTATACTCTTACAAATAAAGATGCCAAAAAGGGACCTCCAGTGTTTTTTCTTTAAGTGTACTCTGGATAGCACACTAGCTAAGATGATGCTTTAAAGAAATGGTTCTAATCCAGTTTTTCACATACCTTTTAATTTAGCTTGTTTAGTTTAGTGCTGATGCTAACTTTGCTAACACTATAAGTCAGTAGTCACCCAAATCTTTTCCAAACTTACTAAACTTCACATGCACATATGTCATACAGAGCACTAAATTACATTTGAGGTTTCTGTTGTTTGTAATTTTAAACATATATCTTCAGTTTAAAATTTGAAGATTGAGTTACTCATGAATAGAAACAATAGAAATCCTGACAGTAATCTCTAACACGTCATGCACATCGTTCACAGTTAGTCATACTGTCCTATACCACATTGACGAGTCTGGGTAACCTTAGTGTGGTATTGATTGGGTTGAGGAAAGTGTTCGGGATGAATTTACAGAAATGTTTTGGGAGACTGTTGACTTCTAGTGTTTGAATGCAATATTAGCCTCGAAGCTCCAGTGCTAAACTAAAGAAGCTGCATTTTGGACACCAAACATGTCTTGGCTGATCGACTACATCTGGGACAGGTAGAAAATTGTGTCAGTGTTATTTTAACTGTTCCTTTAGTGATATATTTGGGGTAATAACCCACACACTTAAAATTTAACCCTGATTGAGTTATTTAGACAAACCAAGTAGTGTAGAATGAGGTACCAAGGCTTGCTAGATTGTGTTAATAGGTTCCCTGGCCAGGAGTTAGATCAGCAGTGAGCTGAGGTGTTAGCTTTGCGCTGATTGCCCCTCCCTAAGCCCCAGCCCGAGCTGCATCTTATCTCGGGCAGTCCACTGCCACAGCCACCCTAATCCAGGCCAGATTGGGGTCACAGAGCAGTTGCAGAACCTAGAATGGAGTCATAGTGGCAGGAGATGCTATCTGCTTGTAAAATGCATTCTTCCATCTATTAGGACAAGAGGGTAAGGCAAAGCATCCGTCTGAGAGAGAGAGGGGTTTTGCCCAAGGCCTCAGAGCACTGCCATACACTCAGGTGTATGACTGATTCTCACTGAGGGGGATGTCTTTGGTGTATCTTTCAGGCGGTCAGCCTGGCTCGTGTGCTGGCCTGAATGCTGATGGCTTTGCTCTGGCTGGAGCTCAGTGCTACAAGCCTGGCTTGGCAGCTTAAGGAAGCTGATGGCTAAAAGTTGTTTGATGTTTTCTGTAGCTTCACGCCTTACAAGTTGAGAATTTAGTGTTGGCATGGAAACAGCAAGTTTCTGCTTGGCTCTTGTTGGGAAGTTGTTATGGTAACAAACTTTTATTTTTTTCATAGGATGCGATATCTGATGGTAGTAGCGAGCTCAGGACTCGTGTCCTTCGGGGATAGAAGAGCGCTCACATAAAGGATGGTTATTGATTTTGGCTGTTGCCTGTTTTGGATGGCATGATGTTCAGTAAGTTTTCATTGTGGGGGTGGACAGTGTTGGTTCTGCTGTACTGGAACAATGAGGACTGTCCTGGTGCTTGCCCACACACATTCACACAGACGTCCACGCACACACTACGTGCCTTCGTGGTGGGATGTGTTGTGAGCCCTTGCTGTCTTCCTAGGAATAAGTGAATCAATAAGTGCGGAGAAGCCAAATTGATTTGATCAGTTGGTTTGATTCTGCTTTTCATTGCTCTCTCTCTTTGGCGCTGTTGTGAAAAGGAATGTAATTTCAGACGTTTGCCTCTGCTCTTATGTCTTTGAGTGCTTTTTCCAAATCTTTTTACCCTTATTAAGTTTTACCTCCTCTTCCACCATCCACAGATGTTTTCATCTCTTTGGTGATGCAGTGTTGAGGGAGAGAGAGACAGGGTGGCAATTTGTCCTCATCACTGTTCATCAGGCAGTGAGATGCACAGTGGGACCCTTATTAAAAAACCCAGCAGAGGTCCACTCACAGCAATCTCTCACTTTCTCTCACCCTCTCTCTCTCTCTCTCTCTCTCTCTCTCTCTCTCTCTCTCTCTATCTATCTCTCTCTCTCTCTCTCTCTCTCTACCCCCTCTGTATACCTCTTCCTTACAGTCTCTCATGCCCTCTTTCTCACTCTTTACCTCACTCTATGTACTTTTCTGTACCTCTACATCTCTCCTCTCTCTCTCTCTCTCTCTCTCTCTCTCTCTCTCTCTCTCTCTCTCTCTCTCTCTCTCTCTCTCTCTCGCACACACTCTCGCTTTCTCACTCTTCTACTCTTTACTATACAGTCTATATACTTCTGTCTCTCTCTGTTTTGTGCTCTGTCTTTCTTTCTTTTTCTACCAGAAGTGGCTTTTCACCTGTGCTTCTTCTCCTTTACTTCTCTATCTTTTTCATTAGCAGCTTTGACTCTATTATTAATCCTTTCTTTCTCTCTCTCTCTTTTCTCTCTTACTTGTTCCCTCTCTGTCTCTTACACTTTATACCCTCTCACTCTCTATACACCTTTCTTTTTCCTCTTTCTTGCACCCTCACTCTCTCTTCCCCTCTATCACTCTTTCTCTTTCCTTCTCTCTCTCTTTCTCTTCACTTTCTAGCTGTATCTCTTTTTTTTCTTTTTTCTCTCTCTCAAACACTCTCATTTGACACCCTGTCTCTCTCTCACTCTCTCACACCTTTTATGTAAGCGTTGTTTCTTCTCTCTTGTCCTTGCTCTCTCTGTTTTTCCCCACCTGCGTTCAGTCGTCTTCTGTTTCATCAGCAGCGCATAGCTTTGTCACTCCACCTCTTTTAAGCTCCTGTTTGAGAATGTGTGAGCAAAGAGGAGTTTGAATAATTGAGAATGCACACGCACACACTCCATACTCCACATTCTCACTCCACACTCACACATCTGCCTGCTGGATGGGCCGTGTTCTCAGATGTACGTTTTATGCCAGAATAGACAAGCAGCTTTAAAAACTTCACTAGAACAATAGTTTTTTTTGTATTTAGGACTGTGACTATGGCCAGCTAACACCTTAAATCATAGTACATGTAAATTCTTAGATGCAGCTTGATATTGACCGGCTGTGACTAAGCATTCTGAACATCGGTGAACCTGGTGCCCTCACACAGAACAAATCCATATGAATGACTGTGTCCTGTTAGAATAGACACAGTGCTCTGAAGCACTCAAAAGCTGACTGTTCGCTGCCTTCTGTCTCTCTTACTTATTTTCTCTTTGACCCTGAGGTTTTTCAGTCAGGCTTTCATCATATTAGATAATATATTTCGGTGAGAGGAAGAAAGGTCATAAAACGAACTTCATAGTTAAGACCTTTGTGGATCTTCAAGTGTCTTTCTTGGTTCTGTTTATTTTAGAGGTGGCAGTATATATTTCTCTCTATGTTTGTTCATAAGTGGCACTTGCTTTGGTTAATCTATTCAAAACTTTGTATTAGAGATGCACTGATATGGGAATTGTCTGATTCCAGTATGTACGTAATGTACGTATTTGCCGATGCCAGTGCTGATACATAAATATTGATAAAATGTAGAAAATGAGACTACATTTACTTGGATTGTCATTACCAAGAAACATTTATTTTTATATGGATGCAAATGCAGTAAAATAATTAAAATGCAGATATTCTGGCACAGTAGCCCAGCAACACCCAAACGTTCTGCTCTTATGGAGTACAATAAATGGCATCAAATATTGGTTTAGAATATCAGTCAAATCTAAACATCTGTCTGATGCTGATACATTTTTTAAACCAATTATCTGCCGATATATAATTCAGATATCCCTAAATACTAATGTCAGTACACAAATATTTAGAAAGTGTAGAAATTTTGACGTAATCCACCAGAATTAGCATTACAAAGAGATATAACACTTATTTGTAGATGATTGCAAATGTGAATAAAATGTAGGCATTTAAGCACATTAGCCCAGCGTTACATAAACATTCTGCTCTCATCAAATATTGTTAGATTGAAAAATAGGTCAAATCTGTCGAATCAACTGTCCAGTGCAATATATATTTTTACGTAAATATCTATTTGATTCTGATACCACTATGTATCCTTACAACTATGTGACTTTCAGTGAATTGGACTAAACTGTATGAAACCTGACTGGACATGAACTATGACATATTTCAGCTGCTCTGAAACCCACTTGTAGACTGGGTTTGATACATGCTAAGTCTTCACGGTAGAGCTCAGTATGGGAAGATTTAACAATGTTGTTCTTCAAAAGCGTTTCTCTCTATCCCTTCTGCTTTGTTGTTCGTCTATAAATAGTCATGCTTGGAGCCTATTTAAAGTTTTCTTGTCCTTCTCTTTTTTTTATTTAATCTGTGATCAAGTCTATTTATAATGTGATCTAATTTCCCACTTGCATTAAAATAATGTGAAATTATACTCTAGGAATTGGTGAGATGGTGGTGCTTTTCAGCTGAAAGATGTACAGTAGATAGAGAGGCGTACTGTATGCAGTGATGTAAGGCTGTTAATGGGTGAGAAAGCAGCCCTGCCAGGCTGAGGCTGTTATGGTTGACACTAATCGATGCTATCACCGTGGTGACACCCAGTGAAGTACTGGAAAGGAGAATGGCATAGCCTTTTAGCTAACGCATGGCAGCATGGTGTCGGCCTGTGCTGGAATGCTGCTGTCTGAGCTGAGTGCTAATTGGGGTGTGTGGGAGCGGAGCTGGCTCAGTTGCATACTGCTCTCCACAGGGGGCAAGAAGCGTATTGGTCAGGGGAATGTGTGCATGCCTGTGTGTGAGAAAGGCGAGCATGTGCAAAGTTGTGTTTTTAGTGATCGTGATAAAAGATATGTGTGTTTGCTCAACAGTAAACAGTTTTTTTGTTTTGCCTCCTTCAAGCTTCACATGCAAACATGATTTTATACACTACTTCCTTTATGCCTGGGCATGCAGCAACCTATTTAAACACTTTTCTTGATGCTTTCTTTTACAGTCCCTTAAGTTCTATGTGTTAGCCAAGTAAGTGTGAGCTAAGACTCCAAAGTACTAGGCAATTATTTTAGACAATGTGATGATAGCTTCCAAGATAATTACAGCTTTGTAGCTGTTAAGCTGAAAAAGGACACATCTAATAATTCACTAATTATTTAGAGTAAGTGCAAACAAACTTGCATGAAATATCACTGTAGTGTCACAGGTTTTGTTTCCAGGTATTAGACAGGCACATACTGTATAAGACTCATGTGTCTGTACTGCAGTTTCAACCCATGTTTACCTGTACAGCATCTGACAAATGCTTTTATCCAGAGCGACATACAATTTAGTCATATAGGCGAATGTAGCATTAGGAGTCTTGTTCAAGGGCTCTTGGTTGGACTATTGTTATAGGCAGGTGCTTTTGCCTAAGCAGGGAACCCCAGTTTACCACATGAAGGACAATAGTGTTATCCACCGCTCAATACCAACCCATATAACTGCGTAGTACTTATACTTTACCAATTTACTTTTCTCCTAATGCGTGTGACAATACAGTGAAAGTTAGTGCAGGTTTTGTAATTACCTCCTTGTTATGCTGAGTAATTATCCAGTTATGAGATATTTTACCATGTTCTTTATCAGTTTAATAGCTAGAACCTGTTTCATAATTAAGTTACTTAATCTGGTTACTTACTGTCATTTTACCCACAAGAGGTACACAATACTTTGCAGTTAGTGTTGCACAATTACCCAGTTAATACATTAAACTTTTCGTTTACATTTCATTACATGTCAGTTTCATGTCAGCATGTTTCCCAAAATAATTACCTAGTACTTTGTAGTTTATACCTCACAGTTACCCAGATAAGACTTAGAACTTAAGGGACTGTAAAAGAAAGTGTTATTCTCTCTTTCCATGTGGTGGCATGTTAAGGAAAGGTTTTGGCCAGATGAAACAACTTCGAGAGAGAGAGAGAGAGAGAGAGAGAGAGAGAGAGAGAGAGAGAGAGAGAGAGAGAGAGAGAGAGAGAGAGAGAGAGAGAGAGAGAGAGAGAGAGAGAGAGAGAGAGAGAGAGAGAGAGAGAGAGAGAGAGAGAGAGAGAGAAAAGAGTTGTTTTCCCCCTGAAGCGATGAACAGTCATAATAACAAGGTTGAGGCTGAGCTCCACTGCAGGAGAGAATCCTGTTTAAATGTTAATGGGCCTCAGAGTGTGTGTTTCTATAAGTGGTTTTGAGCGTATTTGTGCTTTTCTTCATCTTTTACTAATCCACCCCCTCTCTTGCCCCTTTCTGCAGTGATTCCAGACACTCTGACCGTGACGTCGGCTGCTCAGTCTCTGTCCAAAGTGGAGGGGGACATCCTGCAGCTGAGCTGTGAGGTCACTCGCCAGACTTCTCAGCATACACACCTGGCGGTGGGTTGGTACCTTCGCTCCCCAGATGACCTCAGTGCCCAGCCGCGTGACCTGGTCACCCTGTCTCGGGATTTTGTGCTGAGGCCGGGCAGCCCGTACCGCCAGCGCCTCTCCTCTGGAGACCTGCGGCTGGACAAGACCAGCACTACCACATACCGCCTCACCATCTACAAGCTGCAGCCCACTGATCAGGGCCAGTTCTACTGCGAGGCCTCTGAGTGGATCCAGGACCCGGACCGCTCCTGGTACGCCATGACGCGCAAGCAGTCTGACAAGACCTCAGTCAAAGTTCAGCCCACAGGTGAGTGAAGGCATTGGGTTGAGCTCTCAGGGCTCTCCACCAGGTTTCTTAATCTCAAACTGTCATCATATCACTCTGTAAGCACAGCAACTATAAGCAAGTCTTTGTGCACCGAAACCCAGTACAATGGATGCGTCATAGTTTTTCAGAGTTTTTCCAGTGTTGTTTAGAAGGTTTATATGCCACAAAAAATGAACAGAATTAACAAAGTGTCTTAATTTTGCTTGTCAATAAAAGGGCAAACATCAGTGTAATAACCGTCTATTCTTAGTTTGGAAAAGCAGTCAGAATGCAGTTTTACCACCTCAGTCAGGACCTAGAACTTTAAAATGAGCTTTCGCACATATGTTGATGTCTGTGACCCAGTTTGAGCTGCTTTGGCCATACTGCTCCCTCACCTGACAAAGCACAGCAAGCTAGTACAGTGTTCCCAAAAATATTTGGACACCTTACTCCTGTAACTTTTGATAGACTTTAATGTAGAGTTCTTTAGGTTACATCATAAAATGTTTAGCAAAATATTTCTTTAAGAGAAAAACACTTTTAGCAGACATAAAACCAGAAACCAGACTGCAGATTGTGCATTATGAGTTATGTTGAAGCAAAATTGTGGACTGTGTGAAGGTCCCTGAGGAGCACAGAGGTGGAAACATCAAAGTCTGGGTCTGTTTTCCTTACAATGGGGTAAGAGAGCTTATGTTCATTGATGGGATCGTGAACAAAGATCGTGTACAAAGGCACTTTGGAGGCAGACCTGAAGAAGAAACTGCTCAAGCGATAACAATCTGAAACACAGCATCTGCTTTTTTTTTTAAAGAACACTTGGCCAAAAAAGAAAAAGACAGTCTTGGAATGATCCATTTAAAATGAATGCCACTTGGTTTGACATTTTGTTTCCTAACTCAGTAAACTTTTTTAGAATTTTTGATTGTGGCGCAGATGCCCAAATACTTTTTGGGGCAACTGCATATCCAGAGCAGTTATTAGCCATGCTTTGCCAACACGAGAAAGAACCATGATTGGTCGACTATGAATGTTCATAATATTTAAACAGGGAATGAATAAAATAATTGAAGTTCATATTGTTTGTGAAAGACCTCATAAATCAAACAGAAATTAATAAAAAAAAATTTTTCACCGTCTGCAAGATATTATCAGTAGTACATGTTTTTGAATAAATGCATTGCTGTCAGACTAAATCACATTTGGTGTGTAAAGGCCTTTATAACCTTGGTTTCTCCTCTTAAGTTGACTGGCAGAATGTAAAGGAAAGTTCTCCCATGGCTTGGGTTTATTTTCTGACAGAGCACATTGTACATTGCGTCTGTTGACACCCTCAGGTCTGTCTTCCAGATTTTTCCCAGATTACATAAACTGTCTGATCGAAACGCCTTTTTCCTTAGTTGCGCAATGCCCAACCTGGATTGTGAAATTTTCTCAGATGACGTGCAGCCTATGTTTCACCTCCCACCTAGAGAATGGCAGATCTAAGAGGTTTTCCGGTCCAGGACAGTCTCTTCCGCTCTGAGGAACCAGAGAGCAGCTAGCGCAGGCTGTCGAGTACAAAAATTCATGAATCTGGCTCAGGTTTATGCAGGCTGCGTACCGATCACTATCTGAAATTAAGCTCATTACCAGCCTCCCAGGGAGGTGGCAGCCAATCCACTTAACACAGAGTTCAGCCAGGCTGATGCACCAGCATCAGCCCCTCTCTCTGATGTTGGCTGTGTTACAGAGGTTCTCATAGCCTAGAAAGTATTCAAGACTGAACTGGCTCTCTGTAGTCCCATCAGACCATCCCCTCGTGTCTGTGACCGGGGCTCAGAAACGGAACAAAACCCAAATCAGTTACAAAATGCTTTTGTGTTTCAAACCCCTACAGTACCATCTCTAAACTGGTTATAACACAATTACAAACCCATTAGTTCTGTAAGATCATTAAATTGTAGGTTTGGAAAGCTATCAGATCTGAAAGTTGTGTTTGTATTGATGAGGGCATATTCATACTAGGGATGTACATTCTGACTAATTTAAATATGCAAGAATTATATCATTATGATAATGTAGGGCTGTAGGCTTACCTTTTTGGGTGACAGCACTGGTGTTGCACAAAAATATAGCAGCATACAGAGGAATACCCAGGGAAATCTGTAGGTTTTCATGTTGGATGAGTAATGGAAACTGCCTCTTCAGATAAGCTATTAAACTTATAGTGCTAAAAAGTGTTACATTGGATGCTGATGAGGACTAGTCTTCTATGCAGGGTATTTTCTCCTGAATTGTTAAAATTGTTAGAATTGTTAGCAACGAAACATTACTGATAAAATGTAACAACCAAATAGTGATTTCAGTATTCAAATGCTGGCACCTTGAAAGGTTAACTGAGTACTTGAGTATGCGTGCACATCCCTAGTTCACACACGCATATAGTATGAAATTGTACTGTTTGTAAACACGTAACATCAGCTAACATCAACTAGTTAGTTAGCTGATGAAAAATATCTATGCTATTATAATGTACGTTATCTATGCTATTATTTCAAACAATAAACAGCAAATAGGCCTTATTGTCTGCCTAATGCATTTTTATTTTTAGAGTAAGCTCAACGTACCTTGGTTTAACTTGTATATGTATAGTGACACCAGCTAAAAAGCCTGTAGACGTTACAACATGGCTAAAGCTACCTTATTCTTTAACAGTCAGCTCTCAAAGTGCTGCACAGCATGTGTAAAATGATTGAATGAAAGCAGGAGAACGCATGATGAACTGTGTTAAGACTGAGATTAAGTAGAATCAGGTGGGCTCCTGCTTGTTTGAAATGAAAACCTGCAGCCATACCAGCCCATTGCACATAAGACCGGAGACTTCTGCCTTAGAGGAGGAGTCTATATATGTCACAGCACAGTGCTGCAGCCGGATAACAAGTCTCCTGCATCTCCAGCCACAGTCTATTACATTCCAATCTATTCCATGGCTCCTCACTATAAGACAGTGTTCCAGCAGCCCACTCTGTCTGACTGATCTGAAGGCTGTAACTCAATCTCAGAGCTCTGAGGTCCAGCAGCTTGATGAGACAAGGTGACAGTGCGCCTCCTCATCAAACGCACGACAGGACAGAGCCTTGGAGCGGCAGTGCGATTCCACAACGTTATTGGTCACTAGTCCTAAGAGGGGTGGATCACATGGCACATGATTGGAGAAGAGTGAACCCGGCAGCTGGTTCTCAAGGGCACCTCCACATGGCCATGCAGCAGAGGAGGAAAGTCTAATGGATTTGATTTGTCCTGGGTAGCAGCAGCAGCACGTAAACTGAATAGCAGACAGGTCCTGCTCTATATAGAGACATCACTCACTGGACGGAGGGAAAATGATGAAACACTGTCCATCTGTCCCAGGCGTCTATGTAGAACAAAGCTAGGTCACAGTGTTCGGAGTTGGAGGGTACAGTTTATGAGTTGACTGGAACGGTTCATTTATTTTATTGCTGCCATTTGTCTCATAGCTAATTTTTCATTGTCATATGCTTGTTGGAAAATTCCCTTGTAATAAATTAGTAATAAACGATTCCACAAGGATTAAAGATTAAAGCTCATTCATTGCGTAATCAGCAGAGCGTTTTCAGAATCACAGCTCATTTTACTTAAGCTTTAAAACGAGCTAAAATCCCCTCAGACTGTTTTGTTTGTTTGGTTTGTTTTGAAGAGCAGAACGTTATAGCTAATTCACAGACTGAGTTGTAAACTCCTTTAGCTGCATGGATTTGGTGTAGGACATGCCTGTATTTCCCACACTGTGACATGCACAGTAAAGTGTGGCCCACTCCTGTGCAGTTGCCTCATCAATTTCTGCTGAACTGTAGGTAATCTCATCTCTCACCAACCACCCCCTGACCATCTGATGCAATTCTCTGCTGCTTTTTTGTTATTTATACACAGATTCTCACATCTCTCACAACATTTTCCCCTGGTTAGGGGAGGTGGCAGTTAGTCAGGTTTGTGTGTCAGTGTTTCCACTGCTGCTGTGATTAGGCATGTGTCTGTATAAAAACATAACATCACAATAAATACTTAGCATGGTTTTATTATGGTTTACAGTATTATCACAATATTGTCTTAAAAGTATTAGAGAGAAAGTATTAGAGAAAATGGGACTCCTAACAACCAAACATGACCTGGTGGACCAACAAAACTGTCGCCTTCAGATAAACAGTACATAAAGCTTTCATCTTTCAGAGAGAGGAGAAAATCAAGATGTAAAAAAAGTCCACAGGTGTTTCTGTCCATCCTTCAACTCAAGACAACACAACACAGTATGTGTCTGAAAGGATGTGTAGCTGTCAAGAAGCTGTTACTGAGAAAGAAAATAGACAAAAAAGAAGAAAATAAATGTGTAAATCAAATGAAGAAGATGCTGGTGTTCTCAGAACAGTGGGCTGACCACCCCAGAGTCTAGACCTCAACATCACTGAATGTGTTTGGGGATCATGAGACACAGAAAATGCAAACAACTTCTAAGACTTTGGAGAACATTGAAAAAAATATCCCTACAGATTTTTTGAAAAACTTGTGGTTTCTCTGTAGTTTACTATTAGCTATATGTGTCATTTTTTTTCTGATGCTGAAATGTATAACTTGTATTTAATGGTCATTTTGATTGGAAGTGAAATAAGTTGGTGGGGATTTGTGACTTTGCACAGTACTGTACGAGTAGTGTTCTGAATGTTCTTTTTTTAATACCAATAACAAATTGGTGGTTATAAAAAAAACTCTGGTGGCTTTTTGTATACTGGCACAGTGGTCTTCTTTTATTTTGGAGTCCTGTTTCATTTTTAAACTGTCTTAATAGACATCATCTAACATCAAACATTTGTTGTACTCATGCTGGATGCCTAAAGGAGGAGTTGATGGTAGACTCTTAAAATGCAGATGCACAAGCACTTAAGAGAGTCAGCTCACTTGACTCTGATTATTTGTTATTTTTATATACTAAAATATTCTGTTGCACCACCACAAATAGACTAGTCTGTTTCTTCTACAATAACATTCACTATTTTTGTCTTTTTATATATTTTGCATTACAGTACATTAATTATTTTATTGCATGTTTTATTTATCAAGCTTTACACATCACTCGTGTTCATTAAAATAGATATGTGAGGAACAAAAATTATTTATGCAAATTGTTGAAACTCACATTTCAACATAACAAACCAGTAACAGAACTATTAGCACAGCTCAGTCATGCTGTGATCACTTTGTATGTTGCCCAAGCTCCACCAGTGAGCCTCCCACTGGGAGCTGTCCCCTGAGCCGAGTTGGGATGAGGGAATCTGATTTGTCTCTGTAATCCCCTTTTCTAGCTGGGTGCATCCAAGTCCCCTTGCTCTGGGCTGCAGGGGGAGACTGCTAAACGTTACCGAGACAATGCAGAGGACACTGTGTGTATGTGTATGTGTGTGTGTGTGTGTGGTCTATAGGGGTGACTGAGGGCAAATGTGTGTATGGTTGTAGATTTGTTCTCAGAGTTGTCAGTTGCTTAGTGCATTTAAATCACAAGGTCACTTTAAGTGTGTTTTTAAAGAATTCTGAAAATATGATGGAACCTTGATATATTCTGTATACAGTACTGTGTGTGTGCAATTTTGCACTGCTCTATTTTTTAATTTGCTTGTATGGGTGTCCACAGCTGCACGACCAGAAGGCCTGATTTAAGACTATTCACCTTTCATTGTTAAGATTTTGTAGGAAACCAAAGGGTTAAATTCTTAAAATCTAGGTAGATATGGCCAAGCAAGTCCTCCAATTGGTTAGGCCCTCAGGAGCTCAACTAAAGGCCTAATATGTTGGATTAACCACTAACATAATTAGTAACTAACAGTGTTATCAACCAATCATATTATAATTTCCAAAGGCTGGGATCAATTTTGTGAGAAAAACATCACTCTAGGCCTTCTGGATGTCATGTCAAAGATAGCGAGTTTGAGTGGTGGTCTGACCAAAACATTTCAGTCAGTTGTTAGATATGGAAAACAGCAGCCACTCTATGCCAGAATTTATTGAAGAAGCCACTGTAAAACCAAGGTAAAATACATGTTAATGTGTCTGTTAAAAGCTTCAAGTAAAACATGGAATGTCTTTTACAAGCTTCAAATGTTTAACATAGGAAGGCCAAAATGCTATGCTGTGCTTATGAATTGCTGTTTGCTTAGTGCAAACATATTATTAGAATCCCATAGGTGTTTTTAGCATTATCATAAAGGTTTTTTCCTAGTTTTTGACCTTTATGACCCTCTAGAGGTCATGATTTCACACAGCACTTTGATACGTAGGTCAAAGATATTATTGTGTTTTTAAAGAAGAAATTAGCAGGGCTCATACATTTACAATTTTTAAGAGATACATCATAATTTGAGGTTTTCTTGTGGTAAGTAAAACATCAATTACAGAATTTACTTTCCACCCTTGTTAAATCTTTGCTAAAAATTCTAAGGGCACACACAGATGACTTTATTTCCATGATGCATCTGTCTTTCTCTTCAGTATTCAGTGTGTTGCATAACTGCTGTTCATGCAATACGTTTAGTAAAATAGAACAGTGCTTAAACTTTAATGGAGTTTCATGGTCCAGATTCATTTTTGTCAATGTCTGCAGTTTTAACTATAATTTAGATATAAAAAAACAAGTATAAATGCAAATAGACAACTGACAAAATCTTAGTCCAAAAACACTACGAATGCCAGTGTGAATAAATGTGTGCAGAAGAACATGACAGAAATGTAGTCAAACAACACATACAGTGAGACATTACCGCCAGACTCATATTGTGCTGAAGCTGTTGGGCCAACAGCTTAAAAACAGTATTCACAAACTGCTGCCCCACCTTTAGCTCACCCAGTCACGCTTTCTCTCGGCCACAGTCCAAATGGCCTCTCTTTATTAGATTTTGCACGCTTTAGTTTCACTTAATATGCAATACACATGGTGAAATCAAATCTGACCAAACTCCCAAACCTGACGTTTTCACCCATTATGCACTGCATATTAATGTGAAATTTTAAAACCTGTCTTTCATCACGGCTGTCAGACGTGCTTTCGTAAATCATATGTGCAGTTTTGTCCCTGCTGTTGATCTGTTGTTATGCAGTCATGCAGTAGTCTGAGTACTTAAGTTCGGAAGCAGAACAACACTGGACACAGAGAGGGCAAAGAGAGAGAAGGATGTAGACATGCTAAATGAGTAGAAGGGGAAGAGAGCTAGACTTCCTTAATAATTATATGGTAATAATCAGTTGATCTTTTTGACCTTCCTGATGAGGAACAAGTGGACTTTGAGAGTCTCGCGCACACACACACAGAACAGCACTGTACTCCTCTACTGTCACTCATCGAACCTTCCTGCATACGCGTGGGTGGACGAACAATAACCGCTGACTTCTGCTGGTTAGGGATCAGGGCTAAACAGAAACCCACACACAGCCACCAGAGGATGTTTAGGCATGAATATTCCTTTATTCCCCCACTGAATTATTCATGTCCATACATGTGTGTACTTTTAACCCCTTAAACTCCATTATTCAGTTACTAATCTTTAGACGTTTTTAAGAAGCTGCTATAGATTATTCGGTAACTACTGTGAAACTAACTGTCAGTAATTAAGTAAAGTGTGGACCCAGATATGATTCCCCTAGAGTTTAAGAGGGTGAAGCATGAAAATGTAATATTTTATTCATTTAAGGCTCTGGGGGGGAAATCTACCCCCAGTTTTGATGGCCTTTTGTACCAGCATGCTGCTAAGGCCTTGAGCAGCTGGTTCAGGTCATTTCATATCAGCCTTATAAACATGCATCATTGAAGCAATGGAAGAAAAGTTTGTACTTTGTATAAGGGCCTCCACATTGTTCCTCCATATTGATTACTGTGATGATATTGCAAAAGGCCACAACACAGTACAGCAGAAAAGCAGTGTTTGACCTGGCTTAATCATAAATAATACATTATTTTATGTTTTTATACTTATGAATCTTTGAAAGTCTTTTATATGTGCGACGGAAGCAGAACGTTTACTGTTTATCAGGGCAACTGCATGTCCTCTGACGTGCCCTCTGCAATGACATTGCATAAAAAACACCATATATTGCTGTAAAGGAGCGGTAGTCTGGAACACACCAAAACAAGTTATTATTTTTAAATATGTATGTAGGTGCTGCATTTGTAACAGCTAGTCTATGATTAAAGCCTAAAAATTAATGTGTGAAGCATTTGCTTTCATATCATTCTTTGAAGTGAAGCATGTGGTGTTTAAAATCAGGTTATTTTCTAATTGATTAGTTTTTGCACACTTTTCCCACTGTTTAAATGCTGCTTTCCTGTGGTGTTCAAGGGAGAGCTTTTTATTTGGGAAAGACCACATGGCGTGTGCACTGCACATTTTTAAATTAACAATATTTTGTAGAAGCACCATCTGTTTTAATATTTTGCAATGATTGTGGGCCAATTTCATTACTAATGCCTTCCATACGAGTGCGCAAGAATAAAGCGTTAGTAGTTATAACAGTGGTACCAACGAGAGCCGACAGATTGTAGAAAGTGCCATTGTGTTTGCTGTCAGCACGTCTGCTGACCAAGCTTGAATGTTCCTAACACTCCGCATTTTGTTCAGTGATGATCACATAGTGCGGAACAGTGTTGATAAAATTCCATATTGTAATATTTTCCCGGATGTATATCATGGTATCAGATGACCTATAAGTTAGCTTTAATCAAGTTAGTAAGTTAACATTAACAAAGTTAAACCTGAAGTGGCTTGTTCTGATTTTTTATTTTGATTGTTTTGATCTGTTCTCAGCAATTAAAATTATACCAGAAGGTTCTGACAGATGTCACATTTCCAGAAACATTTTATTTAATTTCTATGGATTTTAAACTGTTCTTTTCTTTTAAAAATGCAGCATTTTTTTCTGTTCCAACATATGTGAGAAACTAAATATTGTGACATATCGTGTGTTATGAACGTTTTTTGCCATGTCGTCTACCACTACTACTAACCCTGCTGCATATTATAGCTTTTCTCTTTTTTAAAACTGTGGAGTAATATGGCAGATAAAGACTCCAGCAGTGCTTTCTTTCTCCTTTGATACGGAACTCCTTCATTAGGCAGCTGTATCTGGTATTAAAACGAGACGGAGGCATGAGCAGGCCATATTATCTGCTAATGGCACAGCAGATAGGCCTTACCCGAGAGCACACACAGACAGAATCTTGATGTGTGATCATTTTTCCTCCTACTGTCCTCTCCTTTTAAATGTAGCCTACTGCAGCGCAGCTCTGTGCTTGCTGTACGTCTTTATTGCTGTATATATGTCCTACATTATTTAAATGTATGATGTATTTCTTAGACCTCTCACGATCACTGCTTTCATCATTGTTTCATGTTTTTCTCTTACATTTTTTTCTTGGTTCTTACAACTCTCTGATGCTTTGCCCCTGACTCCCTTTCCTATAACAAATGTCCTTTTGCCATGCATATTGCTTGTTTTGTGCTACAATATATGTCCGAAAGTATCCAGATAGTCCTTCTAATTAGTAAATTTAGCTACTTTAAGATGTACCCATTGCTGACACAGCTGTTCAGTTGCACACACAGCTTGTATAATATCCATAGAAAGGCACTGCCAGTAGAATGGGACCCTCTGGAGCAGCCGCACATGAGCCTAAGGTGACTGTGTTCAATGTCAAGTGTTGACGTGGGTGGTTTGAAGATCCCCAGCATTGGGCTGTGGAACATCAGTATCTGACCTCACTAATCTTGTGGCGGAATGCAGTCAAATCCTCACAGCAATGTTTCAAGCTTTACCAGACGAATAGAGGCTGTTAGTGAAGCAAAGAGTGACAAACTCCCTGCTAATGCTTTTGATTTCAGAAGAAATGCTGGCTGTCTTTTGGACGTTGAGTGTATTTAATCATGGCTATAGAGTGAAGCACAAGGAGTTGACTGCAAATGGTGCAGGCAAGACGGCTGCAGTCAGGCAGGCACTAATGTTCTAACAGCAGCACATTTTTGTTCAAATGCCACAGCACAGCAAGACAAACAGCCACTGGCCTTTATTTTCACATGATTTGTCCTGTTTACCATGCCTTTATTTCTGAGTGCACAGCTATTTGCAGGAGAAGTAAACATATGTCCCTGTTTTGTTGGAATGGGATAGGTCAGAAATAGTGCTATGCAGCAATGGGCTTTGAACTCGCACTAAAAATGCAGATCTTGAGAAGTCTGTTTTAAGTTGTGGTAATTACAGCCCAAGGCGATCACCGCCGAATGAGTGAAATGAAGTGGAAACTGCGCTGTTTGACGAGGAGAAGGCACAGCATATCATGTGGAAATTAATTGTGTAAATAAGTGCTCTTTTGTAACTTTGAGCTTGCAGTTGGAGCCCATCCAGCTCCATATTCTTTCTGTAAAAATGATCTATAATTAATGTGCACAGCGTGGAGCTTCACACTAAATCCATTTTCCATGCTTTTCTTTTTATACAGGTAATCTAAAACCTCAGCATATTACAACCCTAAATCCCTGTTGCTCTCACTCACACACACTTTCTCTCTCTCTTCCCACACGTGTATATATATATATATATATATATATATATATATAACCTCAGTTATTTATCTATTTATCTCTCCTCCCTCTATCTCTTTCTTTTATTCTCTCTGTCTCTCTCACACTTTTTTGTTTCTAAATCTTTCTCCTCCCTCTCTGTCTCTCACCTCCCTTTCTCTGAATTTATTCATCAATTCTTTCTTTTTCAAAAAGTTATATTTCTGGTGTTCATGTTTAAGCCTTTTTACTCAAATGAGGCTTTTTAAATAACTGTCAAATATCTCTCTCTCTCTCTCTCTCTCTCTCTCTCTCTCTCTCTCTCTCTCTCTCTCTCTCTCTCTCTCTCTCTCTCTCTCTCTCTTTCTCTCTCTCTCCTCTCTCAGACCGGGACTTCAGTATCCAGGTGACCACGGATCGCCGGGCCTACACGGCGGGTGAGCCGCTGGAGCTCCGCTGCACCATAGACGCTCAGAACGTTGCTGAGCGCTACTTCTCGGTGTCGTGGGTTTTCAGCAGCTCGTCCGTGGCCGTGGTGGGGCCCAGCGCCGTGCCCGTACTGGGGGCCAACTACATAGAGCGTGAGGCCGCGGGTCTGCTGACCATCCGCAAGGAGAGCCCGTCTGTCCACCTGCTCAAACTGCAGAGGCTGCTGCCTGAGGACGCTGGCAAATACATCTGCAGAGTGACTGAGCGGGAGAAGACTCCCACCGGGGAGTTCATCGACCGCAGCAAGCGATCCCGCAATGTTCAGATCACTGTGACCCCCCCGAGTGAGTAGCTCTGCTTTCTTTTGGTCCCAGAAGCCAGTGTATCTTTTCCTGGAGCTACAGCCTGAAATATTGATCTGTACATAAATACAGGCCAACAAATTTCTGTGAGAGGCCAAACCAACTCAACCAAGAGCACAGAGTTTTGAATGGACCAAATCTATCTAAATCTGACCCAAACCTGGGACCAAATAAAACTCCACATTCCTAGTGGTAGCTTCTGCTAAATTACTTAGCTTAGAGTTACCTAGTGACAAAGATGAAAATTAACTGTTATTCAGTCACAAACTGCCGTTTTGAACAAGTAAACACATGAATAGGAATATGTCACATATCAGTTGCAATATATTGTTAACCTGATTAATCTCTTACTGATCCCACTTCACGGTGCATCCAACGAGAAAGGAAGCCTTGTGCATCTTTTATACAGTGGAAAAAAGAAGCACATAGAAAGCTTCAGTTCAACACACTGAAATTGCTTAATTAATGTTACTGTTGCCAACAGCAATGTGCATGCATAGTGACTCCTCTAGTGGCCAATTTAAATGGACAGCTTTCTTCTTTTGAGGAGGTCCAGTACTGGGTCTTACACTCTGTGTGATTAAATTGCACTTCACCAATTTTTTTTTAATCAGTGCTTTCCAGCAACACCCTAAAAGTCTGCAGTCTACATAACAAGTTATTCTCTTGCTGGCAATGGGAGAAATTTGAACCTGACAAATATTTGAAAAAATAGTGTCCAACGTGAATAGTCGGGTCCCGTCGGGTTTGGACAGACATTTCAAGCTTTAATTGGAGCTTCAAGGAGCAATATGATGCTCTGCAGTGGTGCACTTATTGAATGAAAGCATGGATCTCTGTTCCCCCAGTGCTGCTGTTTTCCCTCTGAAGTGGATTATTATGATGTCCACAACATAACCAGACAGCAAGGAGAGGAAATGGCACATCAGATTTTGGTAATAGAGCTGGGGAGCAGGACCATTAGGACTGTATCATCAGTCTTTCCAGGCAGATTTTCCTAAAGCACCGTGAAGCCCCAGTAAGGTGGATTGGTTCACAAATCTCCTCTAGTCCTCAGGTTAGGCTCTCGCTCTCTTTCATCACAGCCTCCCTCCTCGCCTCTGAGAGTAATGAATGAAGCAGAGGAGAATAATGCCTTGTGTGAACTCTTTTGCCGTTTCTGAAAGAGAAGACACCTCTGAATGGGTAATACAGTACAGTGTCCCTGAATATAATCATTTAGCGCAAAGCCATTCCGCTGCTCTGTATTTTCACCACTTGGTTTTAAGGAGTCCTGAAAGGCCACTGAAATGATGCTGTGTTTGAAGTGAGGATAGCTCAAAGACCCATGACTAACAAGCATGAAATGAAAGTGTGGAGAAAGAGGAGAGAAGGAGCAGAAGGGCCTCGTCCTCCTCCACCTCCTCCAGGGCTATTTAAGTGGATCCCCAGCCTGGATGAGGGCAGCGCCGTGCCTGGTAGAGAGATGCCACAGCTGGGCTGAGAGAGGGGGTCATGAGCTGGGTGTGGTGTGTGTGTGAGGTTAATCAGGGAGGTTAGAGAGCGTCCATCTGTTCCACTTAGACTGTGTTCAGCTATTTTTTTTTCCTTCTAAAGCCACTTCTGACCCGTTCTGGACCAGCCTCAGCTCTGGCTCCAGCAGAGAGGATGCAGCCCAGCAGAGCATGACTTTCCTCCCATCAGCCTGTCTTCTGCCTAGCCTCTTTCAGACCTCGCACACACACACACACACACACACACACACACACACGAGAGCCAGAAACATCCCTGTCATAGTACTGCTGTCGCTGCCATAAGAAAACCTAACATATTAGATATGTTAGGTATGTTAAAGGAAAACTCCAGAATTTTTTCAGCCTAGTCTGAATCTGCTGCATCTGTAGAATATGGTTGATTACAATGGACAGTAACTTCAGTGCATTTCCATGTACCCTGTAAAAGAACGTAAAACCATGCACCATGAAGCTAAAGTAAGGTGAAGAAGGCGAAGAACATCTAGAATAGAAGCCAATGGGCAGATGAAGAAGTCTACTGACTGGTAGCAAGCAGTGCAGTCAACCATTTTTCTGTTCTTTTCTAAATACAGAGGATTTATTTTTTGTGGTAATTGACTGCATCAGATAGAGATTAGGCTGACAAATACTAGACTATTCTTTTAATGTTAATTGCTCTTTTTATGGTCTTACCAAGAATGCAAAAATCATTTCTTTGCATTTCTTAGATACTTAGAACAATAAAAGCAGCAATGCTTTTTTTAGTTTTCTAACTGAGCAGTATTTTTATTAATATAATTAGTTTTTAGTGCACAATAGCCTTTATTTTCTTATTAGTTTATCATGTTGAAAATTTAATTTTCAACAATCTTAATGAAACTTTCTTTTATTGTACAGCAGGCAGTGTTAAATAAAACATTTTTGAAAGAATAAATAAAACATTTTTGAAAAAAAAAGGAATAAATTATTATAGAATATGAATAAAAACCCATCAGTGTGAAAATATTCCATAAAATGTCTTTTCAGACCACTTTCTTTGTAAAAGTGATCAAACATTTTTTTTACATTTATATCAAAATACCAAAAGAAAAAAAAAGCAATGCTAGCTCTGAATTGCTTCGCTCACATGAACCTACTCCTTTTCAAGTGCTCCTTTGGGAACCAAGCATGAGTACAACAAATGTTTCAGCAATATTGTAACTAAAAGTGCGCTCTATGAAATTACCAATCAATTGAAAAGACCATTAGAGGTTTAAAAAGGTCATTGTTATTGGTATATTCACTAGGAAACATTCACACAATGTAAAGGGTAGCTGCCATGTTTTAATGGGGAAAAGGTGTTAGGAGGTTTTCTTATGACAGAGATGACTAGCTCTGAATGTATTTGGGAATCCTCTCTCTTTTTCCCATTGGGGGTCTGCTTTTAGAGACCATCAGACTAGGAAAGGGCAGCAGACGGAAATGCATTAGGTGACCCAAACGTCCAGCCTTATTTATGCCAGCCCAGCTGTCTGGGTGATATTGAGAGGCAGGAAGAAGAGACTGAGGAAGTGCTCCTGAGAGAGGCTCTTTATTAGAGTGCTTTGTTTTTCTTGGGTCCCGCAGGAGCTTTCCTGCAATATATGCAGGAGTTTATGAGACCATTAGAGTGATAACAGCAGAGTCTGCTCAGTGCACACAAACACACACAAATTCACTCTGTTTTGTTGTCTTTTGTTCATTCTTTTCATTTCACTCCCCCTGACTGCTGCTCTTGTTGTCTCATTCACGTAAGCACTTGCACACACACACACACACACACACAAACACACACATAGTGTCAGGCTCCTCTCCTGCCACCCATCTTCACCAATTACCTGGGCTGGTCTTTGTGTTGTATGTTGAGCCAGTGTGTGCCGGGCCTGCTGGTACACAAGAGCCGCAGAAACACTGCTGCAGACAAATTGGGCCTGATGGAGGGCCTGGATTCTGCTCAAACAAACAGCAGCTGCAGCAGTGGCAGGAATTTTAAACAATCAGAGAAAGAGAAAAAAAGGGAAGGGATAGAGAGAAAGTAGGGAGAGGGAGAGGGGAAAGTGTGAGAGATAGAGAGGTGGGAGACATAAAGAAAGAGAGAAAAAAAGACAGTGAGAGAGAGGGAGAGAGAGATGTGCAAGACGGGCACAGAGACATCGGGCAAGTAAACACGAAAGACACTGAGACAGACAGGGATAGAGAGAGAGTGTGTGTGCGAGAGAGAGAGGAAAGTAGAAGAGAGAGATGAGGATAGAGAGAGAAAGGAGGAGAGGGGGAAGGGAGATTGGGGAGTGAGAGCAAGAGAGAAACAAGAGATGGAAACAGAAAGAGAGGAATAGATAAAGGAGAAGAGACAGAGGAGGGGTTAGAGAGAGAGGGATAGAGAAAAGAAGAGAGGAGATGGAAATATAGGCAGAGAGGAAGAGGAGGCAGCAAAAGAAAGGGGAGAAATGGAAAAACAAGGAGAAGAGAGATTGGGGAAGTAAGAGAGAGATAGGAGAGGTAGGGAAAAAGAAAACAAGAAAGAATTACAGAGTAATAGAGAGAACAAACTTCTGTGAGGATGCTCTCACCCAGGCAAGCTAAAAAATGCATTTCTAACAGATCAGACCGGTACAGGTAAGAAAAGCCCCTCTGATTTTTTTCTTTTCTTTTTTTTTCCCTCAATACAGGAATGCACCTCATGAATTAAAGAAAGCGTTGAGAGAGAGAATGAATTGAGAGAATGAAGACAGGGGACAAAGCAGCTGTGTAATCCCACATATTCATTTTGGTCAGGGTAAAAAAAAATCAAAGGCTCTGCCAGTCTTTGAGGGTGTGGGCCTGTTAGTGGTGGAGCGTAAGCTTGGTGAGATGTTTTGCCATGTTGGGGGTGTTAGGGAGACCCTGCCTGAGCTCTGCCCAGAAGAGAGAAGAGGCAAACCATGTCTCTTCAAAGTCCCCTCTTTTTATCATATTTTACTTTCAAGGGGATGTGGTTGTGTGTAGAAATTCCTGTTGAAAACACTGGGGATGGTCTGCAAAGGCTTTGATCCATATTCTGCCTGCAATATCCTTCACTGAGCTTCTTGATCATGGAGGCAGTCCCCAAAGTCCTGATGGTCTGGAGCTCTGTGTTCTGTGCCTGTACAACCAGGACCCACTAACCATTGTACAGTACACCAGTTCCCCAGCTACAAGAGCCTGCAGGAGCTTCAGGGACCATCCACTAAAGTCACAGACTTTTGTTGGTCCAACTATCCTGAAGGTCTGTCACTAAGTAGCCTTTTAGTTCAGATCTTATAGAATGAATCTATAAACAAAAATTAATCCCATAAAAAATTCATGCTCTAAGCATCTGAATTTGAATCTGAATCTTTGAACTTCTATTTTTGTAGTGATATGCAGGATATAAAAATTTGGTATGGAAATGTCATTCAGACTAACTTCTTTTTTTCCCCAGAAAGGCTTTTCTGATTTATAACCAGTGCATATGGCATTAAATTCTGATTTACATTAGAATAGGAGAGGTCTTTTTCTTCTTTTTCTTTCTTTCTCTCTCTCTCTCTCTCTCTCTCTCTCTCTCTCTCTCTCTCTCGCTCTCGCTCTCTCTCTCTCTGTCCCTCTCTCTCCCCTTCTCTTCCTTACTCCTCTAACTCTCTCTCTCTCTTTCAGGTAGTAATATCAGCGTGTCATTGTCCAGTAACTCCTCTGAGGTGATGGAGGGAGAGCACATCCTCTTGACCTGTTCTGTGTACTCCACGCTGGGGCCTCTGTCCATACTCTGGCAGTGGATAGATAAAGACGGTAGCGGTCCTGCTGTGGATGTGGTTGCAGTGGACCGTGACGGCACTGTGCGGCCTGGACCAACGTACCGGGAGCGTCACAGCTATGGAGAGGTCCACGCGGAGCGCGTCCAATCAGACACCTTCACCCTGGCTCTGCATAACGCATTCCCTTCAGACGATGGCCAGTACCTCTGCAGCGCCACTGAGTGGCTCCAGAGCGGCAGCACGCCTGACTGGACCTGGCAGCAGATCGGCAAGAAGGCCGCCACCAAGACCATCACGGTCAAATCTGTTGGTAAGACCACTCAAGCAGGTCTTATGTCTAATATCATAAATCATGATTTGTAGTGATGCACCGAAATGAAAATGAAAACAGAATTCAGGACACACTGAGCCAAAAAAGCCGACAATGTAGGAAATTATTATACATAAAAAATAATAATAATAATAATAATAATAAAATTATTACAGTGTGTAGACTATGGTATGTGCCATTGAATACAATGACCTCAACGACAGAGAATGGTTAGTCATCCAAGGCAATGAATTTCATTGTTTTTTGGTTATGCTTCACACTTTTGTCGTTTAGATTTTTTTCATCATTTCAAAAACTGAGGCTACAGATATATAGCATAACATATTTAATGTGCTACCACTTTTGCACAGGCCCCTTTTTTCACCTAATATGTTAAGTACTCTAATTGTTTCAGTCAGCCAGTGCTTTGCTGGCTCATATAATTGTCAGTTGTGAACACTTTTTGAGGTCAAATAAACAATAGAAGCTCACGGTCTTAAATACCTGGAGCAACCAACATACTTCTGCATGTTTATTGGAAAAAAATAGTACATAGCATATTAAATGTGCCCTAACTTTAGCACAGCGTACATTTTAGTTTTTTTTTCCAATATGTTGAGAAATAAACAGTAGTTGTGCATTAAAATGTGGAGAAATATGTTAACTTGTGTTAAGGATGTGTTAACTTATTTTCACTTAGAAATCAACAAACTGTAATTTGACCATGGCAACCAAACGTTACATATGACAGTTTATGCTGGAGGAGCTATCTACACAGTAGTGGAAAATAAAAACCCTGCCATATTTGTTTTCACATTTTGAAATCTTATTTTGGCAAACACTTGAGTGCATACTTTTTGAACATTATTGTAATTGATGATAACTGATAGGAGCATCCAAAGTCCAGTTTAATTTCCTGCTTCAGATCAGTGCATCACAAAGTGTCGATGCATATTTGCTCCACACAGCATCTGCTTTGTTCGCACTGAGAGCCACTCCGCTGCCTGCTGTTAAATCAAATCCTGTGTATTGATGTCGAGACACAGGGCCTTGAACTAATGTGCACTGCATTTCTCTACTGTTAAAGTTGTCACATTCACTTATTCATGATATCATTAATGCAGAATGGTTGAGCTGACAAAAGCACTCAGTCTTTGCATTGTTCTAAAAGGCGAGCACACATACACACACAACCTTTCCACAATGGTAGAAACCCACACCTATTTATACATGTTGTAGAGGCTAAACGATAGCTTCATTTGCTAAAGCGTGCTGGAGGTCCCACACTGTGGAGAGACAGGCTCTCTGCTGTTCCAGAGCAGTTCTCCTTTGTCAGCTCTCCATCACAATCAATAACCATCCCCGTCCTGCCTGCACTTACCATGTTTATCTGCTGTCTATCTAATAGGCTCTATACTCAGTACACACTGCAGACAGTATGAAGCTGTTAGGAAGCTGAACACAGTGCTGTTGCTAGAATTTTAGTAGAGGATATGCATGTTTTCCTAGTAATGTGACTCTTCCTGAAGTATATAAGGCCTCATTTGAGCCTAATTTGTTCGATATGCCATTGATAACGCCTTGTGTTTGACAGCGGAGCTACACGTTGTATGCCTATGCTTATTATAGTGTGTCTTCTTTTGAAGTAGTCTAAGAGGAGTAGCTTTGAACTGGAAAAAGTAATGTGGTATATTTATTTGTACCTCGTTTTGTACCCAGCTAACTTATTTATGCCTTCCACGGCTGGCATTACGCTGATTATTTTTAACTGTGCCTGTGTCAGAACTAGCTTTGTTCATTGTTTTTATCATCTTCTCCTTTGATTTGAAGCCAAACAAATAAGTGTGTGAAGATACTCTACTTTATTCACATCTGCTGTTTTATTGCTCACACAAGAAGCAAAGGCAGGTATGCGAAAAGGAGCCACTTTGTTGCAAGTGCTTTTTGTCTGTATTTTTGTATCAGTTTTACTATTTTAACATGCAGTTTCTTTTCTATGTACTCCTTCACATGGTTGCAGCATGTTTGCATTAGGGCTGGACCAATATGAGAGTTTTGTGGCCGATTTTAGGGGGCAAAAAATTCAGATAACTGATAATATTGGGCCAAATTGTTTTATCTTCATAGGTATGCTTTAATTTTATACTGTAATAGTTTTAGTTAAATTGAGATTTACCAGCTGTTATGATTACTGAGTTTATATGAGTATATTTTCAAGTCTTAAAAAATACATTGTAGCCCTATGGGTGAAGAATGCTTTACGCATTTGGTTTCCAATGCAAAAGGTTAGGTCTGAATGCGTTTTATATGGTTTTGTAATACTTACCATGATTGTTTTGCATTTAGATTTACCAGTTCAGCCTGTATTGCTGTCATATAGATAAACAGAGAGCGCCTCATATTGAGCTGCCCAGTGGCACAACTAAGGTTTTCTTAATCAGGAGGTTGTGAGTTCGAATCCCAGTGGTGCCCCAACCAAAATTCAGCCACAAATCATTGGCCAATAACGGTAATATCACAGGTCATTAATATCAACTAATGTAATTGACCAGCTGATCTATCTTTATGCATGGTTAAAGCAAATGCTCCTGACAAGCCACCGTGCCCCTCTGCTGTCCTGCATTTAAAGCTGTGAGAGGTGTGTTGAAGGTGTTGCAGGGTAAAAATAGTTTTGCTCTGGTTTTATGGACTTGGCTCTGATGCCAGTAAGCTTGTCTCAGGGGAACAGAGGAGCAGACAGTGTGTGTCTGAGCAGAGCTGGATGTGTGTGCTGTGTTTGTCTGCAGAGCGAGGTTTAACATGCTCATTAGTCTCCAGCGTTGCTGTGGGTGCTGAGTTGGCTAAGGGCCTTCCCTGAGCAATGGCTCTGATTGTGTGGACTAGTGGTGTCAGAGTCCAACCCCGGAGGGCCACGGCACTGCAGAGTGTAGCAATTTACTTCATTAATACACCTGATTCAACTCATCAGCTAATTAACAAGACTTTCATGAGTTGAATCCAGTATGTGAGAACAGGCTAAGCGCTAATCTCTGCAGAGCTGTTGCCCTTGAGGACCTTTAAAAGGCCTGTATTCTACATTTTTCTT
The DNA here is from genome assembly GCF_904425465.1 of Colossoma macropomum. Taxonomy (NCBI): domain Eukaryota; kingdom Metazoa; phylum Chordata; class Actinopteri; order Characiformes; family Serrasalmidae; genus Colossoma; species Colossoma macropomum. The sequence continues at coordinate 23,978,752 of NW_023494784.1, read as the reverse complement.
GTGTTTAGCTGTTTTCCCTATAGTCCACTTTTTATGTACTGAAAACAATTGTAATTCGTTTTTACATTCACCAACCTCTTTTTATCCATTAGAATTAAACAAGCTGTTTTTTTAAGACTGATATATGTAAATGAGCTCTCTTTCTGGTTGCCTGCCCTTTGTGTTTAAGCACTCCTGGCTGAAACATACAGAAGAAACTGTTAGATCCTAACTGAAATTCTCAGGTGTGTTGGAAAGCAAACTTCAGTCACTCCTTGGAAGTTTGAAAAGATGCACTTGCTTCCCAACATTCAGGAACAGCACAACATTTAATGGTTTTCCCAGCTCCAGTAATTCTGCAACTCTGTCTGCAGTAACAAAAGTTCTTTAATACTTCAGTGTGAATAACCAGGCTAAACTGCTGAATGGATGATCAAATGTAAACATGTAAATGTGTTTCATAGTTGTGACATCACATCCAAGATTAGTTCAAAATGGACTTTTTGCAGTTTAGATTCAGTACATGAATTTTGTGGCCTGGAGAGCGAACAGTATGTTTTCCTGCTTAACGTCTGATGTTCACAAGAAAATGCAAAGAAAGCAAAGAAAATTCATTTTTCAGTGATATGAGCCATTTAACACTTCTGCTGTAGACTTCTTTTGAAAACAGGTGTACAAAGAGATCTCCGTTTCAAGGCCACCCTGACTGGGGAATAAGAAGGATGCTATAGCTTCAATAGAAACACATGGGGTTAAATGCTTTACTCATGGGAATATGAGCATTTGGTTAAAATGTAAGAAAAACTCACAGTGTAAGCCAGGACTTTTAGTAGCATTTGCTTGTCAGCTGTGCAGAATTTCCATCCCCATTGCCTCATATTCTAAATCTTAAAACCAGAAGGTAGTAAAGTCACATGACCTCGCTTGCATTGACACCATCTCTCCTGAAAACATATTTAAGCCCTGAAACCGAACTGTCATGGGAAAGAATAATGGCGTGATGTTAAAGAGGAAAAAAAGAGGTTGTTAGAGAAGAGAAGAATAGAAAGATAAGCTCAGTGATGGGAAGAAGAAGGTGGTTTCAGAAGAGTGATGCTTTGAGCAGGTGACATGAAAGGACACTCAGAGGTCGCAGTGGTGAGAAGTTTGCTGCACCTGACAGTCTGTTTGTGTGTGCTTGAAATCTCTGTTCCTGCTGTGTGGGGGTGGACGTGTGCCACATGCCTTTCTGAGCATGCCTTTGTGTCTGGAATAAGCATACGCACACAATAACTGGCGGTTTAGTTATGTTTCAGGTTTGCTGAGGTCGCTGTCCTGAGCTTCGGGGTGGGTGGGTAGGTCAGGAATGAACTGTTCAGTTACATCAGACTGTTATTTATGAGTCATATGATCATAATTACTCTATATTAGAGGTATGCAAGTACATGCATGTGTGCAGTTTGATTCTTTGACATATAGTCATAATGCCTATGGTCGAAAAGTAATTACTTCATTTAATAAAAATACATTTTGGACAAAGTCAGTTCATATTTTTACACTTGTAAAATCATGGAACCCAGACAATGCAATGCACTACTTTATGTAGAGTATTTCTGAAAGGCTTGAGGCTAAAGCTTTAGCATCAGTTAAGACACAGTTATACTAATTAGTTATAGCAGCCTAGCTAATAGTTGGTTATTCCAAAATTAGCTTCATTGTGTGATGTGATGTAATGCAAGTTTGAGTAGTTTCAGCAAAATATACTTTTAGATGCTCATCCTAAATCAAGTGCTTTAGTGGAAAATAGCTCATTTTGAAGTTTAGTTGTTTTTAAGAAGAAACAATAAACTGGTACTGACCAATTATTTAAGGTATCAGTATCAGAATAGAAAAAATGTAGAGCTAACGTGATGCTTCTTACACTGGTATTTGTTCATCTATTTTGTATTCAGAAGAAAAAGTTGTACCCTAAACTGTAACACATTTCACCAGCAAAGGCAGCACAGTGTCGCAGGAGGAACTGAGGGATTGAGTGGATTTAAACCCACAACCTTCTAGTTTACACATTGATCATAAATTCATGTCATGTATCAGGTTGACAGCACAAACAGTAGTTCTGTTTATTTCGATGAGATCACAAGTATTTACCAACGTTGATGTTGATGTCAAGAAACGAATATCCTCCACACACCATTAGTACAGCACTGGAGCTGCAGGGCAACAAGATCATTACATTTTAGTAGGCTACATTATTATTTTAGTATAGTTTAGAATGCTGTACAATGGACTCGTTGTACACGAGATTGGCAGTGTGGTAGTGTTGAGGACAGGAGACCCAAATTATGACTGAAAAGCCTGGCACATATTACAAACATTCAGAATGCAATGTTAGATTGCGTAGACTACCAGATTATAGGCTATTAACTCTCCGTTAATGATAAAGCCTGCATTGCCTACCAGACAAGGACAAAGTTGAGGTTGTGCCAGTTGTAAAAATATTGTGCACACTGCTGCTCTGCATGCTTGTTTTGTAAGGTTGTAGAAAACCTTAGATTAGTCTTTTATAGATTAGTTTTATAGACACAACCTGATGTATGCGGGAGGCTTGCAGCTGTGTGTGTGTCACACGCTGATGAGCGGGTGCATTATACATGTGGCAAACTGCAAACGAGCCCGACGTCCCATCAGACTCGCCTGGTGTCTCTGTGTGTAATGAAGACGCATTCACCCTGGCCGTCCTGCAGCTGGGTTCTGCTCGCTAGAAATGAAGACATTGATTACAACTCGCAGCATTCTGCACTGAAGGACAGCAGGGACAAAGACCCATTTATGAGCATGAAAGAGCTGACAGCAGAACAAAGCACGGATCTGCTAATCCACCCGGACATGAAAGATATGCAATAAAAATCAGAGAGGAATGCTGGAGTTCATCAATATTCTCTCTCTCACACTCGCTTTCTCCCTCTCTCTTGGCCTGCCTCTATGCGTGTCTCTGTGTACGTCTCTTGCTCTCCTTTCCTTTCGCTCGCCTTCATCTCCCCGTAAGCCTTGTCGTTCTCTTGTGATCTCTGAGTCAGAAACTTCTCAATCACTCCTCTCCCCTCTGCAGTCTGCTCTTTGTTTCACTTTCTATCCCATTATAATCTCTCTCCCTTTTCATTCATTAGACACTTAACCTTGCTTCATCCTCCCTTGGGGACACTCTAATAGTCCACGTCTCCTTTTTGTGTCCAGATAAGAATCAGTTTATCAGAGAAGGCTGATATCTTTTAGAATGTATTCTGCTCTTTTAGAATAGAATAGCCATTTCTGTATTCTTGTACCCAAGGTCTGACACACGAGTCACCTTTTTCAGTATTCAGTGGAGCTTTAAGGGAGATTACACCAATTTTTTGAAAGATTCTATATACACTAAATAACCAAAAGTTTGGGAACACTTCACCATCATACCCCTATGAGCTCGTTGGACATTCCATTCCAAAACCATGGGCATTAATATTTGTCCATCAGACTGGCAAATAATGAAGCTTAATTCATTACTCCAGAGAACTGAAATGCATTGCTTCAGAGTCCAGTTGCAGCCTGCTTTACACCACTCCAGTCAGCACTTGGCATTGCACATAGAGATCTTAGGCTTGTGTGCAGCAGCTCGGCCATGGAAACCCATATCATGGAGCTCCTTATGCACAGTTCTTGTGCTGTTGATGCAACAGAGGATAGGCTATTTCAGCACGTTGTGTGCCTAAACTCAAGTAAACGCTTAAACAATGGCGGCCCAGATCTGCAGGTTTGTGTGGTCTACTGCTTTGTGACTGAGATGTTGTAGATCCTAGATTTGACCAGATTGCACAGGGCGGAAATTTCACAAACTGACTTAGGGGCAAAGTGGCTGTTAGTTTTAGTCTATGAAGACTGGCTATCTGCTTGATTTTATACAATTCTGACTCATTTTTTCTAAAAGTGGAGCATTTTATATCCAACCACTCTGAACGACTTTGCTTACATTGTTATGACTTAAGTATGCAGCGGTACCAAAAAGTTATTAGTAGTGAAATTTAACTTTAATACAGGCAGCCGTGTGTTGTTGAGTGGCTTGCTGTTGTGTTGGTGGCTGTGTTGGTGTGTGAGCATTTGTTTATGGGTGTGTGTATGTGTATACATATATCGATTACTGTCAGATTAGCTCACATTCCCCTCCTAGACAGGCTTTCTCCCTGCCACTCTCACTCTAATGAGCACTGATGAGAGAGAGTAATGAGAGCAGTAGCTCAAAGCTGTCTAGGGAGACTTGTGGTATCAATAGGCTTACGTAGAGCTAAATCACAATAGAGCTCCAAGATCTGTATTCTGCTGTGTGCTGTCACTTTCTATCCCACCCAAAAAAAAATCTTTGCAGAGTTTCAGACACAAGAGCCCTGAAGTCTTAGGCAGCCTGCTTATGCTGCATTCCTTTGACAAACAGTGGGTATAATTAAAGGCACAGTTTGGTGAGAAATCTAATTTATACAATTCTTCCCTTATCCCAGTTGTAGTTTATCAGCCAAGACATGTTTGGTACCTAAAGTTCTTCTTTACCTCTTAGTACTTCTTTAGTTTTACACAGATGATTTAGGAGCTGTAAGGCTAATGTAGCTAACAAGTCGTGAAAGCATATACCTTAACAATTAGCATCAAGCAAACTGCTTGACAAAATTATGGATGAATTTAAGACATTAACATGGCTGCTACTGCTTTTTTATCACAACAACATACTTTTGTCCATATTTATAGATAGATGACTTGGTTTGAGCATTTTGTACAGTGGTGTTTAATAGGATATAGACTTTAAATACTTTTTAGCTACATTAACAACCTTTGCAATATAGCCTCAGTGGGGAGCATACATTTGTTCCCAGGGCCCTGTGTTCCAAGGGCTCTATTTTCATATCTTTATATGATACATCATACTTCAGTATGATTCACTAGGGAAGCTACGAAAAGGTTCTTACTGTATTTTTAATGCCACAGGGTCATTTAAGGTCATGCAGGGAACAATGAGGAAAATAGGAACACCCTTTCCATCAGCTAGGCTAGTCTCTGTAAGCCAATTAGCTACCTAAGCAAATGTAATTCAGAACATTTTTTTGAGAAGTCATAGTATAGAATACATAAACTTTGTGAATAATAGTTTTGTTTGGTTTAAGCATGGTGCCCTTTTGTTTTTGTTGCTAGTTGTGTAGCCCTTAGCTTGCTAACTAGAAAATCAGCAGAATAAAGTAACAAACTTGAGATGGCATCAGGGAGAAATTTGAGAATGTGCTCAAATATTCCACTGTTAATACAAATTTCAAACTTGGTCATTTTTAATGTTGTTAATATTATGATATTCAAGTAAACTTGACTTAAAACATTTAAATGCTGCCTAATAGATTCTTACTTTTGTTGACTGAAATATTATTATAAAAGAATCTGCATGTACATAAAGGCAACTTCAGATTTTATTTACTGAATATAAATCATTATTAATCATCATAATATGTAGGTTTGTAGATGTTGAAGAAATATGTTTGTTTTTTCTTAAAATTTTAAATAAGGGAATAGAGGACTCTAAGAATATAGGACTATTTGCGAGAAATTTCAGTGAGAAAATGACAGACCTAGGGATCAAAGAACTAAACATGCCTGGGCTAATCGATTTCAGTTGAAGAAAGAGGAAAATTGTGTAAAGCAAATCTTTAAAGCATCTAAACGCAGAGGCAAGCATGTGCTCTGTTAGATCTTTGTTATAGCCCGCACTATCCTAACATACTCTTGCTCCATTGTGCCTGCAGTAGGCAGCATATTGTTGCTCAGGATGGATCTCACCGGCTCTGAGTCGGCCTACGCTAACAGCTGCTCTCAGACACACCAGCACAGACATGCTGGTGTGTCCAAATGGTGCTTCATGCCCTCCGCAGGGAAACCATTCCAGCCCATTTTCTCCTCTGCATCTTAAAACGTGGAGAACGAGCAGCCTGGGCATTCTCCTTTAATGAGGCCTCTTCCCATGGCCCATCGCACTGTGAGCAATATTGCTGGAAATTGCTTTCGAAGGATGGCAGTAGAAACAGCACATGGGAACAGGCTTGTCATCTGCACTGCAGTGCATGAGTAGACTCCTCAGTGTCAGAACAAAATTAACCATTAAATTGACTTGTGTTGTCTTGTTGTGTCTGCTTGCATGGTCACATACCAGTGTGTAACACAGAGAATGAGGAGCATAATAGCAACAACAGCAGCAACTTGAATTTCTCCACACTTTGTTGTTAATAGGATTAGAGCCCAATTACAGTGTCAGACTAAATTAGACTGGCTCAGTGGAACAGAATAACACTACACAGAGACACATCTCATTATTCGCATTAGGGGCTGCAAAGACTCGTCCACTAAAATATCCAGTATTTGGTGCTGTGGGCAGCTGTTGACCAGTACTTGATTTTAGTAATGAAATATGGTGGTGGCAGAAACAGTAGTAAACATTGAGGAGGATAAATCACAGCTGGTTTAGTTACATACATAATAAATTCATGCCAAGCATCCATGTCACCTGCCTCAGAACACAACAAACTGCATTGCTTTCCACAAAGCTATTGAACCATTTATTAAATTGGATAATACGAAAAATGCTCAGTGCAAAATCTGCTATAAGAGGTTGGTATATGTGAGACCTTTATCCAGGTAACGGCATGTGTCTAGTCCACACTGTCTCCAACTCAGACTTCTTCTATTCTCTTGTTTTATTGCAGTTGTAACGTACCACCAGCATTACTGCTTGTTAATGGAGGTTCAACCTTTTCCCTCTGACAGAGTCATCCTTTTTCGTGTCGGCCTCGTCTCGCACCCCCAGCGTGACGTTTGGTGATTCCTTCGATCTGCAGTGCATCGTGAAGTCACGACACAACCCCAGCGTTCCTGCCTCTGTTACCTGGCGCTTCCAGGCGGCAGAGGGTGATGGTGAGTTCCGGGACGTGGTGACATTTACGAGGGACGGCACTCTGCAGTGGGGGGAGCAGCTGCTGGGCCTTGGCACCCGCACTTCAGTGGACCGTACACGCAGCAACACCAACTTCCGCCTCAGTGTGACCCAGGCCGGACGCAAGGAAGCGGGAACGTACCAGTGCGCTGCTGTTCTATACCGGAGGAATTACGACGGCACCTGGAAAACCATTGCAAACCGAACATCCAATCTGCTTGGCATCAGCGTACTGCAGCCAGGTTGGTTCTGTTCTGATTCCTCTGCTGGATGTGTCTGTTTCTGGAATTTTGTTACAGCAGGAGTGCTTGTTTTCAGTCCTGGAGAGCCAGAGTTCATCAGAGTTTGGTAATTTTCCTGCTCACATGCACCTAATTCATCTAATTAGTAAACCACCAGGTTCAGTAGGTGTATTTGAACAGGAAACTGGCCACTGGACACTGGCCCTCTAGGACAATAATTAATGCCTAACACTGTTATATGAGTTACAAAGTTTATTTTTCTCTTGTTACATTCTTAAGGAGTAAAAATTATTTTTTTTTATTAAAGTAAGTAGATCTATGAATATTAGCATAGACCCTGTTAAGAAATATATGAAAGTGAATTCCACCCTGTCTCTCCAAAAAAGTTAGACTTTTCAGATTTTGTTTAAAAAGGTGTTCTGTCCTAGTTTCAGTTCTGTACTCCTGTGTGTGTGTCTGTGTGCATATACGCGTGTTCTTGTGGGTGTTGCTTAGGCTAAGGCAGGTCCTCTTTATACAGCAGAATGGAGGAAGTATGGGGCTTTACATCCCTGACCACAGAAAGCAATTAGAAGGGGAATGGAAAAGGCTGAGTGGGAAAGAGAGAGTGACTAAAGGAAGAAGAGAGCTCGTTAAATGCTCTCCCTATAGAGCAAGACATGACAGTCGTAAAGGCCAGAACCCCCTCCTTGACCCTTCACCACATACACATATGTGCACAGATGCACTTACCCTCACACACGTTCACTTTTTCTTTTTTTTTCATCTAATTTAATTGAGAGAGAGCAATAAGTATCTCTTTTACAGCTATATTAAAATCATCAGTTCTTTGAGGATCACTACCATTTTCCAAATCACTTATGTGTATTTACATGTGTAACTTACATATCGTCACTGTCGTAACTAAATTTTGTATCTCAGAAACTGTGACAAAATTACAAGGAGAAACAAAACTGTGTTCATAATTTTAATGTGGGTTAACATAAAGAGATTTCATTCCAAGTAATTTTGGATCATTTCCATTCACTATAAAATATTCACACAATGTAAAGAGCAGTGGACATTTTTAATTGGTGGGGAAAAAATGCAAAACCAAAACAAACAGTATTTGGCTAGGAACAGAAAAACAACCCAGAACATAATCATTTTTAATCATTCTGTTCATTTGAAAGTTAATAACGTGTTTTGTTTTGGTTTTTTTTATTACATGTAGCCTGATAGCTTATTATTATTTGACTCACCTCAAAACTCTGTAGTGTTTTTGATCAGCATCACAACTGGCTTGATTCTTGTACAAGATGATGTGAGATACTGTTTCACTAGCCAGCATGTTGTGCATTTTTATGCATAATGTATGCATTTGGTCTTATTTAAATTATAACCTCCAGTAAATTATCATAGGCTATTTCATAGCTATGTGTTGGAACAATTTACAGATTTTTAAATTATATTAGGCCTATATACAATGAACTTGTTTCATTTTGTTCTAACTGCAGGAACATAATGTTGGGGTTAGAATGTAAACATTGCAATATTAGTTTGAAATCAATAGAGCGAACCAATTGATGATGTTATTTCATTTCTGAGGCCTGGATAGAAGATTATGATGTGACAGTAACAGTATGTTTGTCTGTCCTTATGGTCTGTCACAGTGAGTCGATTTGTAAATAGTTTTGTTGAAGACCAAAGCTAGCTGAAGCACCCAGCTGTTCTCTCTATGTCTCTTTAGGGCTCAAAATTGCATCCATATCCCATTCCATACTTTCCTGCCCACCTTTTTGCTCTCTCACCCCCCTTCTCACCCTTTTCTCTAATTCTGCCAGACTTGTCCAGCTCCACACGGCCCACTAGCACAGAAACACTGTCCTCCTGAGTTGCGCTAGTGCTGTAAACCTCCCTCCAGGTTCACTGGGGGCGTTTATGAGTATGTGTCAGCACCATTAGTAATCTTTATGTAACACAAAGTGAAGTTTTCAGCAGGACTTGACACATGAGACTTTTCCTAATGCTGTAGTCTTCTGCTTTGCTGGCTCTGGGTCATTTGTCTTTCTGCTGTGTAGCTCCATTCAGCATGGTGATGTTTGGTTTGAGGCAGTGTGCCGGTTTGGCTGGAGTTAATGGCTCTGAGACAATACTGGAGGAGCATCACACTCCGCTTCACTCGACAGGCCTGCTCCTTGCCCCTTGGCACCACACACACATACTCATTGCTGCAGTCTGATAAGGGCTTTATGTATCCACTAGCTTGTTCTGTATGAAATGTTAACAATTAATAAAAATGAATCTGCATTATTCATTAATCAACAGCTAACAATAATAGCAAATTTTTAAGTGTTTAAGGTGCCGACACTTTACCTTTATTACAGCTTCCATTCATTTCAGGAGACCTGCTTTCAGTTTTTAAAAGAATCTGAAGCAGTATTTTTCCACACCTTCAAAGTTCAGTCTTAGAAGTTGGTTGCATTTTCTGCTTCTAACGATCCAAGTAATCCCAAACACATTCAGTAATGTTGAGGTCTGGACTCTGGGGTTGTCAGTCAGAACATCAGCAGCTTCTTTGTTTGGTTTGCAGATTTTTCTTTGTGGTTTGCAGATTTTTCTTTTTGTTTTTTTTTTTTGTTTGTTTTTTTTTGTTTTTGGGTCAGTAGCAGCTACACATCCTGTCAGACCTGTAGTGTTGAGTTGTCTTCTCACAGTGGAAGGATGCACAAACACCTGTGGAACTGTAGAGCTTGATTTTTTCCTCTCTCTCAAAGATGAAAGCTTTAAGTACTGTTTACCTCATGGTGACAGTTTTGGAGGTCTGCCAGGTCTTGCATGGTTGTTAGGAGTCCTATAGTCTCTGTTTCTTTAAATATTTTTTTAACTTCAGTTTTGGAAAATCCTGCTTTTATTTATTTATTTATTTATTTATTTATTTAGTCTTATTTTTCATTGGCCTTTCCCTTGCTCATGCAAGTGAATTATTTGTATGTAATCTCCTCAGGAATATGTCCTGAAAAAGAAGTAACCTGTACTTATTGGCTGTTTTGACTAGAAATTAAATAAATGAATGATAGTCTCTGACTTTGCTACAGCATTACAGTTTTATTAGTAAGTGAGAGGTCCATTTTTAACATGTTAAAATAGTAATTGGGTAAAATTCCAGTGAAATGATTAGATTCAGAGAGCAAGTCATCTTCCTGTATAGAACAGATGGGTAGAGGGGAGATGGATTTTGTGTACCTTTTAAGATTCATTTAATGGTTGTTAATTCCAATATACACTTTCCATAAGTCAGTTCCAAGCATTAAATTAAAATCTAGTTGATTTTCTTTGAGTCTTTTGCAGTCTGTGCTGAGGCCCAATTAGTCCCAATATAACAAGTGTGCTTGTGTTTATATTTGCACATGCTGTGATTGCCTTGATCAAATGAGAAAAGGTGATTATTGCAGGCTCAAATGTTCACTTGCACTAAGTTTATCTTGTATTGTAAATAACCATGCCAGACTTTTAGACAAGAACCATTGCTTGTTTAACCTTACCTGTAAGAGCCTTTTAAGTTTCTTCTCCTTCATAGTATTACCGCTGCACTCTCTTTCTTTACTCATATTCTTTACATTGACAGTTAGGGACATTCTAGCCTAAAATGTGAGTTATTAATATGTTATTTATGTTATGCTGTATTCTGTAGTGCAGCATTGTATCCCTATGCCTCATTTGTTTGACAGAATTCCCAATTTTATATTGTTTTCATTTTTTCATTTATCATTTATCACTGTTTTCTTACTACAATACCCAGCATGCATTATGCAAATACATTAGACTAGCTGCTGAGCTATAATACTGCCAAGCTTAGCATTAGTGTTCTTTGCCTCTGTTATGAAACAAAACAATGTTTGTATCTTTATTTAGCACAAAATGGGTGCCAGAGACAAGTTTTTGCACATTCAGTCAGAGAAATGAAGACAAACTGAGGTACCTAGTTAGCCATATGGGTACCTTTCTACTTTGAGCTTTTAGCTTGTTGTGCTCTTCATCTGACAAGACATTTCTGTCCTTTAAGTAATCCTTTTTTCCCAGTGATGATTTGAAGGCACTTACCACAGGTACACAGCAAGTTATTCAGCTTCCTAGCAGTAATGTCAGCTCTCTGGCTTCCTACTGCATTCAAATCAAAATCAAACTGTCTGGCCCCAAAAAACAGAGCCCAAAGCAGCTGTAGTTCCTCTCTACTTCAAGATACGTCACCAGAAGGAGTATTTTTGTAGACTTTACACCACGAAGTTTCACTGTAGAAGCTACCGCAGCATCACTGTCGGAGGTGAATAGATGTGTTTACAGCAAATGTAGCAATGGTTAAATGTTTCATTTTGGCCACAGTGTTGCAGGATAGGGTGAAGTGTGGTGCTCCTCTGCCTGCATGAATTCACCCACTGAAGAACACAGTGACCCAGACAAACCTTCACTATCAATTTGGCGATTGACTTATCATGCTGAAGGCTCGTTTTGCTTTCCCTGATGTGCACTTTATTCTGCTTATCCCTCAGGAGGCTGACCAGTGAGAGTAAGCACTCGTTTCTTTTACTGGGTGACTCCAGAGCTGAGTTTGAGCCACAAGGGGCACACTGATTGAAGTGTACTTGACTCTATTATCGGTAATGACACTCCTTTCCACTGGGTAGAGAAGTGTCTGCTCGGTCACGTCTGTGGAGTGTTTGGTCTTTTCAATGCAGAAAAGTTCAACTAACAAAACTCATAAGCTCACAGTCGTAAACAAACCTCCTCCTCCCAGCCCTGCTTTTGATGGTCTTTCTCTTATTGACATTTCATAACAGTGCTGATGGAGTTCTGGGCCAAACACACTGCTCCTTAAGCTCCCGTCTGTGGCTGCTGTCTCCTCTCTCTCCCGCTCCCTCTCGTTCTCTGAAAGCCACCTTGTCTCTGCGGCGATGTGATCAGCTACCATGACGATCTGATCAGTGGCTCTTGGCCTGAGCTCATCAGAGCGTTTTATTGGCTATGAAGTGTTCACACGGTGAGAAGAGAGGGAGAGTTTTCTCTTGGAGCGATGGTGATGTTCCATCAGAGCATTTTTTTTTCTCCCATCTTCAGAAATCACATTTCCCCACTAAGAGCTCCCAGAGCAAGAGCTCAATTTGGAGATATGATTCATAAGCTAAATGTAGGCCATTCACTTCCCCTCTTTGCTGTTTTCTTACACCCGTGGCTGTCCCAAATGTTAAACACTTCTGGCTAAATGTTAGCATCTGACATTTGGATATGCCAGTTGTGTGGAGAAATTGCCTCTCAAAGAAGTGGAAAGTCGAGTGGAGGTAATGAGGTGTGAAGCCGTCATGGGTCTGACTGGATGCATTATTGAGAGACGTTAAATCATGTTCCCAGAGATGCCTGTTCAATATGTATGAAGTGAGCTTTCTTTATAGGAGCATGACAGTGTGGGGGTTGATGTGTTTGATACAATCACATATAGTGTGTATGTGCCCACTTCTCTTTAAATAATAACTCAGACGTAGTGTTCGGTATATATGACAGTTCTGTCCTAAATGGAGACCCACATGAGGCCAGCCACGCCCCCAGCCTCTGAGGTCGCTTTCAAAAGGATGTTCAGTTATGATGTGTATTGCTGGTTTGTTGTAGGCAAATTTGTGGGTGGAGATCCATTGTGAGCAAAACGTTCAATCAAACATAAGTGCTTGTAAGTGCAAACTGCAGGTGGTTGCTGTACTTCCCTAAGAAGTGAAAAGGCTGACGCTCGCAATGAGCTGTCCTTAGAGATTGTACCTCTGGATATGAGTTGACCGCAATCTCTTCCATCTTCCTTTACATCAGCGTGACTCCAGACCTCTTATTTTTTGACACCTGCTTATGTGAAGTTGTGTTCACACTTGGTAAATTTGGTTAGGTTAAAATGGGACTACAAATAACAAGTGAGAATGCTGACATCCGAACCCTGGCGCTTACCAATTAGGAAATTCTTATCTTTTGCTGTATTCATGTTTATTGGCATTTAGTCTAAAAATATATTCACTGCTGAGATAAAAGATTTTAAACACTGTGCATAGGTGCCTAAGACTTTTGTAGATACTGTATTTTCTTGATATAAATGTACAACCCTGTTTGCAAAAAAAGTTGGGACACTGTGCAGACTGTAAATAAAAACAGAATGCAATGATGTGCAAATTATTTAAGCCCTATATTTAACTGAAAATGGTACAAAGACAACATGCAAAATGTTAAAACTAAGAAATTTTTATTGTTTTTTGAAAAATATCCGCCCATTTTGAATTTGATGCCAACAACACATTTCAAAACATGAGGCATGTTTACCACTATGTTGCATCACCTCTTCTTTTAACAAGTACTGAGGAGACCAATTGCTGAAGTTTTGAAAGTGAAATGTTTTCCTGTTCTTGCTTCATATAGGATTTCAGCTGCTCAACAGTTCGGGGTCTCCTTTGTCATATTTTGTCACCCATGCCATGTGCACTAATGCACCCCATACCATCACAGATGCTGCTTTTGAACTGTGTGCTGGTTACAAGCCAGATGGTCCCTCTCCTTTTTAGCCTGGAGGACGTGGCATCCATTATTTCCAAAAAGAGTGTCAAATTTTGATTTGTTGAACCACAGGAAACTTTCCCTCAGTTCATCTTAAATAAGTTCAGGCCCAGAGAAGGAGGCAGCGTTTCTGGATCCTGTTTAAATATGATTTCTTCTTTGCATGGTAGAGTTTTAACCTGCATTTGTGGATGCAGTAACAAACTGTGTTCACTGACAATGGTTTTCAGAAGTGTTCCTGAGCCCATGCAGTGATTTCCACTGCAGAATTGTGTCTATTTTTAATGCAGTGCCCTCTGAGGGTCCAAAGATCACGGCTGACCAATACTGGTTTTTGGCCTTGTCCCTTGAATATAGAGATTACTTAAGATTCTCTGAATTTGATATTATGATCTTATAATATTATGATATGTACCATAGATGATGAAATCCAGAAGTTCTTTGCTATTTTATGTTGAGAAATGTAATTCTTGAATTGTTGCACTGTTTGCCTTGTTTTTCAAAGAGTGGTGAACCCCTCCCCATCTTTACCTCTGAAAGACTCTCTGAAATGCTCTTTTTATAAACATGTTGCTGGCATCAATTTCAAATAGGTATATATTTCTCAAAAAACAATAACATTTCTCAGATTCAACATTTGAAATGTTGTCTTTGTACTATTTTTGATTAATACAAAGTAAGGGTAAAATAATACAACCCTGTTACCAAAAAAGTTGTAACGCTGTGCAAAATGTAATGAAAAAAAATGCAATGTGCAAATCAATTAAACCCTATATTTAAAATAGAGATGCCCAATATACATAAGTCAAAATCAAAGCAATAAAAATAAACCCTACTTGATCTTCACGTCTTTATGATTGAATGGTTTGTCAGTTTGAATTTTGCTTGCTAAAGCTTTGCCAAAATATGTAACCATTGTGCTAAAATCAAACGCACTGCTTTGCTGTTACTTACTACTAATCTGCTGTTAGCTCGAGCAGCAGCTCGTGAGCCTCTATCAAAAGACAAAAGTTTAAAAAGGTAAGTTAGGACAGTACAGTGCTGATGTGCTGCTAGAAGAAGAGAAAAGCATGCTCTGATGTTCCCACCAGAAGTCTTTACTGCGTACCCAAGTATAGGTGGAGTATTCATTCACACCTGTCAAAGTGAACCGAACTAAAGAAAAAGTTTGCTAATGTTTGATTGGTCCAAACAAAGTATGTATGAAAGCACCTTAAATTTCAACATTGAAGTACAATTTAACTCTAGTAAACTTTCTTAATGGCCAACAGAGTGTCATTTTTGCACATTGCCATATGTTGCTGTCTATCAATGCATCATTCTCTTTGAGCTCAAAGGCAATGGTGTGTTTCTGACAGTGTTGTCCTTATGAGTGCAGCCTTAATCCATCACTTCTACACAGCACAGCGCACATATCCAGGTTCAGGTGAGGGACAGGTCGTTTATCTAAACCATCCTTTCTCAGGTATAACATTGCAAGGTCCTGTTTCTTTGCCACTCAAATCTAGAGCCACGTGCTGCCTCACAGCCATATAAGTTAGTTTATTCATAATTAATGTGGAGAGCAGCTCACACCGTCCATCTCACCCATATTAGAGCTTCTTCCCTCATACTGCCGGTTGCTAAGGGCCACAGTGTCCCAGATCAACAGAGGAACAGACGACAGACCCGGGAGGCTGAACTTGTGCTTCACTAGAGACACTCTAGAAACATCACACACTCATGCTCTCTGTTTTTCTATCTCTCTCTCTCTCTCTCTTGTGCTCTGTCTGTCACTGTCACACATACACTTGTTCTTGTTTTGACCTCAAAGATAAGATCCATTGGTCCCAAAGCAGAACAACAGACTGCAGCAGTTTCTTGAAGTCATGTGGCCAGAGGTAGGGCCTACTGCAGTGCTAAGGAAGGATGGAAGAGAAGAAAGCAAACCTGAACATGCTGCAGTGTAGTGAGTCGTATATTTTCTGTAGCAAGCTGTTACACACTCCTCTCGCAGCCCCAGCCAGCTGCCAGAGCCCGATTCCTCAGGAGGTTCCTCTTTTGTCTGGGAACTCCTCAAAATTGGCCACTTTGCTTGTGAAACATTGGCGTTCGCTAGCTCGGTGGGCGTTGTTTCCTTTACAACTGATAGAAAAGGATCTCTGCCACTTGAACACTGTGAAATTGTACTTGTGTGCAACAGCCAAAAGAATAGCCTTGTCTCTAAGCTTATGAAAAAATATAATTAGAGCAGAAGGATGAAAGCAGCCAAGCCACAGCTCTTAACACTCGGTCAAGGTCTGAGCAAGCCTGGTCTGAAGACTACAGCAGGCTTTGGCTTATCTGCCTGATGTGTGTGCCTATAGTGCAGCAACAAGCTCCGTTTATCTCCAAATGTCTTACCAGTGAAAAGAAAACGACACGTTTGGGCCTGTTTTAAACACAGCATGAATGACAAATGAGTGCGTTCATTTTTCCCCACAGTCTATTCTGTAATATAGTTGGGTTAGTTTTGGCAGACACTTGATTGATTGGCAAGCAATAACATGGCAGATAATTGCTTGTTATTTATAATGAATGAATCACTATTACATTGTTTTTACATACGCTGCTGTTTGGGGATGCAGTGATCCAGTGATCTTTTTCTGCTGGTACTGATTTCATCTGAATTCAGAGTATCAGCCAATCTGATACCAGTGCCCTGTTAAGGCCTTCATGTTTCATAGTAGCAAAGTACATAAACGTAAATATACAGTAGAGGCAAAAGTATAACAGTGGAATTCAGACACCAGTGTTCATTTTAGGATTGTTCGATAGAATTACATTGGAGAACAAAGTTTATAGGCACTGTTATAGTGATTAATAGCCATGATTAAAAGTAGTATCGAATGTAGATTACTCATGTCTGACTGATATCCAGTCACTAATACTTGTCACAATTTAGGGTCCACCCACCAAACTAATCTCAGTATTATTACTGAATGGCTATGATAGATGCATAATAGATGCAAATTATAAAACTGGTTTAAAATTCGTTGTCATACCCTCAGTAGTGGGACAAGATGGGGATTTTTCTCTTTTTCCCCTATTTCATGTATGTTGTATGTAAACTACATACAAGTTAAGTAGGTCTTTCAAATAGTATACCAAATGGAAATGGTATGTAGTTAGTAAAACATTGGAAATGACCCCACCTGCTTACACCCTCATCTGCCACTCCTAAAACGTTCTGCCTCTAACAGTTTTATTTCAAACTTTTGGAAAACCCATTGTCTTTCACTCATCCTCCCTAAAATGATATTGGATGGATCCACAGATATCAGTTTGTTTACTTAAGTCTGTTTATTTATGTGTTTTGGAGAAAATTAGCAGCATTAATTATTTGCTGAAGTGTGCCGAGAGTGGGGTGATTAAGAGTGCAGCAGCATTTGAATGCTAATGTAATGAGTGAACAGCAGGTTAGAGAAGTGCACATTCACTGCTACTGTCAGAGCACACTGCTAGCAGCTCCAGGCGTAGTCGTGCTGTAGGCTAGCAGGGCCGTGTTGCCCAACAAATGCACTTGTTGCAGTGTTCTCAGCAGTGCCGATGGTTCAAAGCGTGTGCTGTGCTGAGGAGAGGAGAGGAGAGGAGATGTCTGTTAGGTGCAGCCATTTCTCAGTGCCCTCGTGATGGCTGCCATCGATCAGCTGCTCCTCTCTGAGTGAGTTTGTTATCACAGCCTCTTCAAAGCCATTAAACTGAGCAGCTTCCATCAGTGCTATTGACTCAAGAATCTCTCTCTTCTTCTCTCACTTTCTCTCTCCACTTCTTCTCACTCTCTCTTTATCTCTCCTTCTCTCACTCTACTTCTCTCTCACTGTCTGTCTCCTTTTTCTTTCTTTTTTATACACTCTCTCTTTCCCCCTCTCTCTCCCTCTGTATCTCTCTCCTGTCTCTCCCTTTCCTCTCATATTCTGTCTGTCAGGCTTCTTTCTCTCTTCTTTCTCTCTTTCCGTCACTCTATTCTCTCTCTTTTCTCCTTTCTCTTTCTCTGTCTCTCCTTCTCTCTCATTCTGTCTTCCTCTCCTTTCTTTCTCCCTCTGTCTCTTTCCTTAGCTTTCACCCTCTATCTCTGTCTGTCTTTTTCTTTTTCTCTCTCTCACCCTCTCTTCCTCTTCCTTCTATCTCTTTATGTCTCTCTCCCTAGCTTTTGCTCTCCATCTCTCTCTGTCTCTTTCTCTCTCCCTTTCCCTCTCCTCTCTCTCCCCCGCTCTCTCCCTCTCTCTCTCTGTCTGTGATGATAAATGGTAAATGAGGCTATACATGTGAGGTAGCTGTGATGAGGTTTAGCTCTGCTGTGGAACCTGTTGTACGGGGTTTGGCCCTCTCATTAAGAGTGCGGTGGTCTGGGCTGTAGTGAGGAAGGGCAGGATCTAAAGCCTGCTTGTTAAAGCTGTATAAGACAGAGAGCGGACACCCTGTCTGAAGTGTCATCTCCTCACCCTGACCATGCTTTAACAGAATGATCCGGAACAGGCCTGCGGAACTGACAGTTTGAGCGTTGCTCCTCTGTGGCTCATATTCTCCATCTCTCTGCATTTCTCCCCACACTTTCACTCAAATTAGCATTTTTATCTCCTCAAGGGTGATGGGGGAACTCCACTAGATGTGATTTCATCAGAAACCTGGTGTGACTGTTCTTTCTCACTCTCCTCCCTCTCCCTCTCCCTCTCCCTCTCCCTCTCCCTCTCTCTCTCTCTCTCTCTCTCTCTCTCTCTCTCTCTCTCCCCCCTCTCTCTCTCTCATTGCACTACAACATTATAGGAAGCACAGCAATATAATTTTCTCATTTTGAAACACAACTTTATATAAGTCATCACTACTGAAGCTGTAGCTGCTCTCTCTAAATCTGAATATTAGATTTTATTTTTTTTTTTTTTATTTTCACCCCGTTGCATTTGAGGGGGTTTATGGCATATAAGAAATGTAATAAGAGAAAACACATGTTCAGTTCTGCAGATCTCAGGGGAAGTTCCCTGCTCCCTCCATCTCTGTGACACAATCTAATATCTGCAGTAATAATGCTGGATCTGCCCTAATGGAGCCATCTGCAGCCCCAGATTAATGACGGGCCCAGGAATGGGGATATTAACATTTTCTCATTAGTGTCTTTTCTATGGAATACCGAGGGATACTAAGAGCAAGGCAGGGAGACAAATGAAACAGAACCGAAATAAGAAATGGCCTACATACACTATACAGAGCTGGAGCAGGCCGCCTACACACACACACACACGCACACACTCACATATTCAGATACAAAGCACATGCTACCTACACACAGAACGCACACAGCAATACAAACAAGGAAACCTACATACATACAGCAGTGTGTCACTGCCCCCATCATCTGAACAGTAACAAACTCAACACAAACAGCCTGACTTTCAAACTGGGTCAACTGGCCTGTTTAATGTTAGCTTGTTAAGAATTGCCACTAGTAGTTCCAGCAGGCATTCAGACACTCCGAGCAGTACCTTTCCTCCTTCCGTACTAAGCAGATGTTGTGCGGTAGAGTCGAGTGCTCTATCAGCTGTGTTCCAGCTGCTGAATGTGGGGGAATGGAGCTGCAGAGCGTCTTCTGCTTATGGCATGAATCAGAATGGGTTATTCATAACCAGCCATTAATCAACCGTGACTGGAAGAAGGAAGCCACTGCTGTATGTGTCGCTGTATGTGTCACTGTGTGTGTGCGCGCATGTAAATGTATATGTGTGTGCGTGTGTGTGTACATGCTTATGTGTGTTTTTCCTATATTTTGAAGATAAGATTATCCTCAGTACGTCCAGCAATATAAACTGAAAAACCAATGAAAAATGGGGGTACATTTTATTTTTTAACAAAAGCTACATGTTTTATATTTGAAGACAAAGTCATATTTTTTGTGAAGTGTAGTTATGGTTTTAAATCTACATGTAGCTACATATACACTTACATGTATGTGATGCCTGGGCACTGGCAGTCAAACACTTGGACACTCCTACATGTGTAAATAAGATTTTTCCACATTTTAGAATAATAGTGACTTGAAATAATGAAAACACCTATAGAATAATGCAGATTCCAAAAAAGGTGTTTATTTTTTTATTCTTCGACAAATTACCTCCCTCTTTGCCTTTGACTAAATCTTGAGAACTCTAGCAAAGCTGTCTCAAATAGTTTCATGAGGAGCCACTTGAGGCATGTTTCAGCAGCACTGATGAAAATGCACATATACTAAAACCTTGTTGTTGCTGAAAACCTTTTTTTTTCTTTTTTTCAGTTTCTGAATTTAAATCAGAATTAATTCCACTGTTTTGGAAATAATTTTATACATAAGCCCAATTCAAATTGGATTAATGTATCAGGTGGATGTCTCAAATGAAAGTTTTACGTGTCTCCCAACTGTGATTCAAAAAAAAAATACTGCAGGACAAGGCATATCTTCTACAAACCCCCTTCTCCTTCAGATGTTTGCAGCAGACATGGTGGCTTGATTATAAACTCCAAGTAAATTTCATTGTGAATTTACAGTACTATTTTGTTTCTGTAGCTGCCGTTTAATCGCCACATTAATCAGTCTGTGGGATCTCACTTTTTTGATTGACTGTATTTTCTTTCTCTTCCTGTTAATGTAGATAGGATGGAGACAAAGTTTTACCACCCAGACCAAGTGAATAATTGAAACAGTCTTCCAAAGCATCCAGTGTTTTGACAATTGAGAAGTGTTAAACATGAGTATGTACACAAGGAGAGTGTCTCCTAGCAGGACTTAAATCATCAAGCAACCACTGAGTTCAGTGAAAAACAATAGGCAATTCAGCCTGCAATTAGAGTTGGATTAGTTTTACTTGGGGAGGTGCTGTAATTTTAGTGATTGCAGATTCATATTGGATTAAAATCAACAACATCCGTAGTTTTTACAGGTCTGTTAAGTAATTGCTAAATAACGGATCTTGTTGGGGAAGCACTCAAATTACAACACCTCCCCTGGTAAAACTAATCCAGCTCCAGTAAGTCTTATTATTCATTGAACTCGAAGCTCTTTCAGTAACAGTAGTTCTAGAATTAAACATGGTACTGTAGTAGTAAAGCCTTGTAATAGACAACAGCAACTCTGTTTTCGGTGACCTGGAGACAAAGCTAATGGCAAAAATGGAGCTGGACTTGACACAGTTCCTTTATCCTCAGGTTCAAAACAGTACTTCTGTAAACTGCAACATTTTGGTTATGAGCTAATTAGAAAGAGAATAAAAATGAAATCTTGTTTTCTGACCTCTTGGGCAGCTTTTGTTGCAGTTGAGAGAGCCTGCTTTACTAGCCTAATGCTGTTCTATGTGGTGTTAACTGTGAGTTTGTTTGGAACTATTGCCTGGGGTAATTTGGATAAATTATTTTCTGGGGTAATTTGGGGGCAGATACTTTATCCCGTACAATCAATCAAATCCTTTACATTACCGTTAAAACAATCAAATCTCTTACATTACCAGTGAAACTTATTTAGCTCAAATAGGGCTTTAGAAACAAATTTACTCATTTATGTGTGTCCAAACCTTTGACTGATAGGGTCATATATATCACTATAATACTATGTGCTTGTGTAAACTAAACTAGTGTACATGCCACATACATGTCTCTGTGTGTGTATGTAAGTGATGTATATGCCTTAGAAGGATCTCCTACTTACTGAAAATCAAGTGCAACACATTGTCTTTCCTAAACATCCTTTCAATTGACCCAAAGATATTCATTATTGGCTTTTAAACAAATCACAGGAGTGTGCCGTCCTCACTCACAAAACAAAGTGTCTGTGTCCAGCTACTAATTAAATGATAATTAAAGGCAATCAATAACAGCGTATCTCTCTCGTGTGCTGTGAGGCATTCTGTCGTTAATACACTGCTGTCCCGGCGTTGCCCGTGCTTCTGTTAAGTGTCTTGTACATAAATAGGTCCTGGCAGTGAAGGATCAGTGGACTGCATACCTGTCATGCCTACTGGGCACCAGCCAGCCCGGCTCCTGATAGCTCTCAGTCTGTAGTCTGTGCGCAGACTCAAAGCTTCACTGTCTCCATGGGAACCAGTATCTTGCTGTCTCCTGTGAATGGAACACAGCTGTCCGTCTTCATTAGGAGTGGAGTCCTCCAACACAACACGCCACAATCTGCCTTCAGGGCACCACAGTCATATCAGCCATATCCTTCTCTCTCCCCTCTCTCTCTCGCTTTCTCTTTCTCTCTCTCTCTCCCCTCTTTCTCTCTCTCTCTCTCTCCTTCCCCCCCTCCTTCTTTACTGTCACTTTACCTCCCACCTCCCTTTTAAACTTTCTTGTTTCCCTCGCCTACCTTCTCTCTTGTTCATCCAGGTTGCTTAACCAGGCCAGGTGCCAGGTGTGTGCTGCAGAGCCCAGGTGTATCTTCATCTCCCCCAAATGGCCTCAGTCCTCAGCTCTGAATAGAAAGTTAGCACCTCAGGCCCAGCAAGAGAGTTAATGACCCTGTTTGGCTTTTGGTACGTCAGATACATGATGACACTTTTGTGGCTAATTTTATGGCAGTGTGATATGACCCACAGCCCGCCTTAGGCAGCACCCCCAGAGCCTCTCCACAGAGGACCTTATCTCTCTCAGAATGGTGCTCTCGGCTCCTAATTTAATCACTAGTGCTTTGTCTGATGCCTTATTTTCCATCCGGCTGCCGAGGCAATAGACCTTGCTCTTTGACATTCACAGACACACAGTGGAAGATGGATGAACTGCGTTGGCTTCTAAAGCATTCACATGGAAAATCATTTCATAAAAGTTCAATGATTAATTGGTTCTAAGGAGATACACAAGGTCAGCCCTGAGCCAGCAAAAAGGCTCCTCAACCTTTGTGCACACATACTTAACATTTGCTAACACACTTCCTTGCTTTCCTAATTTAAAATATTTTTCATCTTGAAAGATTTTTGCAAATGCCTCAAATTCGCAGTCGCTGAACTGTCTATAAGCCTTCATAGATTGCTATGCTAACTACAGTAATTTACATAGTCAAGTTCCTTTCCTACATCTGTCCATCAGAGAATGCAAGATATTACAGAGGACTCAACTACATAAAGTTCCCTTTCATCAAACTTCTCCAAATTCCTTTCTCTTGTCCACAGTTTAGCAGAACTATTTATCAGCCCTTTTCTGAATTTTTCACCAAAACAACTAAAAGCTAGCTGTGGCACCGATCTGATAAAAGGTATCGGCATAATCCTGTAATAAATCCGCCTGAAACTGCTCTCACTCACACTGTGTGATGTGATGTTAGCTGTGTATTTGTTCCAGTGGGGTAGTAGAGTGATTGAGTAGTTTCAGTATGTTAGCCTACTTTTAGAGGCTCATCTTAAGTGCTTCAATTAAAAATAGCTAATTTAAAGCTTAGTAGTTTCTAAGGGCCAATATCCTACATTATACTTGTATTTAATTTTTTTTCCTTAGGACCACTTAGAACATTTGTAATTCATTTTAACATGACAATTTTCCAACTGATGTTTGTAGGATAAGAATAAAACACACTGTTGTTACTCTGGCTTTAGGAATGATTTATGTAACTGAACACTGTTCTGTTTGGGTGTCCTGTATTGTGCCTTATTCAAAAAGCAGTCTGTGCTGAAACACTCTTTATTTTGTCAGTTTTGAGGCAGATCTAAACTGCTGTAGGCTGAATAGGTGAATATGTAAATGTTTTGGGTTTTGTGACATTTAGTTTTCATGTTTAGACTGTATGTACTGGGGAGTGAATGGTGCATTCTACAACTACAACAGTGTTTACACACATCAAACTCTTTTATTCCAAAAAAGCAGGGGAAATTTGTTTTTCCATGTTATGGGCCTTTAGAGAGGAAATATTGAGTTGGTGTTGGCCAGTATTCAGGGTTTCAATATCAGTATTGGAAAAGAAAAAAATGTTATTTTGCTTTCTCTCTTTAATGCACATGTAGAAATAGTGACAGTATGAAACAATGAAGGTGGGATACTTTAGTCATAGGTTAAGTGTAACCTACACAATGTTTCCGGATGCCTACTAGTTGGCATCAAGTCAAAATAGTTCACATAGTTTGGTAAGGTGACTCATAACTCACATCACTACAGAAATGGAATTATAATGTATGCCTCAACAAACAAACCTTCACCTCCAAAGAATAATATCTACGTAAGCAGCATCCACACAGCAACATACTGAGTTGCTGCTTTTTTTTCTCACACTGTCCTGGCCACTTTTCTTGACTCTACACATCAGGCTTGGTGTTTTGGAGCTGTTTTAAGACATGACAGTCTTGCGTATTGGAAATTGAATGTATGTCTGACATATGTAGGTCTGAAATTCGACGGCATTGTATGTATAGTGCACTGTTTTGAGAGTGTGAGTGGTCATAAGATTGCTTAATCACTTAGTTTAGAGTAGGTTTTTTTTTCTTTTGAGTGCTGTAATTCCAGTATTTTGAGCCTTATAGGTGGATTTGTAACAAATGAAGTACAGATACAGATTCACTGATGTATTTATTAATACATTTATAGTTGTGATTTACTATTACAAAGTGTGTTTTTCCCATCATAAATACAAATAAGCATAAATATTGTAAAACATCATATTTTCTAACTGTTATTATCTCTGTTAGAAGAATGTGGTTGGTTCCTGGCTTCTCTCTGCACTTCAGCCACTGTGTGTACTTGTTTAATTCCATCAGCAGCACCAGATTTAATTTAGTGAAGGACTGATTAGCTGAACTAGGTATTGGATGGTGATTGTAAATAATTGGCTTCTTCAGGGAGACCTTAGGAAATGGTTTAGCTCACTCACTGACAGACATGCAATTACAATATTAATGTTATTATTGTAATGTTGGAGTTTTTTTGAGCAAATAATTACTACCTAGAAAAAATAGCCTAACATATAATTTTCTCAGCAGACTTTTGCACAGTATTGTGTGTACCATAGTATTTGATTGATTGATCAAGTAACAGATGACATTTAAAAAAAACTCATTTTTTCCAGTTTAAGCTAAGCATCAGCTAACGCTAAACATCATACTTGTATATGCTTTTAAAATGAGCAAAAAGGAAAACTGAATAAGCCAATTAAAGTAGTTTTGGTTGGAAATTACATAAAACAATGACATTGTCATTTTTGGCCTATGACATGTATTTCATACATAATAGCTAACTCGCTATCCTTTATTACCTGATGTCCCATAATACTTAAATCCAACCCATCTGCTACCATAAGTGTGTGTGTGTGATTTGTGTTGTTGGTTCAATGGTGCATGAGGAGGCAGCTTACCTGATCCATCACTGCTCTTTCACATGTAGATGAGGCTCTAACTGAAAGCTCAGTCATGTACTCCTACTCAATCTCTCAAGCACTGCACACACGGGTTTGAAAGGAACTAGTTTGAAATAATGACTATAAATGGATTTTGTGTCTATTTTTTAACACCTATGCCACACTGTATACCTACATGAGCAGCTCTCAAGGGACTAGTTATTTTCTGTCTGTCTCCACTCAGCCTTCCAATAGTATCATTTCCCAGAGTTGACCTCACAGAGTACCTCTCTTTCTGTGTCATAGAGAAGGATGAGCGCACTCGCAGTGACTCCCTGGCCATGCGGAAAAAGAGGACAAACGTCAGAGGATGTAGAGGAGCAGTGTGTGTGAGGGGGGCACATTGAGGGATCATTTGCAGACTCCCTACCCGAGCGTAGATCCACATAATTACCCCAATCTTAATTACATTGTTGAAGAAGCCTGGAAATCTTCCACTGACACAAAAGAATCAGAGATGTATTGGACTCATTAGCATAGATATTAGGCTCCCATTCTGCTTCTGTAGCCAGTGCGGGGCAGCAGCTCCAAACCCCCATCCCTCACTCTGCAGCAGCAGCAGGATCCGCTCAAACCGCTCTCTTGAGAAACTCCCCTCCAAAGCAAGACTTGGCTGCACGAAGCAAGGCTTTTCAGCGGGATTAAAAGCATTTCAGAGTCTTTAAACTGACACATTCTAGACTCCACTGCCTGGATTAACAGCTGCTGAAGCTAATGGAAGACTGCTCGAGTCTGAAGCACTAAGCTGCCCCATCCTTCATGGTGTTGGAGATGGTTGGAAAGGGCCACTCAGTATGACCTTTTTTAACTTACCACGTCAAATTGTCAAATATATCTTTTTCTGTATTCCTTCCTTCCTTCCATGTTTGCATCTGCAGTCATATTTACCAACCACATCCCTCATCTTTCCTTATCTCTTTTTAAACAGCTCCTCTCTGTTCTCCTCATGGTACTTCTCTACTCTTCTGCCCCCACTGTTCTGTTCTATCTGCTTCCTCCCTTAAGCACAGTTACTTTTCAAAACTGTACTTAAGCAAAAATTTATGCAATTTCAGCCAAGACATGTTTGAAGTTGAAGTTCTGTACTGAAGGCTAATGTAGCTATCAAGTAATTGAAGTTTACACACCACCAATTCATATGTGAAAACATGTTTAAATCACCAGACGCTTGCCTCAAACTGCATCGAGCTGTTGGGTAGTCTCAAATAGACTTGCTTATGAGGTTTCTGACACTGTATCATACTGCATCATACGTAAAAACAAAAGTACAGAAAAAAATCAGGCTTTAAAATGGATGCTATTACTGTTTTCTTTATCACATGATGTACTTTTGTATATTTTTCTACACAACAGTCTGTCGTACAGTGTCAGAAACTACATAAGCAAGTCTATTTGAGACTTAAAACTCAATGCAGTTTGATGCAAGTGTGTGATGAATTAGACATGCGATTTTCTTGAAACTAATTGCTGGAGTATAAGCTTCCATTACTTGGTCGCTGCAGTAGCCTTGTAGCTCCAGTGCAAAACAAAAGAAGCAAACTTTAGAACCTAAACTTGTCCTGGCTGATGGGCTACATTTCAAGATTAGACGAAAATTGTGTAAATTTGATTTTTCACCTTAACTCACAGCTAACTCCCCTTACTTGTTCTTCTCTGTCTTGTGCTTCTTCCCTTGGCATTCACTTTTCTCTCATCCTTGCCTCCATGCAGTTCAATTCTGCCCCCCACCCCTCCACCTGCTTTTCCACTGCTCTGTACAACTCCTCCTTCACCTGTCACCACTCCAGTCAAATCCACTTACAATCTGCAAGGCTGCAAATGAGCCTCCCTTCTGACAGCTTCAGAGAAGAGAGCACACCAAAAGGCAGTGTGTTTACCAGCAGACCTCAACCACCCCTGCCTCCGCCCGCATGCCAGCAAGGAGATGAACTCTTCACACTCATGAATATGCATGAAGTGGGACATGGTTTAGATCGTGGGTGATTGGCAGTCCTAAGGACCCCTTCATCTGTCAGTTTGGGTTGGAATTAGCAGCTAGCAATTAACTTATTCAGCCCTAATGACTGCTCATGATTTTGTGTCATCAACAGGGCCTTTGAAAGATTGCCATTCTAATAATGGAATTGGAGGCGCACCGAAAAGCATGGATCTCACTTCATTTGCAGCTCACATGTATTTTAGCATGGCATATTTTTCAGGATGTTAGGCAAGTTTTTGTCAGAGTGACTTGGAATGAGAGAAAATAGTTGGCAACACTCACTGCTGTTGGAGAAACATGCCTCTGCTTTCTCGGAAGACTCAAAAACGGCCCACAAAGAGTTCGCCTTCATAATTTGGCTCGAAAATGTCAGTTTTGTTGTATGTTTACATGAGTGAAATCAACAGAAATAAACCATTTTTTGTGTTTGCAGTTCTTGACGAAAGAGCTGCATTATCTGGAAACACTGTGCTTGTTACATCATCAATAAATAAAGCGAATGAAAAGCAGCTTTATCTCGGTAGAGCAGTACGGTTTGGCAATTAAGCGGGGCTAACAACAAATTGGACACACTCAGGAGGGGTGGAAACTCGCTGTCTAACACAGCCTCTTAGAAAATCACAAACGCACTCTAATCATTTTCTCTGTTAACGCTTTCACCCCCCACCACCCCTCCCTCCCCTCGCGTCTGTCAGAGCTCAGCAGCCCTCATCACACCCTTAGCTTTCTGAATGCGCTGCCTGATTTGCTTCATTTTTGACTCTGCTCCCTTGTTGCTCTCGCTCTTGCTTTTTATCAAACATTTTATTGATTCTGCTTGTTCAATTGTCAGCTGAAGAGAAATGCTTTGCAGTTTTATGGGGAGCGTGGTAGACCGTGGTTTAATTAGCTTATTTAATCATGCTTGGTAAAGTCATGGAGGATTCTGTAAGCGTTTAATTGGGTCTTTTTCTGACTGCGAGCCACAGTGAGGTTCCCTCAGGTATTCAGGCCACACCTTGTGTTGTCTAGGGAAACAGAGTAACCCTGGAAACAGTGAAGATGGTGCAGAATTGCTGTGGCTGTATTTATGCACAAAGCTATTTAAAAATTAAATCTTTCCACTCATCTGCCTTGGGAGCAGCCAGTGATACCAGTTCAAGAACTGAAAGAAAAAGTGGTATGAAAGACATTTTGAGGACAGATTTGTATACCATTTTATAAAATAAGCAGCTGCGTCATAGGCGTCCTGCCCTTATAAGGTCTCCAGGTGTAAGCTGGTTTTCTCTATGAAAAAAATTAATGGAGTTTTTGAAAATCACCACTGTTGCACCCTGTGGTAAACAAAAAGCTTCCAAACCCAACGTATATTTTTCCCTTGAGTGTCACCACATCCTCTGAATTATGGGGTTATGGCAGTCTGAATAAGAATAATGTTACATCTATGCTTCAAGCAAGCTAACACTCCTGCACCTCAGCTCTTATAACTGTTATAAACCAATTCCAACTACTCAAACTGTAGGCTACTGTTGGCATTGTAAAAGCAACTTGGCTGGGACACTTGACAAAGCTTGCTGGTTTGCGTGATGTATTTGGTGAAGTTGGTGATGATACCAGTATACACAGCAGTGCTAGTATTTATAGCAGTATTTGTATTTCGACTTGGCCTCATAATTCAGTGACATTCAGAGGAAAAGTGTATGTACAGCAGAACATATTAGGTTTGGAAACTTAATTGTTTTTCGTTTACCACAGAGCTAATAGCAATGATTTTCGAAAACAGCATTCACTTTCCCCTAGAGAAACCATGCCTAGTTTCTCTCTGCCCCTCTTTTATTTACACCGACCAGCCACGTCATTCCGTGTAGATATAAGATAAACCTGCCTGGTTTCTATGTTCCTTGTCTGTTTCATGAGGTCCACTTACCTTATAGGTGCACATTGTAGTTCTACAATTACAGACTGTTATTATTTGGGTGGTGAGCCATTCTCAGCACTGCAATGACACTGATGTGGTGGTGATGTGATAAGCCACTTTTCCACTGCATGATACCAGCTCAACTTGACTCGAATCTACCCACCTTTTTATGTGTTCCATTAGGGAAACCTAGTACCTGGTATTATTTTGGATATCCCCTCCATCAAGGTCGAAAGTAAGCTGAACCTATACTAAAGATGACATGGAAAAACTGCAGATCGCTGATTGGTCAGAGAATCATCACTAACATCGTGGTAATGTTACCTACTAGGTTAACATACCCTCTTGCGTCGCCCTCTGTGGTGGTCCTGTGGTGGTCCTGACCATTGAAGAACAGAGTAAAAAGGGGGCAAACAAAGTATGCAGAGAAACAGATTGACTACAGTCTGTAATTGTAGAACTACAAATTGCACCTTTATGGTAAGTGGAACTGATAAAATGGACAAAGGGTGGAGAACCAAAGAGCCAGTCGAGGTGTGTGTGTGTGTTTGTGTGTGTGTGTATATATATATATATATATATATATATATATATATATATATATATATATATATATATATATATATATGTGTGTGTGTGTGTGTGTGTGTGTGTGTGTGTGTGTGTGTGTGTGTGTGTGTATATATATATATATATATATATATATATATATATATATATATATATATATATATATATATATATATACACACACATACACTGTTTGTTAAAACAATGGATAAGTACATGGTATTAGTCATTACGCTATCATAAAGTAAATTTTTCACTGACTCTGCTGCAGGGTTACAAGTGAATTTGCAGCATTTTCTGTACAGATTAGTGTCCCGATGGTTGAGTTGTAAAGTTATCAAAATACAATACTTCGTGGTTTCCTACTGGCATGAATAGCTGAATGCCAGAGAGTAATGCCATAGAAGAACCACTTTTGATTCCCTAAAGAACCATGCTAGGTTGGGGTTGGTAAAAGAGATTTAGGAGTATGATGAACCTTTTAATAGTTTAAAGAACCTTCACAAAAAGTAAAGGTTCTATACCAGCTTAAAGGTTCTTCCTACTAGAACATTATGTGGAGGTTCTTTAAACTTTAAAAGGGTCCATCTCTCTCACACATTTTGTTTACAATAATGGTTCTCTCTAAAAACGCAAAAACATTTACTGAAAATGGAACCAAAAATGGGTCTTTTAGGCCAATGCTCCAAAAAAAAATGTTTTTGACGCCCTTATTTTAATTTGTAATGTACAGTGAAATTTGTGCTGAGAGAATCGAACATGGATGAGAAAAGCTAGCCGTTAGATGAATTGGCCTCTGATAACCCTGCCATTAATTTTGGCCTGCCCACGGTTTGCCTTTTAATGGACAATTGTCTCTCTGTCTCTCTTTCTCTCTCTCTGTGTCTGTCTTTTTTCTCTCTTTTTTTACCCTGGAATCTCCACAGCTCTGTGTCTGTGGGGACTGAATGTAGCTGCTACTGCTAGCATGTTTTTGATTGCTGCTTGCTTAATGCGAAACAGAAAGGACAAGTGTTTCCAGTCATTTGGCTGCTTTCTCACTTTGCACTGTTCCCCAGGGGACTAATTAAAGATACACAAACTTATAGCAGTGCAGAATCTCAGCCATCGCTCAAATACTCCAGCACCCATACATGATGTATGGCACTGACACAGATGTATGATTGAAGAGGACTTTATATGCATACTACATATTCCCAGTGCCTATACTTTACCTAATTATCCACAAAGAATTGACTCAGAGTAGCCACGTATTAGCCCCAGGCAGCTTCAGCTGCTCAGAGAAATTACCTAATGTGTGTAAAGGAGTTTGTTGTCCATAATGATGTCCACATGCATGAGGGTTAAGCACTCTGAAAAATAAAGCATGTGCACCATGTAAGCGAGGTGTCAATATATAGTATATAGGATAGGCCAGACAAAAAAACCTAGTAAATGCAATAAATAATCAGTTATGTATAGAGGCTTTGTTTTCACATTTCTCAGCACTAATATATGTATTTTTCAAATCTATCTGGGAAATTAGGGCTTTGCTCAAAAATATCTCATATAGTAATTGAAGAACTGATGCTAGAACTGCAGGTGCGTCAGTCACAGAAAAAGCAATGTAGGTTGAAGTCTTTTTCATGCTTTTGCAAGTAATTGGTGTTGTGATGCAGAAAAAGACTAAAACACAACTCGGTCGGAGCACAAAATCTCTACCACCAGACACTAGAGGAAAAGAATGCGGTGTAGTATGATTGGACCAGGACTTTGAGGCTTTGGTCTCATTTCATTTCCTCATGGCAGCCTTCCTCTTAATCAACTTTGTGAAGCTAATGATGTACAGTTTTGATTAAGGGTGTTTATTGAGTTCTTTAATGATTGAAGGCTATTAGTCACTGTTTTTATCTATCCTGTTTAAGTGACCTTATCCAAAGGTCTTTTGATTTGCACTGTCAGCTTCCAGAGGCAGTTTCTCCCTCTTTGCCTTTGCCATCAAGGTTTCTCATACTGTCTTCCTTGACATAGTATGGATGCAATCAAGGCACCAACTACTCATTTACTTGTGCAGCCCAATAGATGTCCCATGTTGCTTTGTTAGCATATAGAAATGTTGATTTTAAAGTGACTTTAATAAGTCATATCTTGTTAATTAGGCTTATCATTAATGAGAACTCCCAAGTCTATATTGCTTTTTAATTGGCTTTTGCTCAATTTTTTTAATGACCTCTAGTTTTGATTTGTTTTATTTTAACTTCGAATATAACACAATGCATTACTTTAATACCATACTGTAGTAATTTGTATTGATGATATTACTGAGTAGTGATGCTAATCCATTGGTGACCCAAAAGTAGTATGAGCTTAGTCATAGCAGCTTGTATGATGAATACTTGAACAAAGACCATGCTGTTGGGAAGCAACAGGCATTGTACCCAGCTTTCATCTTTTAATTTCTGTGGCTCAGCCGGCAAGCTACAAATTAGAAAGAAAAACTTGGGAGTCGCTTTGGTGTGTGCCAATCCAATCCGATAGCAGTTCCAGTCTGAGAGATTCTGCAGTAAGTCTCTGGCAAATGATTGCAGCATTCCAGGAGTAATTCCCTCTGGAATGGCTGTCAGGGGCACGAGAGAGTCCCTCAGAGTGTAGCCAGGCGATGATGGCTCATTTCAGAGTGTAGGCAAAATTCCATTGTGCTTTTAGAGGGGAGAAGAAATGCCTGTTAGCTGTGAAAATATGTCTGAAAAGCTCAAGCAGAGTGCTAGAGACACATGCACGCACACATACAGACCTTTCAGGCCACCCTTGTGCACTCACCAGTCTGAGAGAGGGGGTGAAATTCTACTGACAGATGGTCTCGACTTGAGGCAGCCCCACATATACAGAACCATGGTGGCCTCACAAAAGAACTGGGGGCACAGAATAATGACTTTCTGAAACTTGCGTTCCCTTTTGTTTTGAGTATAGTGGCTAAATCTTGTTTCATGCACCACTTGGCACAGTTTGTGTTCCATTGTAGTGAATTGAAAACAGATTTTCACTGCTGTTCCTGTTAATACTGATGTCATTTCGTCTTTCTCGTAATTTACATGTCACATTTTGTTCAATGCAGGATTATCGGTTATATTAGTAATGAAGACCAGAAGGGAAGAATTTAAAATATACGTTAATGCAAATTGCCAACTAATCAATACCAAATGCCAACTAATCAATCACAACCGTCCATCCAGGTTCATGTGTCCAAGATGGCATAACTGATCTCGCTCTCTCTGGCCCTTCACCTCCCCCCATCTCTCAGCTTGATGCTAGCCAACACAGGCATCTGTTAGTTAACATATCAGAAATGGCAGTGAGCGTTCTCTAAGCAAAAGCAAAAATTCCTTATCATTAAAAAAAAATGAAAAAAACTTTTTTTTTCCTCTCTCACCTGCTTCAGTCCACTGCTGATCCCACAATCACCTGAGAAGACCAGTACACCAAACATATCACTTGCAAACATGTCCACTATTGAGGTCATTATTAGCGTGATCATTCCTTTAAAAGAGCTCTGTAACACTGAGATTAATAACTAGTCACATTGAATAATCAGTCTACTCAGGCTTCAGCAGGCACTTCAGTGTTTGTAAAGAAGCCGTTAATTGAGGTCCTCTTTAGAATTCATCTAATGACATTGCGTTACCATTGTAATTAAAATGTTTATCTGGGCAGTCAGTCATTTGCTTAATACAATACATACTGGTTATATGTACATCAATATGTAAATTTAACCATTTCCCAAGCTCTCTTCATGGCAGCCTTGTATTAATTCTGGTTATCATCTAACACATGATTTGGCTATTTAAATGTTTCATTATGTTTAATCATGCATATGGTGTTGGAATTTAACAAATCTGTGTGATGGCTGGGGGTGTCCAGGAGACATCAGGAACTAAAATTTGTTCTACAACCTAAGAAATAAGAAATTAAACTTTGTTTTACTTGCACTGTATTTATGTTTATTTGTGCCTTTCTTAATGATTTATAGTGTTTTTACTCGCAGAAAAACACTTACTGCTGAGACAAGTGCTTTTAAACAGTTTTCATAGGTGCCTGAGACTTTTGCACAGTACTGTATATGTATCCATAATCATGAGAGCCCTAGTTTAGTGCTTTCTAAGGGAGGATAGTTACATAAACTGAAGGCTCTTTGTGAGTAGGATAACACTCCACTTAAAATACAGGTAAAATTCAGAAATTGAGAGGTGCAGTGATTAGGGGCGTGGCTTTGCTGAGGGCAGGGAGGAGGTTGGCCTGTGTGTTAGGACCATGAGGGTTTGTGCTACTGCCCCAGGGCTGCTGGAGGAGCTCCAGGCTTTGGACTGACACTCGGGCCCTCACTCAAGCTACAGCCAGAGATGTGCTGCAGGGATTATGGCACCAAAGTGTCAGTGGAAAATTGGATTTTTAGCAAAGAGCCATTAAAGCATGAAAAAAAGAGAAAATGTTAAGTTTTGCAGCTGCTCATGAATTTTTAGGTATTAAAAGACACGGGTGGGGGGTTCTGCACATTCACAGCTAATCCCTCCAATTTGGTACTTGCACGATAAGAGGTGCTGTGTGTGTGCGTGTGTGTGCACGTGCATGTGTGTGTGAGAGCCTCCGAGTGTGAGAAAGTGTTTAGTGCAAGACCATATGCCTAATATGTATTTGGAAGGCGTGCTTTGTCTGTTTGCACAAAGCTCTGCCTGTGCCAGAATAGCAGATATGCTCATGCAGGACATCTGCTCAGTTTTCTTGTAAGTTTAGATTAGTGTCTCTTTTAGCGAATGTATGCATATTAGCTACTTGTGCGTCTCTGTGCAAGTGTGTGTGCTTGCTTGCTTCAGAGTGTGTTCCCCCACACTGGCTTTTGTAAATCCTCTCATGGTGTGAAATGGCAGGCAGTGGCTGTGGCGGTCACACCTGATGCACCTGTACGTAATCCAATCTAAGCACTGTGGGAGCCTGCAGCTCAGCTTTCCTCGACAGCTTCCGACAGACATCTTATTCTGCATCCCACCACTTCTCCTCTATCCTGTAACTCCTTTCCCCTTCACTCACTGGTGTTCTGACTCTACAGTAAGCCTGTATAAAACTGCGAATATACACTATGTGCAAGTTTGTAGACACCCCTTAAAATTAATAAATTCAGCTACTTTAAAGTACACCTATAGAAATATTCATATTCAAATATCCATATTCAAAATTCCATAGAAAAGCATTGCCAATATAATGGAACACTGTTTGAGCAGCTGCACATGAGGTCAGCATGCCCAATGCCATGTATCAGGTTAGAATGATATAATGATGGAGGGATGATAAAGCTTTATCAGAGACCTTTAGGATGAGCTGGAGTGGAGTTTGTGGTCCAGAACTAATCACCCAACATCATTATATGACCTCACCAATGCTCTTGCAGCTGAAAGCAATCAAATCCTCAAAGCAAATGTTCCAACATTTAGTGTGATGCCTTCTCAGAAGAGTACAGACTGTCACTGCAGAAAAGGGGACAAAGTCCCTATCAATCCCCTTAATTTCAGATAAAATGTTGAATGTGCAGGTGTCTACAAAAATGGCCATGTAGTGTAGCAGTGTGTGTTGATTTTGATTTGTGGAAATTTGTGAAATTTAGCTTGAACTTGACATTGGTTGATAAAGGAAATACATTGAAATAAACATTGTCGCTGTCAGAACAAAACTTTCTACCCTCAAAAAGTAGCTTTACTTGAGAACGAAGAAATGTTCTTAACTTTCAGTAAGTAAATAAGTTATTTTGTAGCATTTCTACTAGTCCATATGACTTTTGCCACACTACAAACAGCCAAATTATGTATAAACTTAAATGCAGAGATACAAGTTTTTGTTCTGTCAGCAATGACATATACTATATTCTTACAGTAAGTCATACATGCATACACCCCTATTTCGCCAATCTTACAACACATTTAATAAACAAAATATGTATGAAATGGATAAATGTAAAAATGTGTCAATCTCAAGGTGAAAGTTCAGCTGTGCTTATTTTGTAATTTTAGAATTGACTGTAATAATGTTTAATAAAATATTGCATTTTTGCTTTGGATAAAATACATTTCTCAGGCTATTTTCAAACAAAGCCAAAAAAGTCTTGGCATGTTTTATTTTTCATTTTTAATGCTGTATTCCACTACAGTAAGTAGTTCCTCTAGTCACATTTGTGTATTTACTTGACATCCCGTTAAGTTTTACTTGAAAACATTGTAATAAGATTGAATCATGCTAAGGTCAGAGATTTACAACCCTGGTATATAAATATAAACCCATTCTCTTTTTGCTTTTTCTCCAGTGAGCAAGCTACGGGTACACAAGTCCAACCAGAGCCTGCAGTTTTTGGAGGACAGCCGTGTGCGGGTCAACTGCTCCATTGCCTCACAGACCAGTGAGGAATCCCAGCATGCTGTGCTGTGGTACGCCCGGAAGGGTGAGGCGGGTGAGCCAGATGAGCTGCTGCTGAAAATCGAGCGGACAGGGGCGTTTGAGTACGGTGTGTATGCGGAGGAGGAGCGCCTGCGCAGTCGTGTGCAGTCCGAGCGCCTCTCGCCCCGCCTGTATGGCCTCACTCTGCACCGCGCTGAGACCAGCGACTCTGGGATATATTACTGTCTGGTGGAGGAGTGGCTCATGGACCCGGATGGAGCGTGGTACCGCCTGGCCAGAGACTCATCTGGCTTTACACACGTAGTGGTGAGGCAACCAGGTAAGAGTGTGAGAGACTTGGTTACGGTAGTCTGAAAGCTAAATTGGCACTTCTAGAGCTGGATTATGTTTTACCAGTGTACTTTCTGTTATGTCATTTGTAAGGGATTTGATTGGCCATTACAGGATAAAGTATTTGTGTAATTTCCCCAAATCATCAGACAGCTCAGATTGAAACATTGCAGCCTGGATGTACATGTAGGCCATACTTAATAACAATAAAAACATTTTTTGTCCAATATTGTAAATTACAGTACACCTTTAATGAGGAAAAGAGAACTGTATCTTCTTCCATTTTTAGCAGCATACATTTCATCTTCCAGCCACCAAAAGAAGGTGAATTAAAACTGCATATCTTTTACTGAGGAATCTCCTGCTTCAGCAAATTAGCAAAAGTGATTCACTCTGAAAATATTGCTGTCATAGCTGTAAAACTACAGACATTGCATATTCACAGTGGACTACAATCTCACTGGTAATCACTTAAATTACAGGAAAAGCTTGTATAGCTTGAGACATATTTTCCATATATTATTGGGCTAATGATTGAGCATTTTTTATGCTGGCATCTGTCCAGCACTTAGCTCAGCACTTAAGGCAAGCTCAGGGTGGTGTTCGTCATTCACAATCAGTAGTAGGTGTGTGTTCCATTCCCATGGGCTCGCATAGCCATCTGCCTCCCCTGGCACAGAGAAGATTAGAGCGAGTGGCCTGAAAACATCCCTCCCCAGAGACTGGCATGGAGCTCAGCCACAATGTGTCTGCCTGCTCAGGCTGAATCATTCATCATGGTGTGTGTGTGTGTGTGTGTGTGTGTGTGTGTGTGTGTGTGTGTGTGTGTGTGTGTGTGTGTGTTTGAAAGAGAGACTCCTCAAAGGTGTACATACATCAGCTGTCACAGGGAAAGTCCCCATATGAGGTCCAAGCCCCAGGGATGCTCTAATGCTCTCATCCAGCCCATGGGGAAGACAATGCAGAACAGCCTTTGTGCTGTAAGTGGCAGGTAGTGAGTAGCACACTACTGCTGCTCCAGCACAAACCCCAAACAAACACGAGGATCCCTGCTGCAAGCAGCTTTATGGACCTCTATAAACATATCATTTTGCAGTTTTCCATTAGCATCCAGGCAAGCGCTGTGTCCAAATTGGTTTTGTCTGGGAAAAAAAATCCGTTTTTGAAAATCACCCCCTGTGGTTAACCGATGAGCCTGCAGGTCTTGTTTTCCGTACATTTTTCCTGAATATCACTTGTCATTTGAATTGTGAAGTCATTAAGTAGTCAAAATAGGATTTTTTTTTCTACATGTATGCTACATACAACCAAATTCTCTTTCACATTTATTAGACATCATAAGACTAAGGCCGCCACACACTGGAAACACCATGTTGTGTTGTACAGTGTCCAAAAGTTTGAAACCATTGTTTTTAATGAAAGCATGCATTGTGTGGAAAGTTTTTTATTTCATCACATTGATACGAGGAGAGTGTAAACAGCAGTGCTTTTTACTGTTTTTGCTTTGTGATGCTTTTGGTGTGCAGTGGCCTTAACAATCTCATCAGTGTAGTCTGCGCAAACAAAGGTTTTTTTTTTTTTTTTGTGATAGACAAGTGACTTTGGAAGAAGTACACTACAGCTTACGCTGATTGCTGATTTTGACATTTATGCAATTTAGTGACGTTAATTATTAGCTTGTAGTGTGTTAGTAGTAATATTTGTGTTTTGACTACTTAACAGCCTTGTAATTCTGAGGACCCAGTAAAATTCCAGGGTGAAACGTACCTAGGACAAAACACATTGGTTTTGGAACATTTTTTGTTTACCACAGGATGTGATGAAGCAGTTTTCAAAAATGTGTTTCCTTTTTCCATAGAGGAAAACAGCTCAAACCCAAAGTTCCTTATTTGGGCATGTCGCTGACTACAAAATGATGCACAACCTTCATCCTCCCTCTTCCCAGTTTCACCAACACCCTTGCAGACCTGCTTGGGTGACTTCAGGGCATGTGCATGTACTGGGCTCAGGTGATTGTTTGATTGGGCCTGTTTTGCACTGCCTCTGTGCCAGCTGGGCCACATGGAGCCATTATGTGATGACCCTGTGGCTCAGAGACACCTTCCCTATCCCAAACATTTTCCCCACTTGCCCCCAGTCAGCCCCCTCCAACCCCAAACAACACACACACTCACTAGTGCCTCACTCTTACATTACTGCCCTACACAAAGGTGACCACCTTGGTGCTGTTCTGGAGCAGTGGCCTGTTGGACAGCTTCTCCCTGAGGTAATTTAGCATGCAAGGCAAAGAGCGCTTGGCATCTGCTGCACTGAAACGTGGCAAGGGCAGAGAAAGGGCATTTTCTGAACATTGGCAGGCACCTACATATGTTTTGTTTTTCTGTCAAAGCTAAAGATAGGAAGATAACACACATATACTTATACATGCACCTGTGTATGGGCACATGTACATGTACCTGAGTGTGTAACTGTGTGTGTGTGTGTGTATGTGTGTTTTCCACTTTACTTGATAATCACTTCCAGCACAACCAATGAATGAAATGGTTTATGGCTTTGAAAGTGATGATGGCATAGCAAGGGAGCAGTCTGAACTGATATTAATAGTGTATAATTCAAAAGTGGGCAACACTTCACTGACTAATAGAGATCTGTAAAATAATAATTCTCTTGTCTTCATAAGATACATAAGGTACAGATTTCATAAGATTTCATAAGATACAATTTTGAATCATAGTTACATAACAAATCCATAGCCATATTAAAAATAGTCTCTGCAATCATAAACCTTCATAAACGTCATGTCCCCTCTGTGGTTTTAGTTGGTCACAGAAGAATTGCTGTAAACTGTAATTTCACAGTGATCTTATTCACTGTGACAATATCATATTAATAGGTTTGTGCACTTGAAATGAAACAAAAATGTTTAGGGTAACTTTGTATTTTGGCTGGAGTGTCCCTTTTAAAATGTAATTCAACCCATAATAAAGCAGTGCTTTTTTTGCATCCATGCATGTTTTTGATGAACCCTCCTTGGTTCTCATTTGGCTGTCCCACCATCTTCTATCCCACTGGTGCTCTTATTCACTAACTAAACTAATTGGTGATTAGGATGGGGGCGCCAGCTCAGCACGGTACTTTTGAGTCCTTCATTTGATATTCTGCAGCACAAAGGCATTAAGGGTGATCGCTGCAGCATGCACTATCTAACCCCCATTTCAGCATGCTGCTACCAGAGACGCCTCTGCCGCTGGGGAATTTAGTTATTATCCAGCATCACATCACGGAGCTCACATTTCCCTCATATTATATCTAAATATGTGCTGAAATCTCTAACCTAATTTCCCCTGGGATTGAGGGGAGGTTCTCATTAAACCGCTTGGGTGCATGGCATCCTGGGATAGCATCCAGAAATATGTCTTTAAAAACAGATGTAGATGAGAAGTTCAACACCCCTTATCTGCTGTCTCTAAAGTGATATTTCTCTGCTTTTTCATGAGGAGGAAATATAAGGGGGGCTGCAAGCTCAGACAGAAGAAAAAATGGTTGTCTTATTTTTAGTCTGATCACAGCGTAGATGCTGTGAGAGAAACCTGTGAGTTCTCATGCAAGGAGTGTTAATCCACACTCTCATCTGGGACTGCAGTGCTGCACAGAAACAGCTAGTTCTGCTACTTTTTTAGGTGTGACGTTCCAAGTATAAAACAACTTTCCCATCCACTTAAAATGATGTTAGTGTAATGTTTTGGGAGTATGTGATCCATGCTTGTCAGTGTTTCATTTGGCAACTCACCCTCTTACATGGTTTCTTAGAATCACCTATAAAGATCAAATGTTTCAGGTGTCAAAGTAAGGCTGCTTGTCCTATGAAATTGTTAGTGCTGTCTTTCACTCCTTCGGCTCTTTGCAGCTTTGTAATTTATTCTCCCTCTCTCTCTCTCTGTCTTTTCATGGTAGGGGTCAAATTGCAGTTGGAGGATGTGGTATCTAACATGACAGTTCCCGAGTCTGGATCAATCCGTTTGAGCTGCAATATAAATTCCCAGTCCTCTAAAGACTCTCGCTTCTCTGTGTCATGGTACGTGTCCCGCTCTGAGAATGAAGAGGAGGATGACCAGGAGTGCATTTTCTCCATCGGCCATGACTCTGTGTTCGGCAACGGAAATTGCAGTCCTACAGGTGAACCAGGCCGTTTGCAGTTTGAGCGCCCTGCCTTGGACGCGTACAGCCTGACCATCCAGAGAGCACGCCCTGGAGATGCAGGGAGGTACTACTGCCGTGTAGAGGAGTGGCTGCTGAATACACGCAACATCTGGTACCGCCTGGCTACCAATAACTCTGGAGCCACCATTGTTAATATCTTGGAGCAAGGTATGTCTAGTTCTTACAGCTGTACTGTTTGTGAACCTTTACATTTAAGTATCTAGTGGAACGTCTTTTATACACAACAACCACAACTAAATGCTTTTTGTAGCATTCAGAATTCAGTTATCCCTGGATGACTCCAAGCTGTCCAGGGCCTCAGGCAACAACACAGCCCCACGGCATAATACTACCTCCACCATGCCAGAGATTAGGTTTTGGTGTCAGTGTAGTTTTTTTTCCTCAGAAACCTATTTCTATATATGTTCGCTAAAAAATAAATTTTGTCTCATCTGCAAAACAAAACAGTTCCAATATTTTGCTCAGGTCAGGAGGACATACATGAAATCTGCAAAAAATGCCTGCAGATCTTCTATGGTTCCACTATGGCCCTTGCGTGGTACCATTGTAGCATGGCTGCTTCCATTTGTAAACTATGGGTTTCAGCAGTTTTTCCTCAGAGGTCCTCTGAAGTTTTTGACTAGGCATATTTTACTTGAAGAAAACTCTGTTTAGAAGAGCAGGTAATCAAGATTGTGCAGGGCAGGTGAAAACATGTGCCTGGATATCCTGGAATAATTACCCTATTTACAAGAAGAGCTTTTTAGGAGCATTTTAGGAGCCATTCATGTATCCAGATAATTCCTAAGGGTTCACAAACATTTTCTCAGAACTTTATGTCCTATGTATGTCACATATGTCTTCAAGATTTTGTATCTGTTGCTAACTGATGATTCCTCTCGTTGTCCTTCCCACAGTCTCTACCCTGCAGTCAGTGGTGTGCTCCAACAACTCGCTCTTCTATTTTGTGTTCTTCTACCCTTTCCCCATCTTCGGCATCCTGCTCATTGCTGTTCTGCTGGTGCGCTACAAGAGTCGCAACTCCAACAAGAACCAGGAGGGCAAGAATGGCGCCCCCCTGCTGTGGATCAAAGAGCCCCATCTGAGTTATTCTCCCACCTGCCTGGACCCCCCTGCTCTCAGTCTCCACCCTGGCTCTGTGGAGTAAGAGTGGCTGAACAGCACCCTCTTTTTCACTCATCTACTCTCTCTTGCTCTTTTTCTTGCTCTCTCCCTCCTGTTCCTTGTCCATGACAAAGCCACCAGGAAGCATTCTGGGCTCCTGACTTCCATCTGGGCCCTGTCAATCCATCCATATGGCTGACTTAACCCTTCCACAGTTTGGTGTTGCCATGGCTACAGTGACTGCCAGTGGAAAAGCCTTGACATTTGGTTCAGTTGTTTAGAGGATTTTGTCTTTCTACTGTCTTCACACCCCAACATCTGGACTTTGTTCATAATTTAACATTGCCCTCTCCTGAGCAGAAGTGCCTGTGGGTCTTAGTACATTAGTTTCTTCGACGCACACGGTCAATACGTCACCCTCAGCTGCCCCTGTGGCCTACACTCCCAGATGAAGAAAATTATCTGTTATTCGGTTTTGTTTTCTCTTTTGAATGTGTGGTATGAACTTCTTTTTTTCTCCAATTTATGAAGTCTGGTGTATACCTCCTAATTAGTATTATTTGTTTGTTTTCCTCTCTTTTTTGCTAGTGGTTCTTTGTTTCAGAAGACTGCCTTGTTAACCTACTGGCCTGTGAAAGTCTCATGAGGGAATAATGCACAACTAGAGTAGTGTGATCCCTCCAGATGAAATCTTGGAAAGAAGGCTGTATGCATTCTTGATTGGGAGTGTGCCACAGAACTGATCTCAGACCTGTCTCCGTTTGGACTGATAAAACGGAGAAAAGGGAGGGCCCTCGCCTCCTGCTGAGTCTAGGAACGCTGTATCAGACTCATCCTCACTGCCAAAGACCCACTAACACTTGGCCAAACTCTCATGCTGATTCTCAGCCATTGGGGACTAATGAGCTTGTCCATGTGCAGAAACTAGTGACTTGATTAGGGTCCATTACATTCCTCTCTATGAGCCTTCTGACATTAAGAAGGTGGACATTACACAACAAGACAGTTGAATTCTTGCTCTGTCCTGCAGTTTCATCATTAGTGTTCAGGTGCTCCTGCTAGCGGATATGTTTTTGCTTTGTTTGATATTGTGCAGTTTGTTTTTTTATTATTATTGTTATTATTTCTCTTAGACTTCTCTTGAACTAGGGTAGAGGGGGGAAAATTTCTAAAACCTCCCTCAAAACACCTCCTAACTCCAGCGTGCTGGCCCATGAGGTGTCTAAGCGATGTGTGAGGAAAGTAAGCACTGTCGCAATGCCTTGCCTCCTACTGTGAATATATCACCCATGTCACCCCCACCTTTGTAGTGCTTGGCTGTGTGGAGATTGAAACATGATCATGAGGGCTTTTCTGAGTCAGGGCCAAACATGGGACTTTTAACACGACGGCAACTTTTCCCTCCATCCTTCCCCATATTGAAACCTGCCTATTATTAGTAAGCCAGAGATGATTCAAGAGAGCTCCCAAAGCCTGCTGAGAAGACGAGGGACAATCCTAGTGCCAAGACCTTTTTTTAATTGTTATCTGTGCTCTGCAAAAGTGGCCAGTAGGACAGCAAAGCCCATTGGCTTAGGGATACTGTGTAAATATGACTGCCCAGCTCCTGCTAGGGACCTGTGGGATATGTAGGCTCATTAAGAGCAGTTTTTAATGCTAGTGCTCAGACTAGTCACCAAATCTTCATAAACTCTAAGACACGACTGAAATCATCCCTGTAATCTTGAGCGGTTATGTTTTGGCATGGTGCCCATCACCTTTATTATTATTTACAGCAAAAACGCTTCTTTTTAATCTTATTTATTTATTTCATAAAAACGCTTTAAAGGGGAATTCCATCACAAACATAATTGCAGAGTCTTCTGCTCTGTTTGAGGTGATTTTGATACTTTAGTTAAGTGAAGTGTATAATTACACAGGAGAATAAATGCATCTCCCTCAGGCAGGCTGCTTAGCTTGTTAGCTTGTGTAAGATTACGCAAAATTTTTACCTTAGCTTGCTAACGCAATGGAATTAAATGTACAATCATTCACAGACATGAACACGCTAAACTGCCGTTAAGCTGGGTTTTGTCTAAATCCATTTTAGATACAGACTGGCAATAATTGTATGCTGAAAGCCTGTGGGAGGTGTATTTCTGTACTCTCCTGGAGTTCACGTGAAATCTATTAAATTCTAAATGCTTGCATACAAAAATGGTACAACACCCTTTTTATGCAGGCTAAATATATTATTTTATAGCTGAAAGTGTGCAGTCAAACCAACCTGACCTAATATTTATGTTACTGCACTGCCAGATGATGTTGACAACACAGACAGTAAGATCAATGCTATTTTAAACAGATTAAAACTGAGCAAAGATGTAATCTTTCAGTTCAGCATTCATGTTTGAATCCTACAGCTTTACAGCTGTAATGTGAAAGGGACCCTGGTTGTGTTTTTCAAAGATTTCCTCCTATTTTTTTTCTTCAGTTCTTTATGTTTGATTGTACTGAGCCTGATCATTTGTTCAGTTCTAAAAGCTTCGCCCATGGAGCGTCGCACCGCATGTGTTATTTGGTAAGAGCTACATGCAGTTTCAAAAGCAAGGTCGTTTAATCTCCATACAGACAGAAAGAAGGACCTTGTTCTCTAGAAACTAAGTGCTTTGTTTTCATCTGTTCCCTGAATTTGGCCTGGTGTCAGGCTTTGACAGGTAATTGCCACAGGCGTCTCTATCTGGTACTGGAAACATCACGTCTTCACTGTAAATGCACAAAAAAAGGCAGAGTCACAATATTGAATCCACTTGAAATTTGTGGTTGTCTTGTTTATTTATTGAAATGTACTGTAAAACATTTAGTTAGATTGTGTGAACTTCATGAATTTGCATAGATAGACAGACTTGGTGCGGACCTTGGACAATAAAGCCACTGTTTCTCCTCTCTGTGCGCTGACGGGGGGTATTATGGGAGGTGCTCTGTGAGTGATGCAGACTGCGTGTGGGGCTTCTCACAGATTTCCACACAGAGCTGTCAGTTCTCTCTATTTCTCTTCTCAGTCGTGTCAAACTGTATAGTGCATGATGAAGGAGGAGGCATTTTGATGTTTTGAACTCTTGAGCGTTGTG
This sequence comes from Colossoma macropomum, assembly GCF_904425465.1. Classification (NCBI taxonomy): domain Eukaryota; kingdom Metazoa; phylum Chordata; class Actinopteri; order Characiformes; family Serrasalmidae; genus Colossoma; species Colossoma macropomum. The sequence goes on along the minus strand of NW_023494784.1, from coordinate 23,934,023 downwards.
TTTTGTGACATCATGCCAGGCCGCTGCCACCCTCTCCATCTCCTGACTGTTATGGGTTATTTAGATGTTCAGTCTCGAAGGCTTCTCCTGACACCACTAGGGTCCACATTCCTCCTCAGCGGTATCCCACAAGAAACTTGGCCATAGAATCTGGCCATTTTATCAGTCTTTGAAATTGACCCATCCCTGCTCCACCTGCAAGAACCTTGGCAATAGCATCTGATTATTTTATTAGACTTTGAAACTGACACCTGATCTGCCCACAAAGACATTCTTGTCCTAGGTGATGAGAGGCTGGACAAACTTTATAGAATCCTATTCAACTCAGTGTATTTAGATTAGAGATAGCAAAGTCCTTACAGGTAAGTCTGTCCACTCAGCTGCCTCTTGGCGATTATTTCCTCCAGGCAGTTATTTCTACTCATACAAGAAAAGGAGCATCTGATATTTTTTGCATACAAAGCTAGCCACAACTCTCTGGATTTTTTAATAGCTATTTACACCTATGTGTGTACGCACCTCGATGCTGGGCTTTTCATCATGCGGATGGGAAATGTAAAGTTTTGTTTCTAGAAGTAAATTCTAGTCAGCAACAGCAAACAGCTACCAGGACATTGTGACAAAAAATTTGTCTTTCAGATCAAAGTACATGTGTGATTGTAAAAATCATCTCCCCCTACATGCTGCTCCAAAACAGTGGGTTCTGAATGGTCGTTTTGCATGCCAGTCAAAAGGCCTCTTCCTAACAAAGTAGGCAGTTCCAGGCCACATTATTCAGTGAAAATTACCGGACTGGACCTTGTTGTTGTAGCTAATTGAAACTTGGCAGGTTGGAAATGACAAAGAAATTGTCACCGTGATCATGTTGAATACATGACAACGATGAGACCTTTGACGCCAATGTAAAATAATAAATATTTAAAGCGTGCTATAAATTTTCACATTCTGACAAAAATTGAATTGGATTTTTGCCAACATTCTGTAAAGCTCACCTCACAACGATTTCTACAAAATAACACACATAACACGTGAACGAAACTTGGAGAAGACAATTACTTTCCTGTCTGCTGTGTCTGCCTTGTAGGCTGTATATGAGACTTTATACCTTTAACAAAAGAACAACAAAGTGACAGTTACACTTACCTGCAGGCAACATTTGTCTCCCACTAATTTGCAATATGATCGCATCCCGTCGCAGGTGTGTCTGTCCTCGTGGTTTTGCCCACAGGTGCTCTCTCTGAGCAGGAGATGGAGGGTGTGGCACTGCTATGTGATGTTGCAGTGCTGCCGTCGTTCAAGCTGTACAGAATTACTCTAAACTCTGACTAGTGTTTTTGTAGTTCAGCGTACTCAGCTGACCCATAACATCCTCGCAGTGTTGTAGATGTATTCTGAGGGCTGCATGTCATGGCTGTGTACTGACTCCAGATTAGCTGTGGAATTTAAAAAAAAAAAATACATTGTGGTGATGTGTGTTCAGTTCAGCCAGTGATGCTTTTTTTCAAGTGATGTGTTTTTATGTTTTTTATTTTTTTCAGTTACAGAAATAGTGCACTGAAAATAAAAAAGAAGGCCGTAGCTTTTTTATGCTTTTCTGTGTTTTGTTGTAATATGTTTTCTTTTGGTTGTTTTATATATATATATTTATATATATATATTTATATATATATATATATATATATATATATATATATACACATACACACACATATATATATTTTATTGAACTGTAGCAATCGCTATCATGAAAAGGCACTTTGCTATTCTGTCAGTTTATTGCAATAAAAACATATTCAGTGCAGTGTTTTAAATTGTGTCCATAACTTCATACTTTTCTGTCCTTGCTTTCATCCTGGTAGTAGGTGATGCATAGTACCTTTTGAAAAGATGGCAAAAAGGCTGTGAATAAAAAGTGTTTTTGTTATTCATAAGTTTGATTTTACCCTGAAAATATGAGAAATCTAACCTTTCAGTGAAGTAGAATTAGTGAAAGAAAAATGTCTTTTTCTCAAAAACACTCTGACAATTACTGATACTCCTAGTAATTCCTGTGAACTAACACCAATCGATCATACTTGACCTTTTCCAAGCATACCTAAGTCTTTACTACTGTTTAGTGTTGATTCGTGACTTCCTGTTTTATTGGTGTATAAATATGAGATGACACACAGGCCAAACACCCTTAGTCATCCATCAACCTGGTGAACGTCACAAAGAACACAAAATGTTGTTGATCTTCACAAATCAGGCACAAATCATTCACACAAAAGGGTACAATGATCACAGAAGGCTTTTGCAGTGGCCCTCTACAGGAAAACCTGTAGAGTAAGCTGAAGAGGAGGCTCTACAGGTGAAGTCCAAAGACTCAGAAGTATCTCAAGAGGTTCTGCATAGAGTCTGATCCCAATAACAATTGTCAGATTTGGATTGGTCTGTATGGTTTCCAAACACACCTGTTTTCCTCCATTTGTGAGTAATTTTCATTACGTTCATAGGTAGCATATAAACAGTGTGACTCCACATGGGAAACTGAAAAGCTGATGTTCAGCAGACTGTTTGGTTGAGACCAACTTTATTATGTTACTCTTTTAACCGCGGTGTCTACGCAGTGAGATAACTTTATTAAATAAACAAAGCAATAAAACTCACCCCAAGACCAGCAGAGAAAACAGCAGCAGGACAAATCATTTCCTTTCTTTCCATTCATGTATTAATAAAAGACTGAATCCGGGACAATGGAACTGTTTGGGCCGAACCAGGCAGTTACATCAGTGGTTACGTGCTCCTGAAATTGCTGCGTTGCATTTTGGCATGAAGAATATTGTGAAGATAGCTCTTTCGGCATACTGTTATATTTTGCCCTAGCGGTACATCATCCAGGCATCTTCACATACTGCATGCTACTGAGTACATTTGGGCACAATCAGTGTGCGAGCAGTATGTAGTAGGCTGTTTAAACACAGTCTATTACTGTACATAATCTGTCATAACACATGAAAGCATATGACACATTTATGGCATAGTTATGTCAGTGTTATGTAGTAGAGTTTTAGTCCAGTTACTCAGATCCCTTTATATACATACACTATGTGGCCAAAAGTCATTAATTACCACACCAGTAAATAGCAGGTGTATAAAATCAAGGACAAAGCCTGATTGAGAAATGTAGGTTTGCCAGATCTATAGTGCCAACAGTAGAGTTTGGTGGAGGAGGGATAATGGGCTGGGGCTGTTTTTCAAGGTTTGGGCTCGGCCCCTTAGTTCCAGTGAAGGCTAATGTTAATGCTACAGCATACAAAGACATTTTCAACAATTATATGCTTCCAACTTCACGGTGACAGTTTGGGGAAGGCCCTTTCATGTTCCAGCATGACTGTGTCCCTGCACACAAAGCAAGGTCCATGAAGTTATTGTTTGACAAATTTGGTAAGGAGGAACTCCAGTGGCCTACAGAGAGCTCTGACCTCTACCCCACTGACAACCTTTGGAATGAACTGCAATGTCGATTGTGACCCAGGCCTTCTTATTCAACATCATTGTCTGCCCTCACAAATGCTCTTTTGACTAAATGGGCACAAATTTGGACTCACTCCAAAATCTTGTGGAAAGCCACAAAGTGGTATATCTCTGTATTAATGTCCATGGTTTTGGAATAGGATGTTCAACAAGCTCATGTATGTGTGATGGTCAGGTGTCCACATACTTTTGACTATATAGTGTATATCGTCACTGTCGGAACAAACCACTGTATTTCCAAAATGGTAACTTTCCAGAAGAAGGAAAAATTGCCCAGAACTTTCAATGTAAGTTAAAGTAGAGATTTTATTTCAAGCAGTTTTGGGCCATTTCTATTGGTCCATTCATCAATATGTACATTAAATACATCACACAACGTAAAGGGCAGATGGTATTTTTTAAAGGTGTCAATGAATGAAAAATGACAAAAATACAGATACTAGATTTTGTTCTGACAGCAATGATCTATACATGTGGCATTATAAGAAAGGACTTCCCAAAGGGATAATAATTGGCAATTTAAGAGCTCCTAAAAATGTAAGCTTAAAAAGATAAAATATGAAGGGGTGTTTGTCAAGTAGTTGATGTCCACAACAATTACTACTGGTGGCAATCAATAATATACTTTTTTGTGGAAAATGTTTATTTTTTTATAAAAACATTTTCTCTGAATAATGTTACCTGACTCAAATGATTGTCACACTGTCAGTGTAAGATCAAATTGATAACCATAAGGGCATTTATTCATAGTCTTTTTCGCCCATCGTTCCCAACAGTGCCAATAATTCCACAGGGCACTGATGCTAAGGAAAGCAAAGCACTCACAGCAAGCTGATTTATTCACCATCTCAGTACATACACTGTAGGGTATACTACGCACACCATCAATGTCTGTATAGCGTCACACCCACACTGCAAATGTACGGAGTATTTGATGTAGATCTACGCTGCAAACGCGCAACAGTGTTAAATAATAGATCTGTGAGTCAGTACCATCATCTTAATGTGCAGATCACGCACTCATGTCCCCCAAGTTCCTGAAATACCTGAAGAAAGTAGAAATATTGTTTGCGAAGGGGGCTGATTAAAGGGGAGAATGCGGTCTAACACACTCATTTAGGTCCATGTGATGGTCTGTGGGCACAGGTGGAGGAGAAAAGCAGGGACAGAGTGAATGAGCAGCTGAAGGTGGCTCGAGGGGTTTACAAACCAAGCCTGCTCTCATTAACCTCCAATACGGGGGGGCTTCTGCATGCTTCTTCTACCTCCTGCTGTGATAACACAAGTCTGTGGATGAGTTTTTACTTGCAAGAGTTTTTTTCAAATCATGGCTGGCATTTGCTTATGTGCTATGTGGGTAGTGTTTACGCAATGTGTTACTCGTTCTTTTTAATACTTTTATTTGCTTCTTTATGGGTGCGTAGGCATTTATTATGCACTTTTCTTTATCTATAAACACGTCTATGCATACGCTCTTTCATCTGGCACTTGAATGACTTGTCCTGTCTGGATGGTAATTAAGATGTCTGCCTGTGATTGTGCGAGCGGAGGCGCTGGTGAAAGCCTGTGGTCTGCTGTAGCATAGAGTGCCTGTCAGGGACAATAGATGATGCTGTCCGTGGCGGCTGTCCCGTCCGCTAACTGAGCACAGCATGACCACCAGGGGCCAGGACCAAATCACATAACACAAATCATAACTCATCTTGACACTGCCTGCCAAAACTCCATTCCACTCATGAAAATTCATATTTCTTTCCTGCCACCATGATATATGTGTGATTGTGTGTATTGTTTCACAGCCTGGCAGGAAAAATCCTCTCTGAATTGTTAGATGTCCTTCGAGCTACTCTTCGTATTGCATAATGTACACCAGTGAGTTGTTTCTGCTCATTAAAGCCATCATTGCTCTTGCAGGAGCCAGAAATAGACCTTAATGAGCCACCAAACTTTGTGTTTGAATACTAGGACTAGGAGTGGATACACCATTTGGGTGACCTGGGTGACTACCCTTTGGCCATCCAATGTCCATGGGCACCAAGAGATTGCTCCAAAAAAGTGCACAGTTTTCAAATTATTTCAATCTGCTGGCAAAACACCTTTCTTTAAATCTGTTCACGCAGCACAACAGTCAGTCCATCAATAATCCAGCCATAAATATCAAATAGGCATCACTATGTGTACATTTGGTTTACAGTGGCGTCTATATGGGTAAAACATAGACAGGATCATTTTGGCATCTAAGAGTAGTCTTTGCAAGCGAGCTGATACGTTATTATTGGCATATAAAACTTGATCGATCTTGACAAGATGTTAGCTGAGGAGTTAACTCTGGCACCGTTTAAATAGAGCAATAGAGCATTCGATAGAACGAGTCTTCAGCCAAACCCAGGCCTGTTCAGCAAACAGTCTTAGGTTGTTATCAGTGGGTTTGTGGGCATAGGGCACTACTGGATTTTAATCTGACCCTGACTAGGACCTGTAAATAGCGACATGCAGTTGTCTGAAGGCAGTAGTTTTAGTGCTTGCTGTCCATCTCTGTGCGTGGTCTTGTGAGCAAACTCGGCTTGTCATGTAGTTCTCATATCACTGCTAACATTGACGGTCTACTGATTAACATCAGATCATAGGGGGAATTTGGTAGCTCTCCAAAAAAGCATAAGCAACTCAATATGCTTAACTCTTTATTACATACTAAGGCTTATTATTCAGTAACTACAGGGACTTCAATGCAAACTGGATGAGCTATTCTTAGGTTATAGTAGTGTGTAATTAGACTTTGGACCCTGGCCTTTTAATGGGTTAAAGTCAACATGATTCAGAAATCATATTTTCCTTCCATACTGTGATATATTTCAAGCTGAAACACAGTATTAGAGTGGGTCTCTTAGCTAGCTGGGCACTTTCGCTCAATGATAGGTTGGGATGGTGGGAGAGGGAGGTGAAACATTATATTGTTGGTTAAAATTGTTTTTTAAATGATACATCTTTTAAATTATATAATATAATGCATTGTGCTTAATATGGCATGTGACCTAACAAGCTAAAAAAAGTAAAGTCATTTTGATGTCTGGTGGACACATGAACATTACACGTTATACGACTATGGTCCTGGAGATCTACTGCCCTGGAGCATTCAGTTCAAACTCTAATCTAACACACCTGATCTGATTAGCCCTATCAATTCTCAGGTTTGTTTTTGTCGTAAGACTAATTATTCAGTAGCTATATGGAAAATAATGCAAGCTCACTTAGTTATTGTTACGCTATTATAGTGAGCAAACCTGGACCTGCTGGAGGAAGCACCTGAATATTAGATCCAGGTGGGCTGAAAGTGAGGTCTCCAGGGTGGTAGATCTCCAGGACCAGAATTGGTGCCCCTGCCATGTCATACGCAATGTTAAACCAGGTAATATTTCGTAGAGTGACAGTGTTGCCCATTGAGTACCACACACCACGTGTTCATGACACTATGTAGAGTAGCTTAAACCCAAACTCAAGTAAAAGTATTAATACAGTCGTTACCTCAGAATACAGTCGTTACCTCAGTGAAATAATGACTGAAGTAAAAGTAAAAAGCAGTTTAGAAACAAAACAACTACTCAAGCACCAACTCCCTATAGAACTACAGCAGAACTTCCTAGTGCAATAGCTTCTGTCTGCACAGGATAGATAGATAGGAGCAGTTCTTCTGTTTTGAAGATTTTGGCCTAAAATAAAATGCTAAAACTCCAAAATAAGATGAGTTCAGTAAATGGTCCTTGGCTTGTATGTATCTGAGGTGAGTTCTTGACACTCACACATGACATTTAAATTGCAACCTATTTACAAAAAAAGGTTCTTCAAAGAACCATCCATTGAAAGGTTCTTTAGGTAAGTACAACACGCCATGCTTATCAATAATGAACAAACCCTAAAACCCACTTGCCTGTATGAACATGCACAGCAAGGGTTCATTCTTTATACTGGGCTTGTAGCAGTGGGGATGACCTTCTGCTATCACAGGTGTCAGCTGTAGTTGTGAAGCAAAGTGTTGCATCATAACTTACAAGGAATAAAACTACCTCTCATTCTTACAGGCATATTCAGGCATCTGATCATTTTGGTGACATGAAATTGGTGATACACTCATTAATTCTAGAAGATAGCACCTTTAGATGCCTTATTCACCAAGCAGAGTTATAAAAGCACACCATAAATCAACCAGCTCTTGGGTACTGTATTTAGACCTCGGCTGTGTTGTATCATAACCAAATGCTCTGCTATTACCTGCTACACAACTGATTTCTCTGAGAGCTGCAGTGTGTAAAAGCATTTGGCACAACCTCCACAATGGTACATTCTCTTCATGTTCTTCTTTGCATAATCAGCTAGAGATATGCAAAATTTTGAAATTTGCCTCTAGATATTGTGGCCTTAAGGAAGCCTTAACTAGTGGGTGGCAATTGGTCATGACTAAATCGGGAGAAAAACTGTATAAAAGAGAAGAATGAGCATTTTTGACTGTAATTATATTTTAGAGAAATAACAGAAATGTTATTGAACAGTTTTCTTCCAGCAACTTTGCTGACCGATTATGGTTTAATAAGTTATTTGGCATTCTTTTAAATTTATGGTCAGTGTTTGGCACTCTGTACTGCCAGTCCTTTGACAATGTAGCTTTGAGGAGTATGTTTTTCCATTGAAACAGCTTAACCACTGCATGTCCACTGCTCCTGTCGCTTTTCTTCCTTTTCTTTTATATTCTTCTTTTCCACTGTGACCTCAGGGCTTCATGGGCATCAGCAGATGTTCATCTAGGTCACAATACCAATGTAATGAGGATCTCCCTGCAAATTACTGCATTATAATCAAACACTCTACCAACCACTTTACTAGAAGTAGACAGAGATGGGTAATAACTAGTTACATTTACTCAAGTACATGTACTTAAGTAAAATATTGATAGATTTGTACTGCACTGAGTATTTATATATCATAGTACTTTTATTTCTACACAAGCATATCTTTTTTACTCTATTGTTACTATTCACATTTGGTTACTAATTCATTTTTGTTTCTAATTTCATTTTGCTTTGTTGGTGAAAGCATCTGTATTGCTTTGAGCGCTGAGATTGGTCACATCTCTGACACTGGAACTTTTTATTTCACACCAAAAGAATCCCAAAAAAAAGAAGAATGTAGTGTAACAAACTTCAGTTCCCATGCTTATACTGGATTTACTAACACGTTCCACTGCAGTTCTGAAAGTTACACAGGACTTAAGTAACGTTTTTGACCTGATACTTTTGTACTTTTACTCAAGTTGTTTTTTTAAAGTACTTTAACTTTTACTTGTGCCATTATTTTACCCAAATATCAAAACTTTTACCTGAGTATTGATTTAGGCTATTCTACACACCTAAAAAGAAGATTCTTCAAGGGTTCTTTACCAAAGAAAATGGTTCTATATAGAACCATGAACACTCAAAGAAACACTTTACATGATTAAAGAAAGCGTTCTTCAGATTAATGGAAAATGTGCTATAAATGGTTCTATATAGAACCTTTTTGAAAAGTGTTCTATTTCGCTGTTGTCGGAAGAAAACCTCATATTTCCAAAATGAAAACTTTACAGGAAAAGGAAAAAATCTACTTTACTTTTAATGTAAGTCAATGGAACCAGACTTTTTTCCACATCATTTTGGGCCGTTTCTTTTGGTCCGTTCTTCAAGAAATTTACGGACAATGTAAAGGGCAGCAGGCATTTTTAAATTATGCCAAAAACTGAAAAATGACAAAATGGAGATACAAGGTTTTCTTTCAACAGCAGCGATATAGCACCAAAAATTGTTCTGTTGTTGTTAAGATACAAGCTTATAACAGTACCAGAACCATTTTTCGTGCTACATAGGTTCTTTGAGTGTTCATGGTGCTATGTAGGCCCTTTTGTTAAAAACCCTCAAAGAACCATCATTTTAAGTGTGTACCCACCTCTGCATGTAGACCTGTGAGAACAGTTTGACAATAGCACCTCTGTCTGGTCTTGCAGAATCAACCTTCCATTGCGAAATCCTGTATTCTAGCTTTTGGGTTAACATGTTTCAGAGCAGTGAATTAGAGTTCTTTCAAAGTCAAACAAGTCTGGAACTGCTGAACGCACTCATGCAATGGATGTGTAGAAGTGCTGAGGCTGGGAGGAAGACTGACTTACCTCATATGGACATGCTGCTAAGGTTAGACAATGTGTGATGAAGCAACAATATAATTTTCACCACAGGAGTCGAGGAAAGGCTTGCGTCAGAGAACAGTAAGGTTCACTTCATTTGTTTTACTTTGCCTAAACATATGGGCAGCAAGCCATGAACATTCTCATCCTACATTAGTGACCCTATCTACTGCCTCTCTCCAGACAGCTTGACCATGTAGAGCCTCCATTTATGAGCCTACTCCACAACAGGCCCGAGCTAAGCTCACCTTATGACAAACCAACAGCTGTGGATCAAAGCATTTGTGTGGTGTCCTGCCACTCTCCTCTATTTCACAGGTACAGTTAAATAAGCTAAATCCTTTAAAGCACTCTTTGAGAGAGAAGGTCATGTAGAGAAAATGAGCTAGGCACTGGAGCTGCTCCTTCACTGAATCAGCCCTCTGCTGCACTCTCCCAGAATGCAGTGTAATTTCACCCATGGTTAAAAGCTGTGATGTTGCTTTAAGCGTTTATGAGAGTTTTGTGTAATTTTGTGCCTTTAGCCTGATCAAATGTAACCTCTGTTCATAAATAAATGCTGTCCCAACACTGCGCTAATTAACTGTGTTAGCTCTCTCTCTTGCTCTCTCTCTCTCGCTTCCTTTCTCCCCCTTCTTCGCTCTCTTTTTTCATTTTCTGTGGCTAAGTAATTATGAATGAAAATGTGGTTTTAATGTACTCTAGGTGCAGTGCAGGCTGATCTAATGCAAAGAGCTACTGTGCATCCCATGCAGAAAAACACCCAAATCACAAATCTTTATTAACGCTGGAGACTAGGAGGAAAGTGCTGTACATGTCGGTGTTTGTATAATCAGCTGATTTTGTAGGGTGATTAAAACCTAAACTCACACATTCAGCCTTATTTGTATCTCAGCATTTTCAGCCCCTGTTATGAACTCACACTGTTAAAGTGTGCTGTGTGCCATGTTTGGGGATTTAGAGCCCTCTTTGGTGTAAATATGAAATTGCAAGCAACTTGCAGAGAAACATTTTTGGAGCATGAATTGTGTTGCACACTGAGTGGATTAATGTACACAACAGGGGCTACTGTGTCGAAGTGTCCTCCATGTACACGGAGAGATGTACAAGGTTAGGGTAATGGGGCATTTGGGGTCTAGCCCTGGACCTTCTTTTTAGCCTAAGCGATTGACATTAATCATTAAAGGTGTCCAAGAAACCCCCACCAATTCAATCGACTTGACAACTCAATTGACAACTCAACAGACTTTTGAATGAATATTTTAAGCTTTAGTCTACAAGCTGATTTGCAGCAGCACAAGGACACTGTGCATTGTTTTTCTCTACTGCTTCAGGAATGCTAATTCTTTGATTCTTAACAAAAAATCTTGGTGACACTTTACTGAAGGCTACTTGATATCTTCAGACGCTCTTTATGGTAGATGACATAAAGCTGTACTAACACTTTTGAAGGCTTATTCCAGCAAACATGGTGAAATGACCAAAATTGCCAGAAGCAGCCAAAACAATTACTGGACTAAGCTTTTATAAATGTAAATGTGGCTCGACTCTGCTGAAGTGTATTCTGAATGAGCAACCAGAAGCATCTTCTTGACAGCTGGTTAACGCATGTACACCGTAATGTCTGGAGGTGGCTAAGGTAATAATTTTCTCCATGTTGGAATACATGTGTATTGTAACTTAATGTGTATGTATGTTAGTCACATGTAGGTTGTAATTACCCAAGCTGTCTATGCATATTATTTCTATGTTTGTTTAAATGTTTTCGTGCCATTGCAGATGTCTGTTTTCAACTGTGAGGTCTCTTTAAGAGTGACCTCTTTACAGATGCTAGTATTGTTATACACAAACACCTACCGACTTCAGCAATTAGATGCCTACAGGTAAAAGTGATGGATGGAGACAGCTGAAATGTAAACCTACAGTAAACATTTTTTCTTTTTACTTTATATGTACCTTTATATGTCTTTCTTGCATCCCCTTTTACTCTTTCTACCTTTTATTCTCTCCATATTCCTGTGTTTGTTTGGCGAGTCCATTCCTTAGTCAGACATTTAGCTTTTTCTTTCCCGATCTTCAACTCAGTAACATATCAGCATTATGTGTAAATTGCCAAGAGACCAATCCTAAAAATAAGACCGAACTTTTACAATGACACATCTCATTGATATTCATAAGGTGAGCTCACGCTTGTTAAACTCAACATGTCGCTACAAACAAATCAATTTTTGACACAAAATGTGCTCTTGAGAGCTCAGCAGAGACATAAGACACAAATCCTTCCTATACTTGCAAGGAGATGACCTTTCAATTTGTTTTCTTGTACCAGTTTTGTAGGAAAGGAAAAAAAAATCCGCCTCTTCTCTCCAGACTGTTTTCTAGCCTTTCAGTGTTCTGGGACTGGGGAGAGAGAAGAGCACGGTACAAACACACACACACACACCAGAATTTTTCAGCCTCTAATGAGAAAAAGCCCACAAAAAAACAAACAAGTGCTAGGAAACACAAGCTTAATCCTGCTGAAGGATGATAACATTGCTTTTGCTATTGCAGATTATGGTGATGAGTTTGGTGTCAAAATGTCTGTTACATTTGCTTGGAAAAAGCTGCTATTTGGGAAAACACATAATAGGAAAACAAGTGTGGTGAGGAGGCAATACAAATATGAATCATATAAAGTGTGCAAATAATGTCTGATAGACTCAGGACACAATTAAAAGCAAATTGGGTTCCTTGTGGACCGTCCAGTGGGCTAGCCTATGAGAGTTGATATCTCTTGCTGAGTCACTGACTGACTGACTGATTCCCATTGTTGTAATGTGTATGTACAAGCAAGACAAGCAGCAGGTGGACATACATAGACAAACACGGACGTCTGGCTGGTGTGCTATACCTGTGTTTCATTGTTAGAAGAATCCAGAATGGTCTCTCTCTATTTACTCTGGTTCATATCACTTCTTTTTCTGGATGTTCTAAGGACAACTTTAAATGTTGCCATCCTAACCAGCAATATCGGGCTAACCAACTATAATGGAAGAAAGCAGAAGCACATTCATTATGGGTCTTCCAATAACACTGACCTAAGAACGTGATTTAATACCACAAGTACTTCTATTTGAACTTGAATTGTCTGACTTCAGTTGGAATTTTTCCTTTATCTTGTTATGTGGCTGCCTTTACTGTTCCAGGTGAGAATAGTCACCAAGCACTAGTACATGAGCAATAAGTGCACCAGAATGTAAACTGGAATAGTATTTTGATGTATCAATTGCTATATTTAGAAATGTAAAGTTTGTTCGCCATTGTAATGTTAGCTAATTCCGAAGCTATAATGCTATTGCTAGTAGTACATACGCTAGCAGCTATAGAATAAGTTGTTTTTGAAAATGTACATTTTGCTTGACTCTTTACATGATTCTGAGTAACTGTAGATATGTTGTAACACTTTAATAGAGGAGAGCTTCGGCGATGAGAAACAGGCTGATATAAGGCCTGATATGAGGCCGTTACAATTTGTGTGAGTGTGTGTGCAAGTAGAAATCATCTTTTCTTGTTACTGTGCTAATAACTGTTATTAGAATTTACGCTGCTGAAAAAACAGCACAAGCCTTCATGAATTCCACGCTGGTCTGGTGCTGGTTTAGTTGACCAGCATACCAGCATCCAAAACACAGCATGGTTTTGGTGGTAACCGGCTATGCTGGTCTATGCTGTTTTTTCTAGCAGCTATGCTGATTAGACTTACCTGGAGAGCGAGCTTATCATTGTTAATAACATTAGTATAGTATTAGTATATAGTATTAGTAGCAGTAGTAATCATGATAATTGTTATTATTATTGTTATTATCATTAGTAGTAGTAATATAAAAGTTGTGTACTGACAAAAAGCATCTGGTAAAATTTGGGTTTCCATCAGACACTGTATATATATCCTGTATCATTGACACTTGCCTAACAAATGCCATGCAACTGAGGTCAGCTCAGCAAAACTAGGCTTGCATAGTCTTATTCTTTATAATTGTGATGCATTAGTACTTCGTATTTTGCTGTTATTTAGACTGTCATACTGCTCTGGAGTTCTTCACTTCCCTCCAGTATATTCTTCCCCTCAGCAAGCTGTGGCACCTCAGGGGAAGCTCTGATTGAAATATCTGAGGCTAGCACAAAAATGGGGGGAAATGCTGTAAGTGAATGGCACTTGCCACCAGATTATGCCTCAGTTAAACATCTATCTCAGCACAAAAAGCATATCCAAGTTTTGATAAGCATATGTTACCTCACATAGAGTCAAGCCCCAGGTGGTATTTATGCTGATGTGACAGCAGGGGGTTCTTGCTGTCCTACTTTAACTTGCATCTTACAGCAGTTGAGAGGCTTGACCTGAGGGCTACATGCGTGTGTGACCAAAGAGATCAGTGACAAAATCAGAATCAATGTTAAAAATCAGTTTAACAGAACTGCTCTTGATTTATGTGAGGTGGATGCTAACGTGATTTCAGAGAGTGAGCTTTGTTCACTGATGTGTGCTCCACTCACCTGGCCTCAGAAGAGCTGCTGTGTGGCCCACCAGTGTGTAGTGGTGGAATGTGGTGTGCTTTTCCTCTTTCTCCTGAGAGCCCTGTGTCAGAGGCAGGTGTGAGCAGCCTGCCTGTTTGCCAATGTTTCCCCTCTGTTTCATCACCATTACTGCTAGCCTGCCCATCCTAAGTTATAATTACAGTTTACTAGTAGTAGGGATATTGCAAAAAGAAAAATAAATCCTGAAATTGTTTTTCTTTAATGCTTTTATGGAATGCACAGATTTTAGTAGAATGTATGTCTTCAAGAAGAAATATAGTAACTTTGCCCCATGAGATCCACTCATCTGATGTGAATTTGCCACTTTTGGGTACATTTGAAAGAAATTTTTTTTAATGTTGGTCTTCCCTTTATTTTAATATTGAGGAGTTCACCTCAACATTTTATTCCACCGGCCAAAATATCCTGGACATTGTTGCTTCATTTAAAATTATGCATTCTAAACCTAAATCTGAACCATGGCTGAATAACACTATTCATGCAGCTAGACAAGAATGCAGGAGAGCTGAATGCAAGTGGAAAAAAGATACGTTGCAAGTGTCTTTTAGTATTTTAAGGAACAGCTGGCATTAAAGCTAAAAATACAAAATATTTTTCTGATATTGTAAAAAATTGTCATAAGCCATAAAATTATCATCATTTTAGCACCGTTAATGCTGTTCTTAACATCGCTCAATCTGCTTGTTTTGATGTTTCCTCAGAAACCTGTGAAAAATGTCTACAGTTTTTGTGGACAAGACTGTTAATATCAGAGCTCTCATCTCACCCATTTATTATGACCCATCCATTACAGTCACTTGCTCTGCTTATTTAACCAGTTTGAGCCTGTGTCTCTTTCTCTTTTAAAGGAAAAAATCGGTCACATGAAATCTTCAGCTTGTCCCACAGATAAGACCCCTTCCCTCGCTTCCCTCCCTTTTTGCATAAATTTTTGAGACTAGGACTAAACATCCATGAAATTTTGAATGATAGTCTCACCTCAGGCATTATATCAGCACCAGTATCAATGCAGTAGTGCAACAAATGACCAAAAAGGCTAATCTGGACACCTCAGTCCTCTCTAATTTTAGACCAACTTCCATTTCTCTCAAAAATTTCGGAGTTGTACATATACAACTGCAATATTTTTTAGACCTGGTATTTTTGAGGTGTTCCAGTCTTGTTTTAAAGCCCTTCATAGCACTAAATCTGCACTTTTAAAAGTTTTTATTGATCTCTTATTAGATACTGACTCAGGGGATTCTGATATTCTTATGCTTTTAGACCTCACAGCTGCTTTCGACACAGCAGACCATAACATCCTCATCTCTCGCTTGGAGCACTGTGTCAGTATTACAGGTACTGCTTTGGAGTGGTTCCGATCTTACTTGCCTGATAGAAGTTTTTTTTGTCTGGCCCCCCAGGGCTCTGTCCTCGGGCCAATCTTATTTTTCCTACATATTCTCCCCTTAGGGTACATCCTTAGAAAATATGGCGTTTCCTTTCATTGTTATGCAGATGATACCCAAATTTACTTGCCCTTGAAACAGAAAGATACAGACACTTTAAAGCCTGGATGGCCCTGGATGGTGTCTTTGATACCACTCACATGGACCTATGTTCTCTGGATGCATATGTAAAAAATCTAGATGTGATAATGGACAATGATTTTAAATGATTAATTCTAGCTTTTTCCAACTGAGGCTCTTATCTAAAGGTAAGCCCTTTTAATCTTTCAATGATTTTGAAAGGGTTATACATGCTTTTATTTTATCCAGACATGATTACTGCAGTACCCTTTATGTTGTTGTTAATCAGGCCTGCCTTTCACGCTTACAGATGGTCCAGAACACTGCAGCTCATCTTTTAACAGGAACACATAAGTGTGAACATATTTGCCCTGTACTGGCCTCTCTTCATTGACTCCCTGTACATTTTAACATTGTTTTTAAGATTTTATTGTTTGCTAATAAATTGTTAAATGGGCTAGCTCCAACCTATCTTTCTGACCTATTACAACCATATGTTCCATCAAGGGCCCTTAGGTCCGCTGACCAGTTCCTTTTGACTGTCCCTAAATCAAGATTGAAGCACAGGGGAGATCATGCTTTTTTTGCTTGGCACAAAACAATTTCTGTTTTTAAATCCTGCCTCAAAACACATTTTTATTTTTTGGCTTTTGATTCAGTGTGAGAGCTGCTTATCCTACTTGTTGTTACAATCTTACTGTTTTATTTTATATTTATTGTCTTTTTTGTTATTCAAGCTGGTTCTGTGTTTTACTGCCTGTTTAATGAGTTTTGTGTATAGTACTTCAGTCAACAGCGGTTCTTTTTAAATGTGCTCTATAAATAAATTTGACATTGATGTTCTATGCCATATTGGTATCAGAAGTGGGATAGTGGGCAGAGCCCCAGCGTACACAAGCTGTGTTCGGGAAAGTGACACTGGTGTGGTGAGGGGTGGGTTGCTTGCTGCTGAGGAGCGAGTGCCCCACAGCATTTGTTCTTGTCGGGACTGTGCATGTGCCCAAGGACTTGGCTCAAGCTGGTACGTCGCTGGGGACCAGCTGACCTTTGAGGGACGAACTGTGTAGCATTCTGCTACTGGCTGGCGCTAGCACCTGAGACTTTGGAGGCGTGGCTATGCAGATGACTACACACAAAGGCTCATGGTAGCGTGCACTCTCCTGAAAAAGGTCTATTTATATTTCCTGATGGGTTGATATCACAGTGTAAAGGACAGGTGTTCTTAGACTTGTTATAAATACACCTGATGGTTTTCTAATGGGTTCTAGGGATGTCCTACAGGAAATTAGTGGTTTCTAAAAGTAACCATTAAGCCAATACCCATTAGAAAGCAAAACCATCAGGTCTCAATATTAATAGTTCTTTTTTCATCTTAATGGTCTTTTTTCAGCAAAGTAAAAGGAGGAGTGGCATGTCATGAGACCGTCAACTTGTTTGAGATTTAACAATAGCATAAACAAGCAATTCACATTATCTTGAAAGGGCCATAAATGATCATGTTTTAATAAAGGTGCTACCTGTCCTTATGAGGAACTTTTTACTATACGAAAATATATGACGGTAACCAGTAGCTCACGTATGAGGTAAGTCTGCCACCTGCTGGCTGTGATGCAAACGCGCAGGTTCTGTCTGAGCCCAAGGCTGTGTCTCAACATGTGCGGTTTGAAATGCCGCCGGGGTCACCCCATTGGCTAAGCTGAGAGAAGACGTCATCAAGACGGTGACGGGGAATGTGTTCTGTTTCATACACCAAAGCAGACTGTCTGACTAGCCGGCTAGCAAAGCGAAAGGGCAGATACCGGTTTAACTTAGCAAAATGGAAAGAGTCCTTTGTGAAACACACGGTAGGTGACAGTTCAAAAACAATATTGACAAAGAGACAACTTCAGCCTCGTCACTAACGGTGTAGTCTTTAAAACTACAACGAATAAACATTAGTCTGCCACACTAGCTAACTTAGCTGAGTGAGCTGGAGAGAGTAACGTTAGAGGCGCTCTGCATAGCAGCACGTCAGACCTCAACCATCTGAAATGATATGAGTAGCTTTCACAGCTAAGGCAGAGCTGTATGTTCGGGTTGTAAGTCTGCGCAGGTGTTGTATAACTTTTCATTTTTTGACATAGCTAGCTAATATGGCTCTCTTCAATCAGGCAGTACTTGCTTTTTGAAGACTGGGGTGAAGAAAGGACCGAATCAGGGCAAGAGCTTCTACGTTTGCACTGCACAGGATGCGACACCATGCAACTTTGCACAGCCTGCTGAGTGAGTGGAGCTTGTTTTAGGTTTTAAATCGCAACCTGTCGTACAATACACACTATTCGTGCAGTTTCATATATTTTTTTCATTCAGCTGTGCTAGTTTACCTCGTTGGTTTTCTATCTTGCTTTGGGTATTGTGGAGAGACTGCTAATCCGAGGTTTCTGCTAATCTCAGAGTTCCACCTTCTCACTGTCTTCGCCATGAAGATGCATTGGTTGAACTTCAGGCCTTAGTTCACAATGAAGCACAAGGCAGTTACAGGTGAGCTGTGTGTTTAAAGATGTGTTTTTAAAGGCATGCAGTTCTTTTATGCCATAAAAGTCTGGCTGAAGTGCTTATAATCATTTGATCAAATTATTATTTCTCAAATCAGGTTGCTGTATCGCTGTGTAACAGGAAAGAAAGAGGGACACAAGTGGTGTGGGAGTATTCCATGGTCAGAGGTAACCATTATAATTAAAACTAAATCAAATGAAAAGCAGTATTCTATCTTATTGGTATCTAAGTGCATTACACATGTGAGTGACATATTAAAAGAAAAAGTAATGCAAAATGTCTTCGTAAAGTGTTGGGCTACCTCAAGCTGCCAGAACAGCTTCACATAGTCTCTACAAGTCTCTGGAACTGCACTGGACCGATGCAACACCATTCTTTCAAGAGATATTGCCTCATTTGGTGCTTGTTTATAGTGGTGGAGAAGGCTGTCTAACACGTTGGTCCAAAGTTTTGTATAGGTATTCAGTTGGGTTAAAATTAGAAGAATGTGAAAGCCATATTGTACAATTTACATAATTTTCATACTCAATAAGATTTGTATTCATCATTGAAATGAGAGGTTCTTGTGTTGGAACACTCTTATACTATCTCTCTGTTTGTTGTTGTGGATGGACTGTTCTAGCTTGCACAGTCTGGTTACATCCCACATTGACATTCTTAATCACCTGAAGACATGACGCTCATCTGTCTTTTTTTTTTTCTTCTTTTCTTATTGCACTAATGCCCAAGCATCATGGTCATTGAATGTGCACTTTTGACAACAATTTCCAAGCCATTTATCTACTGTCTTTCCCATAGCTCTAAATGCAGCTGTCAAAAATCATCTGTACCTGTTTCTTCACTCATTTATTCAGGCTTCAATTTGTCACTTGTCTGTTGTATTGTTTTTGAGAGTAACAGTACAAGATTAGGAATTGAAGTCTGTGTAGATGTGTGAATGTTTTTGCAAATGTATTGCAGTTAATTTATTTAATTTTAAAATGCTTTTTGCAGAAGGACAGTGAGAGGAGTCCTTTGTCAGACAAAAGGAATCAGCCTTCCATCCTACCTCCTGTCAGAAACCCTTTCAAAGCCCCTAACAAAGTAGACCAAACCTCAGAGTGGAGAAAACTTCAAGAGGCAGACGTGGGGAGTGCAAAGGTGACGAAGTCAGGTAAATATATAGATAGTGAGAGCCACAAGAAGACCAAAGAAGATAAAAAGCACAACAAGGAAGCAGAGGAAGAACAGAATAGCAAATGCAACTCTAAGGGTGCAGCTGCATTGGATGGTGAAATAGCCAGTTCTGCACAGCAAGAGTCCTGGAGAAACAAGAAACTTCCTCCTGGAATGAAGATAAAAAAGCGAGCATCTGATGAAGAGAGGAAGCGCAGTAGCGGTGGCGAAGTAACTGCTAGCACAGCAGAGAGTTCAGAGGGCACTGAGGGCTCTAGCAGTAAGTGTGAGAAAATAAAGGAGCAACAAACTGAGAAACAGACTAAATCTTCTACCCCCAGAGCCCATGATGAAGAAAAAAGAGAGGAGGGAGCAGTCACAGAGACTCTTCCCTCCAGAGTCTCACAACAAAAGCCCTCTCAAAAAGCTGAGAGGTATAGTGAGAAAACTGCTGCCAGTGACAGCGTGAAAGAAAATATCACCTTTAGCAAGAGTGTTACACCAAGTGTAGACTCTCGGCCACAGGTTGTTACTAAAAAGACCCACAGTCCACAAAGTGGCAAGCCAAGCAGCCCAACCTCTACATTAGAAGGTGTTTCAGCTTCTGCAAAGCCAGTTAAAAATAGTTCCCAAGACACAGTGTCAGGTGAGAGCCAGGACAAGATTCAGAAAAGCAAGAGCACAGTAAACTCTCCATTTGGAGAGTGGAGTGATGAAGATGATGATGTTCAGCTGGTGTCAGTGCAGCCAGGCCCTGAGCAGACATCCAAGGCTCCAGTTGCACCTGTGCAGAAAACCCTCACCTCCTACCCAGGCTTCCAGCCCGCATCAAAAGTCAAGAGTCAAGATGAAGATCCTAAAGCTCTGCACAGCCAGCTTACTGCCCAGCTTAAACAGAAGAAGGTACTGATTCAGTGTTTGTTATAGAATCTTTATCAGTATTTTTCTGTCATTCTTCTACTGCAGTTTTTGCTTTTCCTGCTCTTCTATGCCCTCTGGTCTTAAAAAACATGGGCTGACCACGTTTTGGTTTTCAAAGAAGTGGACACTGGGGACAGGAAGGTGGCACAGATTAGAGTGTAGAAAGCACATGTCTGCATGAAAGCAAAGGCAAATCCTGAACATTTCAGGCAATTTAGAAATCCTGGCCAGGCATATTTTTTTAGGTTCCCAAAAGAGGATGTGTCGTAGAAAAAAAAAGGGTTTATGGTCAGACTGGAAAAAGCCAAGTGTAAATTAATATCTAACCACTGTAGGAATCGTCAGACCACTTCAGGAGTGGTTCGAGATGCAGCTGAGCCAAGTTGAAATGTAGCTGTTTTTCAAGCCATTTTCATAATCTTTGTTCTGCTTGTCAGTAGTGTGCATGGAGCTGGTACTGGATTCTCTCTCTTGTTCTTATGAAATGCATAATTACATAAAGAAAAATGTGTTTGGTGCCTGCCATTGTCTCAGGAAATGCTGGAAGAGAATTTGTTGGGTTTGTATATAATAGAGAAGAGCAGCACTGATACAGATCAGATTTCTGTCACTCTGGTGGAGGTGCATTTCTGTGGCCAGGTGTAAATGTAATGCAGATAAATCGTGTCTGCATGTTTCCCCGAATATGAGATGCATGAAATGGCATGTGGCTCCTGTTGACTTTATCTGATTATGCAGGTGTGGTCTTAGTGTGATCAGTATAATAATCAGAATGACAATTCTTTGTATTACTAATCAGCTTCACACAATATTTTTCTCCCTTCTTACTCTGTGTATGTGCCCTTGGCCCAGGCCACTCTCTCAGCAGTGAATGTGTCTGCTCTTCCTGATAAAGGAGAGAGGCTGAAGAGCCAAGTGAAGGAGTTGGAAGATGCTTTGGAGGCTTTGAGTCTGACCAATGTTGCTCTCACTGGTGAGATACTGACTTTGAGCCTGAAAAGTATCTCATTGATGTGTTACTCCTTCAGGTATGTGACTAAAGACTAAATGTTATTGGATAATCTCTTTGTAGATTCTCAGGATGCAGACAGTAGCACGCAGCAGAAACCTCTGCCCAGCCAGTCCAACCCTTTTAGCCGACCAGGAGGCACTGTCTTTTTAGCAGAAGCACCAGTCCTATTCCAGCAGAAATCCTCTGCTAGCGCCTTAGAATTGCATCTCAGTCAGGGTTACACACAGATGTATGGAGGTAATCCTTTTCACCCTCTTTTTGGACTAAACATCTTTTTTTTTTCTCATGATATAA
The DNA here is from genome assembly GCF_904425465.1 of Colossoma macropomum. Classification (NCBI taxonomy): domain Eukaryota; kingdom Metazoa; phylum Chordata; class Actinopteri; order Characiformes; family Serrasalmidae; genus Colossoma; species Colossoma macropomum. The sequence continues at coordinate 23,912,299 of NW_023494784.1, read as the reverse complement.
ATAGGCGGATATCTGTTGTCATTGTTCCTGATGTTTCATTTGTTTATTGTCATGAGCTCTCTTGAAACATTTCCTCCCCAGTAAATCCTCAAAACCAGGCTTTCTATGGAGGCAGGATGACTGAGAACAGACTGCTTGCTGTGCGCAATGCCACAACTGAGGCAATTGACCACCTACATCACTCCTTGGAGTCCTGCCCTTCTGCCGACACAGAAGCACAGGATCCCAAAGGAATCAAGGCAAGAGACTCTGCATAATTACTGAGAAAATCATTGTACTTGTATACTAATGCACTTTGAACTGTGGATGAAAAGATAAGTAGATAGAAATGTGACATTTCAGTTCTTGTGTTTTGTCATTTGGAATAATTGCACTCTTGGAACTGGGTACTGAGATGATCTTCACCCCTTCAGGTCCCATTATTGCCTCACCAGAGAAGAGCCCTGGCCTGGATCCTGTGGAGGGAGACCCAGAAACCCTGTGGTGGTATTCTGGGTAACACTTAATTTCTCTCCTTAAAAATTGTGTTAGGAATATTTGATATTGGTTTAGCATGATGCATATGAGGATATGACAGCAGCTGAATTTATGAGTGATGAATGAAATGAAAAGGTCAAAGTAAGGCTTAGTTTTGTCTTTTATTTGATTCGTTTATTTATTTTTTAGCGCCATTGAATGGTGCTCACGTCAAAGACACAATCACTCTACGAGACCTTGTTGTAGTTGTTGTATTTATTTCTTTTTATTTTTTAGCCTTAGTCGGTTTGTTTTTCTGCTATTTCAGCCGATGACATGGGTCTGGGAAAGACCCTGACCATGATTGCTCTCATTCTGGCCCAGAAGAAGAAGAAGGATGCCAAGGACACTGAGCTGGAGGGATGGATCTCCAAGACTGGTAAATACTCTTGCGCAGTGTTGTTAATTTACTGCGATGCTGAAATGGCTCTTTCTGTCTTCTATTTTTCTCTCTTATCTATCTCTGATGATAAGCATATTCATAGACTAGTGTATCCTGGTATTCTGTGGATGTATTCAATATGATTTTCATGATTTTATTTATTTATTTTTTTAAAAAAGACTCATCTTTGGTGGCATCTCAGGGAACTCTGATTATCTGTCCTGCCTCTCTGGTGCATCACTGGAAGAAAGAGATAGAAAGACATGTAAAGAACAGTCGACTCAGTGTGTATCTCTACCATGGGCCCAACCGACAGAGGAGTGCGAGCGTGTAAGACACATAGTGATACTGTGCAGTATCGCTGACACTCTTTAGTAGTAGTGTACATCAGCATGGACTGTAAATCTGTTTAGAAATTCCTGTAAAATTTCCTAATTTTTCTGTTAGATCTGTGTTTCACTTGCATTTCTCCTCTCTCCATTAGACTGGCTGAGCATGATGTGGTAGTCACCACATACAGTTTGGTCTCTAAAGAGATCCCTGTTCAGAAAGAAGATGCAGAACGTCCCAGTGAAGATGCTGAGCCTACGGTATGAAGTACTAAATTGGTAGAAGTTATGTGAATAATTAACATGCGTTCTTATTAACTAAAGTAGTGTAATCTCAAAATGTCATTGGTGCACAGGCATGAAAAGAGAGTGGTCTGTTAAAGCTGATGATTCTTATGTTTTGTCTCAAACTGCCAATGTGAGAAAGTCAAAAGATGAAACAATAATGTCTCTTTCTGTATGTTTGTCTGCACTTTCCCACAGCATCCCTCCATTGTCCAGTAAGGTGGCATTGAGCTGTTTTTATAGCAGTAGATAGTGCGCTAACATACAAAGATCCAGCTGGTCTTCTTTTTCTAAAACAGTACATAGAACAATAGATCATTTGACAATAGATGATTGAACCCACTGTAAATGTTACTGTCTCTACAAATATAGGGTCTCCATGTACAGGTTAATCTCAGCCTCAGCCTCCATTTTTATCTTTTTATGAAATGGTTTTGCACACCATAATAACAGCAATGGCCGTTTGATGCAAGATGTAGTTGATGAATTGAAAACAAGTTTGTGAAATTTGTGGCATTCTCATTCACTTGGTTTCAGGAGATCTGTTTTTGTTGTAAAACAATTTTGACAATCATCTGCTTCTACACAGCACACTAAGATAAAGGTCTGTGGTTGGTCATTTTGCATGTCAGTGAAATGGCTTCTGAGTTGAGTGACCAAACCTACCTGATTCAATCGTAATAGCCAGATGTCTCTGCTTAGGCATCGGACATGGGCCCTCTCTTGCGTGTTGCCTGGGCTCGTGTGGTTCTGGATGAGGCTCACAACATCAAGAACCCTAAAGTCCAGACCTCCATGGCGGTGTGCAAGCTGCGGGCCAGAGCACGCTGGGCTGTTACTGGAACACCCATCCAGAACAACCTGTTGGACATGTACTCACTGCTGAAGTATGAGCATTCTTCTAATGTTCCAGCCTTAGAACCCTTAGAACAGCTTTAACGGTTTTCAAAGATTATGTTTATTTTCTCTCACTTTTATTACAAATGCAGCTTTTGCGATGACCTGAGCTGAAAAATGTCAGTGATAGAACTTCAACAAGCCCATGTGTGTGTGTTGTAGGTTTTTGAGGTGCTCTCCCTTTGATGAATATAAACTGTGGAAGGCTCAGGTAGACAACGGCTCAAAAAGAGGAGGAGAGAGGCTCAACATCCTCACCAGGTCTCTGCTGCTCCGCAGGACCAAGAACCAGCTGGACTCTACAGGCAAACCTCTGGTACGTGCATGTGGACCATATGTGCACCTGTTCTCTAAACTTACACAGAAGACATTAACTCCTTTTGTATTTTGTGCTAGGTGTCTCTGCCTGACCGAAGCTGTGAAGTTCACAGAGTGAAACTGTCTGAAGAAGAGCAGTCAGTTTATGATGTAGTATTTGCACAATCCAGGTACAGATTAGTACAAAGTTATGAAGGGCCTATCATAAGACCCGTAGACTGTATTGCGTTTAGCATCATGCTGTTCTCTTTACCAGGTCCACCCTTCAGTCCTACCTAAATAGGCATGAAGGAGGAGACACTAAACAAGGATACAGTGGCAACCCATTTGAGAAAGGTTAGAATTTTAAGTACAGTCCTGAAAAAGGCTGTGTTATAATGTGAATATGCTCTTAAGTGCATGTAATGTCATTAGCTAGTAAGTTAGGTATAAATAATTATTACAGAACGTCCGACTTAAGAGATACAACTCAAGTTCAAACAAAACATACATAAGCTTCTCGGCTCTGTAAATACGTTTAACCAACCATTGTTGGGTAGATGACGTTGCTTTATGTAATTGGGTAAATACTGCCACCTACTGTTTGTCCTGTGCCTGCATGCTTCTTTCAATTGTGGTATCAAAAGCATGTCAGGGACTCAGTAAGAGACACTGGTTTTTGTAGGCCAGCTTGTTAAGCAAAAAAATAAAAAAAAAAATTAAAAATTTGAAACTGTTTACAGTCAGCATTGGAAATAAGTGAAATAGAATGAACGCAGTTTAAAGGAGAAACGCTACTGCAAAGTAAAATTTTTTTGCTTGTTGCTTTTTGCTTTTATTTTATTTTATTAAACCACTAGGGTAGGTGGCTCTTGCATCCCTAATCCTGGTATTATACAAAAAAGGCCTTCATATTCGGGTTATGAGTGGAGCTAAATTGTCATTTAAATCCTGCAAGTGTTTAATGCATTTAGGGTTAACAACTTAAGATCACATTACAGAAATAAAAAGGTCATCGAAATACAGTTAATTATTAATCAGTTGTAAAGTCAAAGTCAGTTTAGACCATAGTAGGGCCACTTGTTGCAACAAAAGACTCAGCAGTATTTCTAATGTAAAACCCATCATAAATGTACATTAATCTTGAAAAAATTTGATGGATTCCTCAGATGGCACTGCATTAAAAACTGTCATGCTTCTGTGATGGAAATCACCACATGGGCTCAAGAATACTTTGACGAACTGGAGTCGGTAAACACAGTTTATTGCATCCACAAATGCAGGTTAAGACTGTACCATGCACAGCGGAAGCCAAATGTCAAAATCGTCCATTAACAGCACCAACTTCTCTGCTAAATTGGCTTGCCTGCGGTCCAGACCTGTCTCCCACTAAAAATGTGTGGCGCACTATGAAGTGTGAATACAACAGTGAATGCACCATGCAGCAACTGGAGACTTGTAGTAGAGAAGAATGGCAAAATTACTACTTTAAAAACTGGACCAGTTGGTGTCCCCAAATGAGTATCAAGTGTTCGTAAAAGAACTGTGATTATTGGTGCTGCATCTTTAAAAATGTTTGTGTGTTTTAGTTGCACGTGAGTTTGGAATGTCCCAGCAGGAGAAGGTATCTTCCTCTCAACACACCCAGGGTTCCAGCACCATTCACATCCTGTCTCTGCTGCTGCGCCTCAGACAGTGCTGTTGTCACCTGTCCCTGCTTAAAAAGGTAACGTTCTCACATATATTCTTAAACTGTCTTCTCTCAATCAATTTCAGCCTGTGGATTTTGTGTTATATTTGTGTGTGTCTTTTTCAGACTCTGGATCAGTCAGAGCTGCAGGGTGATGGGATAGCTTTGTCTCTGGAGGAACAGCTGTGTGCCCTCTCTCTGTCAGAGCCCTCTGACTCTGACCCCAAGTCCACTGTCTCCCTCAATGGCAGTCGCTTCAGTTCTGAGCTCTTTGAGCAGAGCCGTGAGAGCACCAAGGTGACTCTCCACCCACTTTCTTTATTACAAAATGTTAGATAATGTATTACATCTAGATTATTATACAAAATTGTAAATGTTTGAAAAAATCCTCTTTATAATTTCTGATGTTGTAAACTCAAAAAGTACAAAGAAAATTGTTTAAATGTAAAGACTTTGTATGTATTTGTATTTGTAGTTAGCTGTTTAAGTTTTTCTTTCTAGCTAACATGAACCAGCTCTGTTGGGTCTGGCTGTGTCATTTGTTACCAACTTGATGATAAATGTAATGTCACAAATTATGTAAGCTTAATGTAAGCTTCACTGCTTTAAAATAAGTATTTCCACACCAACTCATCCCGAGGCCTAGCAGGTCATTTGAAGTGAAAATTTAAGCAATCATTCATGCAGTTCATGCAACAATGCAAATTTTAAAGATTACAGGACATAATCTATAGTCCCAGTCCATCTTTTTGTTCAGATTTCAGCCATCCTTACAGAGTTGCGGGAGATCCGCAAGAAAAATCAGAAAAGGTACGTTTTGTCTCTGTGGTTTTTGATACATTTATTGAATACACTGCAGGAAAAAAGCATCTTGACAAGTGAAATTCTCAAATCTAGTCTTTACATCATTTTTTTATCTGCCAATATAGTGAGAATTTCACCTGATAAAATCACTTAAAACAAGTAAAAAAATGTTTAGAAAGAAGTTAATTAATCTTGTAGTAAGCTTACAGAAAAATACTAGAAATATTTACTAGATTAAAGATCATTTCACATGCCATGGTAACATTTTTATGCAGACTTGAATTCAGATGTGGCTGCACATTTAACATGTTGAGCATGTTGCCTTCCCAAAATTTTGGTTGTGTAAATGGAGGTGTTTGAGACTGACTGGAGTGTCTGTTGGCAGTGTAATTGTGTCCCAGTGGACCAGTATGCTGCACATTGTAGCTGTTCACTTAAAGAAGATGGATCTGCACTTTGGAGTTATAGACGGTACAGTCAACCCCAAACGGCGCATAGACCTAGTGGAAGAATTCAACACCAACCCTAAAGGACCACAGGTTTGTGTCCTCACACCTGCAGAATGAAGCTGCAGCGTTCTACTCTACATGGCCCAAAGTATTTGAACACCCTTTCTAATCAGTGGTTTGGTTTTTTCAAGTATACAGCCTTGCAATAGCCATAGCTCATAGGAAAAAAATGGCAGATGGTGGGGGAATGCTGCCTGCCTGAATGCATAGTGCCAACTGTTAAGTTTAGTGGAGGAGGAATAACGGTCTTTATGATTTGGCCTGAGCCTCGTAGTTCAGTGAAAGGAAGTCTGTACAATTATTATTAATTATTAATAATAATTGTGTGTGTGTGTGTGTGTCTGCTTCCAACTAGTGATGCACAGATCCAAAACACTTGACCAGTGTCTGACTGATCCACTCTCTATATTGCTTTGTTGACAGTCACTCTCAAATCAAAGCGTGTCATTCCAAACCACAATACATGTCTCTCCACAAATCACATGCAAGTTTCACTTTGTGTTTTTATTAATGGAACCGAATAATCTACATACAGCTAATAATTATAAGTGATCCCATTACAGATAAACTTGTTTGTTTAAGGAGATAAGCAAAGCATGACACTGCAAGAGAATAAAAGCCCTGTGCAGGAGGACTCTTCTAACTATCTTTAAATTTCATAATAATTCCTGTAGTTATGGAAGTAGATGTTCAGTTGGGTGTCCACATACCTTTGGCCATGTTGTGAACCTTATTCATGTGGGCCAAGGTTAACTGCATTTGTGAGAGTAATCACTGAATACCATGAATACCATTTAACCTGGATGTAATGTAGGAGGATAATTTTGTGTGCTGTGTCTCATTGAATTGATGTGTGTTGCAGGTAATGCTGGTGTCTTTATGTGCTGGAGGAGTGGGTCTTAATCTGACTGGTGGGAACCATCTGTTCCTCATAGACATGCACTGGTAAGTCACTATGCTCTTCAATTAGTATCAATAAAAAGCTGTCAACATAAGCCAGTCGTTTCTGTCTGATTTGTTTTTATTCCGTACTCATTCAACCAATATCCTGACATTATACTTTTTAAATTTTATATGCAAAGTAGGCCATCAATACTTCAGATACAATTAGGAGAAAAAGCAACATCTCATTCTGTTCAGTCACTGCAAATTAAACAGTAATTGCTTTTAACAGTGAACTACTTTGAAGTGTGTGCATTAAAATGGTTTTGAATATGCCTAAGCTGAAGCTGGATTTACAGGAACCCAGCGCTGGAGGACCAGGCCTGTGACAGAATCTACAGAGTCGGTCAGCGCCTGGACGTTACCATTCACAAGTAAGCAGTAGATTTATAGACCTGTGACACTGGAGTGAATAAGCAGTGATGTTTTGTTTTACTTTCATTCACTGCTTAAATGAGAGGCTTTACATAATGATACATGTGGCAGGGCTATATCACAATCAAATTGATTTAGCTTTGTACAGTACAGGTACTGTTACATTCAATACTTTATTTAATGTTGGAGCACTTTCACAGCTCTCAGTAAAGGTTGAAGTGTTCTGTGGCAGGGGTTCTCAAATTCAGTCCTAACTGCAAATTGTCCAGGGCCACAAAGCTTCTTAAAGTAGGAGTACCGGTTTAGGATCAGATTCATGTCTTATTTACGTGATCCTGTATCAGCACTCCTTGTCTGAAATGCTTTGTGAAACCCTGACGAGCCCCAATTGATAATTTTATTTTATTGTTCTTATTGTATATGTATAATCTTCAAATGTAGTGTTTTTTGTAAGCACACTATTGTGATATCATAATTCATGGTAAAAGCTTAGGTATTAAAATGTTATATATTGGCATACAGATATGGACTCTCCATCTAAAAACCCTAGCAGTAGAATGGTTCATATGAAGAGGTAGCCACAGGAGATCAGAGAATGGTGTGAGTCTTATTGCCCAACATCAGTGCCCAACTTCACTAATGCTCGCGTAGCCAAATCTAAATTAATCCCTGCAGCATTGTTCCAAAACCTATATCTGTGCTATCTATACTCCATATTGATGATGTTAATGCTTGATGCCTTATAGCACAATTGGTACAATGTAGTGGGTAACACCACTGAAAACCATGCTATTCAAGAACTTTACTAGGGCAGGATCCAGGAGTCTGGATAAGCATCTGCCAGTTGTCGTAAATATGCATGTCCATATTAACGTCCATGGTTTTGGAATGAGATGCTAAATAAGCATATATGGGTGTGATGTTTGGTGTCCACATACTTGTAACCATTTAGTGTATACGTGTGGTAGTCTAAAGCCCTGTAATATACGCCATTTCTGTTTACATGAACGTTTTGCTGAACACAGCCCAGATTGGGTGTCGCCACACATCTCCACTTCTTGTATATGTCATTGTAATTTAGAAGCCTTGTGCAGAGTGTAATTGCAACTTCCTGTCATTTCATAAAAATCTGAAGCTGGCATTGTAATGTGATATATATATATATATATATATATATATATATATATATATATATAGAGAGAGAGAGAGAGAGAGAGAGAGAGAGAGAGAGAGAGAGAGAGAGAGAGAGAGAGAGAGAGAGAGAGAGAGAGAGAGAGCCCTGCTATATAGTGCGATGAACCCTTGCTATAAACCCTACTATAGTAGCTGAGTCAGTTTTTTAAAAATGGTTTGTTGTATTTTCTTCCAGTGCCTTTTGAATCAAAATTAATCAGTTAAGATAAAAATAAACGTCACTGTCCAAAGAAAAAACTTCACGGAAGAAAGAAAAAACGTTCTTAACTTTTAATATAAGTTAATGTTAAAGGGTTTTATTTCAAGTGATTCTTGAGCGTTTGTCTTGGTCTAGTCATACATTTTTCACACAATATAAAGGGCAGCTGTCGGGTTCAAATTATGAAAAAAATAATAATAATAAATTGACAAGTTGCTCTCTTTATTTTACTTATTCTGTGCTTCTTACTCTGCAGGTTTGTGTGTGAGGGAACAGTGGAGGATAAGATCTCCTCTCTGCAGGAGAAAAAAAAGGAGCTTGCTCAGAAAGTCCTGTCTGGAACTGGCTCCTCCTTCACCAAGCTCTCCCTGGCAGACCTCAGGGTCATCTTTGGGGTGTAAGATATGTGATCATACTGTGGATCAGAGTGTAACCAGTATTCATCTTGATCAGAATGTTTGAATATGTCACACACATCCATAAAACTTATCAGCTGTGTTACTCATTACAGACGCTTTATGTCAGATACCTACAACACTGCATGTTCTTACAGAATTGTTCTTATATATGTACTGTATCATTGCTGCAAAATACTAAATCAATCCTAGACTGGTGCCACATGGTACTGCTGTAATACCTCAAACATGTCATTAAGGGCTTGAAAAGGAAAAATGCCTTATGCCAGATCACTGTGGATTTTAACTGTGGTTGCCTTTCCAGATTTGAGATTAAGTGCTAGTACACTACTTGATCAGTGCTGTATTTGGTACTTCTGTTGATCCAGAAAGGGTGCAGTGTTTTCAATTGTTAGTTCAGATTTCTCTGATGTTCTCTTATTTCTAAAGTAAGTGGGTTTATTAGTGATAAAGAAGGTTGAGCAGATACCTGTTGAATCTGCAGCCTTTTAGGTTTAAAACAAGTGAGTGAAAGCATCCCAAAGTGAGCACCACTACACTATTCATAAGCAGAGCAGCCAGTAACTCTATCCCATCATATTTACAGTTTTTGTTTGTACTTTGCCTTGTTTATTGTTCTGTACTTTGATATGAATGTTTTTGAGTGTCTTGTCTATGTTTTTATGGCACTTCATGCTTTGATTTTATAAATTAAAATATAATCAATTTCTTTCATGTATAACGTGAGGCATTGAATTTTGAACTGAAACAGTGAACAATTAAAGCAAGACACAAACTGAAAGAACATGACATTTTGAACAGTCATGTCCAATTTGAGCCTGAATGAAATGACATAAAAGGTTTAAAATGTTTTTTTTTCTTTGTGTCTGTGAATTTTATGGCACCTATGGTAGATGAATAACAAGTTCAGAAAGCCTTTTTGACTGAAACTACTACAGATGATCGTGTCTAAGCTAGCATCATACTGTCACTTTTCGTTCACCACTTCAGAATATTTTCATAATATTTTCATAGTATCTAGATACAGATTTGAATTTAGGCATATTCATTCTTCAGAACTACCAGATACGTACGCCACGGGTCAGTTTAGTCTGTTGACTTTTCCCCATTTACATGTAGTTCTCTTTTTATCTTCTTCAGTCTGTCCTTGGCTGGGGCTTTTGCGTTCTCTTTGGCCAGTTCTTTAAGCTCCACATCAATAAAGTTGTCAGTCTCTTCCAGTGTGTACTCCTCATAGAGAGCCTTATTATAAATGTACAGTCCTTTGCTTTTTGAGTAGCACAGGCCTACTGTCCATAAAATGAACAGCAGACACAAGACAGCCAATCCAGTCACCTTAAAAATAGTATGTTTGAAATGAGGAAGAGATAAAATGAACAGTTACTGAGTTAGTGATTGCTTACTGGTGTCATCCTGCTGTAAATTTACTCATTCATGAGTTATTAATTTATTAAATAGAATACTTACACGTGACAAACTTTTATTATGTGTGATGGATGCAAATTCCTCACTGGTGGGTTCCTTCTTACAAGCCGGCTGCTCACTCCTGACTGTTGTGTCCGATGAAGTGGTTTCTAAGCACACCCAGCAGTCTCCATCCAGCAGCACTGTTACAATCCATAATGTGCCCACAGTGATGGCTCTTCCAGTTCGCTTCCAAAATATGCAGGAGAAAGTCAGAGTTTGGAAAGCACAAATCTTTAAATAGATGTTGTCCACCACAACTATAATGAGGAACAAAATTAAAAAGGGTACAGTTATGTAAATCCAACAGAACCACTTGTTTTCATCAGGGTCACATGGACAAACAAACTCCACTTTGAAAATGTATTGGAAGGTAACAAAAAAGAAGATGATGGCGAAAGCACCACCAGCTGACGCTAGTAGTTTTGATAGTGCGTCAGTAGCGAACTCTGGATGGGTCATCGTTGCTGCTCAGACAGTAGCCTGTCTTGTGCTGTGTGTATGAAAACTGGTCACGGCAGCCCAGAGTGTGTAGGAATGACACCAGCACAGCCTTCTTATGAGTAAAAGCTAGAGAGGGAGGAGGAGTCAGAACACTCTGACTGGCTTTGTCTTGGAAAATGTTGAAATCTTTAAAGCATACAACTTCTATAAACTATGAAATTATGATGTTCAAGTACTTTGAATACATCTTTTAACAGTTATTTCTGACCACAAAATCGAATTGGTTGCAAACTGCTCTACACAAATAACAGCACGATTCTTTAACAATAACTGTGTCATTCCACAGAGCACTGGCTGCTGAGTAGCAGCTCACTTTGTACTGCAGCTATCCATTATTAATTTTCTGCTTTAGCACATACAGAAACAGAAAATGGACACATCAGTTAACTTTTATAAGATAATATTTGAACCGCAGCCCATTTGGTCAGTCTTTTGTTGCCTCAAAGCAAGCTTTTCTATCAGCAGCTGTGACAACGAAACAACTAAACAAACTGAAATGATCCAATAAGCAGATTACAATTCAGTAAACAAAATGGTCTGTGTGCTTTACAGATCGGCTAAAACAAAAGAACATTAAGCTTAGTCTGTCAAATATTGAAAAAGCTGAGCTAAACCTGATATTAGGGCAGTTTATTTGTCTATAATTCAAAAGGCTGGGGAAGGAGTTTCTAATAGTCTTGAGTTAGTGCCTGCATCCAAATCACAGCTGCAGTGTAACTCGCAATAATATGCCCTCTCGTCTTATGTTGCTTAAATGTATTAGCATTCAAACCAAATTATACACCCCTTTTTCTGCGTTTGGAAAACAGTCATTTAAGTTTGTGAAGAGGCAAGAAACATTGAAGTGAAACTAAATCCTTACAATTACTTGACAGGGCAGTTAAGCATGTATACCAACAGACTGCACAAGCTTTCACAGAAAGCTCACTGACCTGCCATTTAATTATAGACTTCCATCTGGGGGGAAAATGGGTAGAAAACTAGTCTTCTTATCAACAAATGCCAAAAAATAGAACTTTCCTGGACAACACAACATATTTTAAAGTACCACTAAGGTCACTGTGTAAACCACTTATTTGTTGAGTGATGAACTTATTAATGTTAGAGTTTTAGCTTATTTTAGTTTCCACTCTGCTCAATTTAATCTGTTCAATCTGTTCAAGTATGGAGGGCTCTATTCCCCTTTCACCAAAGCTAAAACACAGCATGCAGGGTAGTAGAGAGAGGTGGGATTTAAAAACCAGGTGTCAGTGGGAAAGTCACAATTTGCATAATTATGCATATTCATAAATCTTTGCATTTTTAAGGAGTGTAAAGGTTTAGGGATGCTTCTGTGCCATTTTTGAAAATTTAAAGCATAACAACAACAATATATAATAAAAATACACTTCAACATCACAATGAGATTTTTAACCTATGTGTTTTTGAAATATTGCTGGTTTTAGTAGTCAATGTAGTGTAGATGCTTATATGAACCCATTTACACCCAAAGAACGAGTGTAATAAGGAAATTGCACATATCGTCTGTTTGACAAAAAATTTGGCATCAGGCCATTTTGTGGCACGATTTTCCCAAACCTTGAAATTTTCCTTACCTCTTATGTTTCATATCTCTAATATTAATCAAAGTCGGTACGTTGGAAAAACAAGGAAAAAAATCCAAAAACAATTTCTAAATAATTTGTGTGTGCATGTATGTATTGTCTATCTGAAAGAAAGACTGAGAAGAAAAATTTAAAGGAAACGCTCAATTGTTCTAATATAGAGTGGTGTCCCATTAAAATGTACTGATTTCTCGTAGACAGCACACACTCTTTTGTTCTCTTCCGTTTTGTGCGTGTGAAGTGGTAATTAAAATGTTGATCTTGATTTGTTGAGATATTGAGATATTTTATTGCTCAAAGAGAAGTTATCAAATTGTGATAAACAGAACAGTCATTTCTCATGAAAATGTGTAAAATGTACAAAATTGACCAAATACTAAAAAAGTACAATAAGAAAATTGGACACTGTAGCCAAACTGTTTGAACAATTTCAATTTCAGATTTGTGATCAGTGAAGCTCTAAGAAATTTCAATGTAAAAATTCCAATAAAGATATAAATGGGTTAAGATCTGTAACTGTACTCTGTTTGCATGTGTTAGAGAGAAATAGTCATTTTATACGCTGCCAAGAACAATATGAAATAATCACATGAAAATTTCGCTTTCTGATGCGCTTGATAATCCACTGTATGGTTATGTAATTGTGTACAAAAACAATCACAAAACTGTTTTATCTCCTCACTGGAGTGACGCCTTTCTGCAGACTCAGTGGCAAAAGAATCAAGAGACTCTGCATAAGAACCATGAAGTCAAACTAGAATTCTCTGTGACCTAAAATACGATCAGATCTTCGTCTTAGTCATGACAATAGATAAAAAACAAACAACACAAATAACTAGAAAAGTGCATTTCCTGAAGAAAATGCAGAGTGATTACACAGCTTAAGCAGTTGCTAAATGGTTGCTAGGGTGCTCCCTGTTGGTTACCATGCTATTTAAGGTGGTTGCCAAGGTGTTGCTAACCATTTGTTTAGTACCTCAGTTAGTTGCTATTTGGTTGCTATGGTAACCCAAGTGGTTGCTAAGGTATTGCTAGGCAGTTGCTATGTTATCCCTGATGGTTGCTAGGAGGTTGCTATGTCATTTCTATGGTACACCACATAGTTAATAGGGTGTTGCTAATGGGCTCGTATCATTGTGATATAAGCTAGGCGCACTTTTGCCCCCTGTTCATTATTTTTTATAGGGAAAAAAATCATCATTTAACGATAATTGTTCAAAAATCATAGGTCTATTTTGAAAAACTGCAGGATGAGTTAGTGGACAAAAATAAAAAGAAGAATATGAATCGGATAACAAAATTGTTAATTTGCATTGCACAATCACTAACTCCATAGCTTTAACAAAGTGATGCAACATTAAATATCATTGTTAGTGTGACACCTTTGAAAGGCAATAACTTAAACCAAAAGTTTCCTATAGCTGTTGGTCAGTCCTGCACTTTGACCTCCTCTGCACAGAGCTGCTTTAGCAATGTTTATGGGCTTTCTACCATGAACTCCATGCTGCAGGTCCTGTCAGATCAGTTCCTTTGGATGAAGGACACAATTTCTTCTGCTTCAACTATGTGTTGCTGCTAAACCCACCTTCTCTTGACCTTCAGTTCAGAATTCATAGGGTCATTAAATGATGGGAAGCTATTGTGGTCCAATGGCAGCAAAAGCCCCAAACTATACTGTGACTATCATGTTTCACAGTCGGGATGAGGTTCTTATACTGGAATGCAGTGTTCAGTTTTTGCCAGTCATGACGTTTCTCATTTAAACCATAAAGCTCTATTTTTGCCTTATCAGTCCACATAGCATTCTTTCACTGGTCTTTGCTCATCAGGTGGTCTTTAGGAAATTATCAGGAAAAAAACATTCCTCCTGGATAATAGAGGGGCTGCTATGTGTGTGGGCTGCTGAGAGGCAGTCCAAAATCCTGCTTCAAAGCAATTCATATTTAAGCAATTCACAATATTTAAGCTGCAGATGTGTTAATTTATTGATATTCAGTGTAATATTAATATCTATTTTTAATGTATTTCTCTGAGACAATGTGAGTTGCAGGTATGATTGGTGGAAAACATCTGTTCCTAATAGGCATTCATTAGTAAACCTTTATGCACTTCATTTTGTTTTAATAAAGGTTGTTGAGCATATGGCAAACATACCTGTCTGTTTGTGAGTAGGTGGTACCACTGGGTAATGTTCTTGAAACAGATTTCCTGCCAACATACATTTCTGTAAAGGTGTAATTTGTGTTTTATGCACTAGATGTCACTACTTGCTGAGGATAACAGGTTCCAGTACAGTACAAAGGAGAATTCCACTGAAATGTTCTACATGATTAAATTGTTCACATGCAAACAGAATTATTCAGAGTGGTTTGATGTGAAATGCTTTATTCTAAAGAAACTTACCAAGCATTGTTCACAGCGGTGGAGATAAGAACCAGATGTCTAAAGCATTAATATGTCACAAATTTCTATACAAAGCACCATTTCACATCAAACCACTCTGAATGACTTTGTTTACAAGGTGGAATTTTCCTTTAAAATACAATTAGGAGGAAACAACATAGATCTCACTGATGGAAAAACGTTACAGTTACTGAACTTTAAACCACCGAACAGCAATAAGCTTAAATAATTAACAAATATCCATAAAAAATCTCTCAGTCTGAGCCTTTCTCTGTGCTGTTACCATTGGGATGTAATGGAATACAAGTATTCAAAATACACATTTAGAATACATTTTGTAAAGACAGTATTCAGAACACAGTTACCTTTTAAATTCTGTGGCAAATTCTTTTAAAATACTTAACCAAAAAACATATATGGCATTTTTAAAAAACACAAATCAATACTGGTTTATTAACTATTTTAAAATGAACTCATGGCATGTAAAGACATACTCTAAAGAAGAACTCAAGTCAAGTGGTCTTTATTGTTATTCCTCAATATAATTTGTATATATATTTGACCAAAATATTATTCTTCCAGCTCCATGGTGCAACACACCACACATTACAGAGGACTACATAATATACAATATACAATGATGAACTGAGAATATACTATATATATGTATATATATATATATATATATATATATACACACACACACACATGAATGGGTGTCAGCATGTGAGTGGTTATGTTCCTGCTAAAGCCTGAGTAGACTGATAAAACAATGTAATGAGCCAGTAATTACTAAACTCCTTTGTGGGATGATGGAACTGAACTGTCTCCTCAGTATTGAACATGTCACGGGTGATAAGCGTAGCTTCGGTATTGTATTGGGCTCATGCATATGCTTTGTGGCAAGTTGCATACATGCACCATTAACTAAAATCACATAGCCACTCAGTTTATAGTCAAATCTGCAAACGTTGATGATTAGAGCCAAAATAATGTTGACAAATTTTTTTATTCATTTAAATAAGTGTGTTCTCAATTTAACATACCAACAGAAGAAATACATGAAGCAATCAACGAGGAACAGTGTGAATTAAATAAATATTACAACAGTAGAGTTTTTACCATCTGCCTTATCAATATGTGTTCTAAATGTAAGTAAAATGTACTTTTAATGTGTTACTTTGTTATGTACTGTAATGGAATATATTACTGAATACATTTAGGACAGTGTATTCAGTATTCAGCCATCACTACTTTTTCAAAGCATTCTTCTCAACACTAGCTGTAACTGTTAGAGGCAGTTTTAAATTAGAAAAGGTACCACACAGCAGTAAAGCAGTATGTTTCCACAGTGCATTCATTTTTAACCAGTCATGTCTCATGAAAAATGCTGTGAGACTGTTTTGTACATACTTCTGTTAGCATGCCAGAAAGATCACAATCTCAGTTTTTTGTATTTGGGTGTGTCTGTGTTGATGTGGCTTCCAGTAAGTATTCATGTGTCCCATTTCTCAAAAGCACACTTTCCTGAATACTGCACTGAAGTGGTACTGAGCTAAATATGGGGTGAAAGCCCCTAAAAACCCATGTGCCCTATAAGCCCACTTACACTTTCAATGAGAAATATTTTAGTAGTTAAAAATATTGGACATCTTATTCCGTAAACTAACACCTTTGTCTGTTATTTTGGTTTTGAGCCCATATTATTCCCTTTGTTTGAGATATTTGAGCCAATGTGGAGGGGCAAAACAGATGGCAAAGTAACCATAAAAACTTTGGTTTGGAATGTGGTCCTGGAATGAAACACATTTCAGAATTCTGTGTGATAAACAAGGTGAATGTTCATAACAGAGCAGCTTTACAGAAAAATCCAGCATTGTACAGCAGGAAGCTGCGTGGTGGTCAAACCGGTCCAGAAGACTGGCAGGCAGTGGGCACCTGATCAAGGCAAAAGAAGCAACAGCTTCAGACTGCACAGGATGAGTAGTTGTTCAACTTGGCAACACACAGAGAGTTAGTTCTGTAAAGAGTGACTGATCACAGCTTACAGTGTTAACAAAGGGCAGCACAGACTCTGGCAGGTCAAGCTATTACAGCCTAAATAAAAGGGAGAGCCAGAAGGTACAGCGACATGAGGGCTCCCTGAGATGTCAGCGCCCCTCCGCTCCACCGTCAGCAAACCTGAGTGAACGCATGAGAACAGCGGGACGACAGCACCAACACTCTCAGTTTACCATAACACTCTATTTCCCTGAACCCCCAGATCTGCACCTTTTGTCTAACAGGAAAAACTAATTACCAAAGACTTGACTAAACAAGTAAGTTTTTCGCCAAGACTTAAAAACTGTGTCTGAGTCCCGAATACTGACTGGAAGAGTATTCCAAAGCTGGGGGGCTTTGTATGAAAAAGCTCTTCCCCCTGATGTAACTTTATTAATTCTAGATACTAATAGTAAGTCAGCACCTTGTGATCTAAGTAGGCTTGATGGTTTATAATAAGAGAGAAGTTCACTCAGGTACTGAGGGGCGAGTCTGTTTAGAGCTTTATAGGTCAGTAAAAGAATTTTGTACTCAATGCAGAATTTAAATGGCAGCCAGTGTAGGTTTGACAAAACTGGGCTGATATGTTCAAACCATCTGGTTCCTGTGAGGACTTAGGCTGCAGCGTTCTGGACTAACTGAAGCTTGTTAAGGCTTTTGCTGGAACATCCAGACAGCAGGGCATTACAGTAATCCAGCCTTGAGGTAATAAATACATGAACTAGCTTTTCTGCATCCTGTAGAGACAGTGCATTTCTTAATTTAGCAATATTGTGGAGATGCAGGAAAGCAAATTCTAGTAATATTCATTATATGCGCATCAAAGGACAGATTAGGATCTATCGTGACTAGACTTTTACAGATGTACCTGATGCAACTGAGAAACTATTAAGTTTAAGTGTTAGACAGTTTGTTTTTAGCAGGTTTTGGGCCAAGAAGAAAAACATTCTTGATCTGAAGTTTATCGTCTGGTTTGGTTGATATATATTATTGTGTGTCATCGGCGTAGCAGTGGAAATTGCCTCTAAGATGCTGATAAGACTGACTACTTATGTATTGAAATTTGGTTTTGAATGACAGGGAGTTTTTTGATACTAAGCAGTTCAGTCAGTACCATGACAGTATTGAATTTCTTGATGTAAATCATTGATCTTGCCATGTTAGAGACTCAGGAGACCAGGATTTGCAGAAATGATTTTATTCAAACAGCGCTCTGTCCATCTCTGCCACCAATGCCTAGTCTGAACAGAAGTTCAGATACACACTTCCCCCAGGACCCTTGGTACCATCGTAAAAGACCAAAGTCAATGTTCTAATACAACTGGATCCTGTCGTAAAAGTACAGCGATGGCTGTGTTCTGTCCTGAGAAGGCCAAATCCTCCTTAGGGGGTGTCGTAAAGGCAATTTGTTGTTATTGTTCAAACTATTAGAACAGAACATTGTTGACTTATAAGAACCCTTCAGCATTAATACTGCTTAACAAAGAATAACAACTAAAACAAAGAAAAAAGAACAGAAAACCAGAAAATAAAACAATTCCCAACATTCTATACCCAGTCCTATTAATAAGATTACCTATATGAATGTGTTGCTCTAGATTTAAATACAAAATCCCTGAGCTAGCAGCTGTAGTCTGATGTCACATGACTAAAAGCACAAACAGGCCAATAATTTGGGCTATTACTTAAAAGGAAATACTTAGAAATTCATCATTATGATTTAAATCTTTAAAACACAACATTCCAGGTCTGTATTTATTGAAATGATATCAGTTTTGTGTATTTTTAAACATTAGCAATTATTTAGATGAGGCTCTGTGGTACATGGCTAAACCTTACAGACATGCTAATTCTGCTTAAGAAAAAGGTTTTTAAAAAGGTTAATCATGAAAATGACTTTTTTGTTTCTAAATTAGGTAACTGAAAAGATTTTATTGGTTACTACTTTGCTTTATGCTTTAATTGCCTACTAACACAGCGCACCCATTAACCCATTCCTATGGCATTTGTCTATTAATAGATTTAGAATGGGAATCTGATGTCTATAGGATATCTTGTCATGTACAGGGACACAGCAAGGGTTGATAGAAATAACTTTTTCTGCAGCTTTTAAGCACAGCTGGCTACATTCTAAGGAGTCCTGTGGTTTGTGATTGGTATAGTGTAGTTGTTAATGCCTGACTGGGGTTCAGTCCCCTGCCTGGGCATGTACCCTACACTATACCAAGGACAGTCCTTGGGCAAGACTGCTAATACAACTACACTCTTAACAAAGGGTGGTTGTACTTGTTCATCCTAACGGTGTGAAACAATTGTCCAAATGTCTTGGTATGCTGAAGCATTAAGATTTCACTTCACTGGAACTAAGGGTCTTATGCCAACCCCTGAAAAACAAGCCCATAGCATTACCTCTTCTCCACCAAACTTTACAGCTGGCACAGTGCAGTCAGGCAGGAAATGTTCTCATGGCATTTGCCAAATCCAGACTAATCCATCAGTCTGCCAGATAGAGAAGTATGATTCATCACTCCACAGAATGTGTTTCCACTGCTCCAGAGTTTACACCACTCCCCCAATGCTTGGCATTGTACATTTTGATCTTGGTTAGCAATGATTGTGGCTAAAACACCTGATCTCAATAATTAGGAGGGGTGTCCTAATACTTTTGTCCTTATAGTGTATGTAAAATTAACATGATTGAACAGGAAGTGATTTATAGGAAAACTGTGTCCTTGTTTAAGGACAGTGGGTTTATTTTCTTGTAACATTTTGAAATGAATCAAAAATAAATAGCAGGTAAGAATGTAAGATAGAAGGCTTTAAGCAAGTTTGATGAATGGGTGCCACCTTTTTTGAATACCATACCAGATGTGGTGCTTCTGATATCAGTACACTGATATCAACATCAGTTGAGCTGAGGTTAAATTATCTCTTCATAATGCCCTTTACAACTTACAGTTTTTATGGATTTCACTAACAGAATTAACAGAACTAACAGAAAACAGAATTTTTGTCCAGTAACATCAGTGTACCTGGAGGCCTGTATTTCATATTTTAAAAAATGATGATTGAAAACTTGGGAATTTCCTTATCATCTTCCACTAAGGTTGAATACGTGCCAGTCTTGTTCAGAAGACTGCAAGTGAATTTTTTTTTTGACATCTGTGTTATTGAGTTAATCTATACTATGAGATGACAAGGGTTGTTGATAACAGGTATATTTTCTTAAGATATTGATAACAGGTATATTTTCTTAAGATATTGATTAATTAATTTGTGAAAGCAAATATTTTCCTGAGGCAACAAGCGGCATGTGCAGATGTTGTGCATAAAAATGTAAAATAAGTGTACAATAAGTAAATAAAAACATTAAAAATGGAAATCCAAGGTTTTGTCCCCACAGCAACAATGCTGTCCTCTAAACAACATAATTTACAGCGATGTTCATGCTTATTTCAAAATGACAATGCCAAGTTGGATTCTGCACCTATTAACAGCATGGCTACAGGGGCAGAGCCAGAACCTTTTCAGTGGGGTGGCCTGGTTAGACTTAACAATTTAACTGGGCTGCTAGGTGAAAAAGATGTGCAGTAACATTGTGAGAGAATAACATTTGGCAGGGTATCAGGGTCTTCTACTGCTTTAGTAGGAACATATACTCAGCACTGAAATCACCTCTGATGCAATCTAGCCTGCATCTTTAAACACACGCAAAGTATTTAGCTTGCATAGTAAACATCAGATGTTACTACATGATAACAAATGTCCGTAGTTATAAATTTTTGATATCTGCCTCATCTTACCATCGTATAGCCTACTTCATATCACATAGCTGAGCAGAGCAGGACTGCAAAAGTGTACTGTGCAAATTATTAGTGTGGTCATAATTCTGTGAAGATTAACAAAATAGTAATATTATTAACCACATTTTTAAATACAGTTTCACTTTGGAAAACTGACAGGGACTTTATCCTGTTTTACATTACATTACGTGAAAAATATTGTATGTTTTGTTCCCTATTTCTGCTTTCTGCTGAACATTGTTAAAATCAGTTACAGTAATGTTACAGTAATCCACATTGAGCACAATGTGTAACAAAAAACACTGTAATACACTGATGTAGAGATTTCTTTAGGTGCTTTAAAACTTTTTCATAAAGTAGAACGACAAAGTTAACTGCTTCCTTAAGCAAAACATACAAGAAAAACATTAAGGTTTTGTTTAACCGAGGTGACCAGCTGGCTGGCCATGCTTCGTTGGAGGGTGGCAGTTGCTACCTCTTGGCTAAGCCCCTGCATGGCTGTGTAATCAGAGAGTGCTGGTGTTATGCTGCATTCAAGTAGTGTCCCACAAGTCAATTGGGCTCACAATTTACACAGATAAACTCAGGGTTCTAGGTTATACACAAGTTTACGAGATGTGATGTATAATGCCACCTTTCATAAGACCAACGTCTTATGAAAGGTGGCGTTATACATCACATCTCACCGTAAGGAGTACCTATTTTGCATAAGACCAACGTCGATCAGTTGGTGTCTTTAGTCTTCAAACATTTTTGTAGCCTACTGTTTTCAAATGAATACAGGTCATTCCTGATTCCAAAAAATGTAGTATGCAGCCCAAATTTTGTAGAATGTGTAAAACAAAGCTGTCCCAATGGATATTTTCCTACTAATGTATCCACCCAGCCTAAGAGATATCACCATTGAAATGACCAATCTGTACTCCACCCAAACCAAGGACAAGTAACTGTGTCTGAGTACGGATGAGCTCCTTACATTCTGTGGGATCCTTATCACATTTGAGTACAGCTATGTTCCAAGAAGACACATGTACTGGTCACTTGAGAGTGGTGTACATAATGTAAACATTCAGATGCAATGGAGAGAAATCACTTTGATAAAATAGTGGCCTCAGGTTATGTGGTTGACAACACAAAGATCACTGATGACCTATTTTTTAAGGTTAGGCCCATCTTCTCTGAACTCAATCAGTCGTACAAAGTCATGCCATTTCTGGAGTGGCTGTCAGTGGATGAGAGCGTGATCCCATACTATGGCTGACACGGATGTAAGCAGTTCATAAAAGGTAAACCAGTCCGCTTTGGTTACAAGCTATGGAGCCGTGCCTCATCCAGTGGTTACATGTATCACATGGAGCCATATGGTGGATCCCACACTGTCCTCCCTGAGTTCTTTCATGACAACCTTTTCACTTGCGCTCCTCGATGAAATGACAAAACAAGGATAAGGGAGCTCTGGAATGTTAAAGCAGAATCGTCCTTTGATGTCCCATTTGAACCACAGAAGGTTCCTTCCTTCATGAAGTTACCCCGGAGAACCTCTGAGGTTCCGACCCAAGAAGACATTTCCTTTGGCCAGGTCTTTAAGTTCTTCTATCCAAAAGTTCTCAGTCTCTTCCAGGACATACTCCGCATAGAGATCCTTATAAAGATTATGTCCTTTTATTTCTGAACAACATAACCATGCTGACCATGAAAGCAATACCACAAACAGGAGGACCAATCCGATGACCTTAAAAACAGTGTGAGAAATCATAATATTTATTCAGATAAAGCTAATGATTAAATGAACACTGAATAAGTGAATGTTCACAAATGATATTTTGCTGTATAGCTAGAAATGAAAGTTATTTAATAGCTTCAATCAGTTTAAATGAAATATTATAAAAATATATATTTACGGTATAGAATACTTACATGTGATATATACGTAAAATGCAAGATAGCTGCAAATTCTTCACTGGTAGGTTCCTTCTTACAAGCTGGCTGTTCAGTCCTGACTGTTATATTCCTTGAAGTTGTTTGAAAGCACACAAAGCAGTCTCCATCCAGCAGTACTGTTACAATCCACAGTAAACTCACAGCGACAGCTCTTCCAAGTTGCTTCCAAAATACACAGGATTTACAGACAGAACATATTCTTTGGGGAATACAAATCCTCAATAAGATTTTGTCCACCATTGATAAAATTAGGAAAAAAATGGTGAAGGGTAGAAAAATACAAAGAAAGCAGATTTTCTGGTTTTCATCAGGGTCACATGGACAAGCAAAGTCCAGTTTGAAAATGTACTGAAAGGTAACAAAAAAGAAGATGATGGCAAAAGCACCACCAGCTGATGCTAGTAGTTTTAATAGCGCATCAGTGGTGAAGTCTGGATGGGTCATTGTTGCTGCTCAGATGGTAGCCTGTCTTGTGCTTTCCACATGAAAACTGGTCACGGCAGCCCAGGGTATGTATGAATGACACCATCACAGCTTGCTTATGAATAAAGGCTAGAGAGGGAGGAGGAGTCAGCACAACAAGTTTTGGGGGTTTCCCTTAGGCTGCCTTGGCTTTATATATTTGATCTTGGCCTCATCTTATTGATTGTCACATGGTCTTTTTCATCATTCTTCATGACTGACAGTGTTTATGTGCATTTCTGTGCTTGGGATATTTTGTGGGAGAGCATTCATGTTCAGTTCATATTTCAGTTCATACTTCATATTTCAGTTCAATGGTAATAGTATAGTGGAAAAACTGAACAATTTTAGTGAGTGGTAGCCTGAAATCTGTAATTAATTTATCATTAAATGCACTATGAAGTTATAATGTTGAAGTTTAAATATAGGCATCAGGGATACGTGTTCAAACCAAGTTACACAGTCATTTTTTTCTGCCTATGCTTTGGTGAGAAGCGTCAAACGTGAAAATGAAAGGATGTTCATATCATTAGTTGACTGCATTAACTTTTAAAGTGAAAATAATAAGTACAATCACTGCTGCAAACTAAGATTTTTCTGACAATGTTAATGCATAGTTACTTTACTCTTAAAAATAGGGGAAAAAATAGTAATTGTGGCAGGTGCAAATTTGGAAACCCTTCCAGTTAAAAGTAAAGGCTCAGAAGCATGCAAAACAACATCTAGATAAACACGAGTAATTTTGTAAAAAAGTGCTATGGACCGAAGTAAAAATTGAACTCTTTGGCCACAATCACCAAATGTTTTTTTGGTGAAAATGCATTAATATGGTCCACCAGAATATTTTTTTAATGGCCCAAAATGTCTGTTCATCATAAACATAAGCAGCCTGAGAAATTATTAAACAATTTCTCTTTGGTAAAACTGTCACAAGTGGATCTGTCTACTTGTAGTTTATATTAAGTACAGAGCGAGCAGTACTGTATCCAGCCACCTAAAACTGGTGCAGATCAAGCAAAGGTACTGAAGTCAAGCATTGCTATCTCTTTTAGATGAGCTGCAAGGTCCTAAATATGTTATTCAGATAAACAGATCATATATCCATTCTGTCTCAGTTGGTGCAATTTATGGTTAAAGTGCCAAATATTATTTTCTCAATTAAGTTCAACAATTAAATTCAGACTTAATTTTAACTTGTTAATGTTAGCCTAACCGCTTCTTTACCTCATGTGAACCCAAAGTTAGCTAACTAGCTAACAAGCAACTGAGTAAAAACTTGATATACAGCTATACTGACCATAATTTGCTACAAATCCATATTGTAGGTGGGCATCTTCACTCTGTAACTACTTACTGTTCGCTATGTATGTTATAGATTTTGAATAAGCTCTAATGTTTATCTAAGTGAGTTTTGTCCTGACTCACTTTACTTTGCAGAGCCAGTAAAACCAGAGACCCCAGGTCAGATATTACTGGCTCAAAACTCACAAGGTCTATGGGAAAAAACTATAGATGATTGAACCAGCAATGTACAATTTTTCGGGCTAAATAACATTCGGTGGGGCTAAAGCCCCCCTAAAACTGGCATAGTATTGCCCCTGGCTGCATCTGTTATGTTTTGAGGGTGTGTGGAAGCCAGTAGCACAAGAAACATTGCACTGGTGGAATGGATTCCACTAAAAATCAGCATGCTCTACTCAGTACTACTGTACTGTACCTGAATAAACCACTTGTCCTGAGATGACATTGGAAAAAGTGGTGTCATACTTCAGCAATGAGCACACATCTGGATCGGTGCTCCACTGATGGCTCAATGTGCTTTGGCCTGCAGTTGACCATGCAACACAAGTCCAGGCAAGATGAAGAGGGGGCAGCTCTGATCGAATATCACGAATATCACATAGTCAGTCAAGAAACTAAAGCTGAAACATGCCTGGCTTCTACAACAGGATAATGAGCTAAAAAAAATCCTTAAAATCCACCATGGACAACTGCAAGAAACACAAGCTTAAGCTTTTAAAAAGGCCTTCAAAGACCCCTGACTTTAACATCATTGAAAATTTGGGGGTAGATCTTTACTACGCTGTGCATGCAAAATGGCTCAAGAATATTGATGAACTAGAAGCATTCTGCAAGGAAGAATCCCTAAAGCAAGAACAGAAAGACTCCTAGCTGGCTACACAAAGTATTTGCAAGCTATGATATCTGTCGAAGGAGGTGGCAGTGGTAACATTTGCACATGCTACATACAATAAATACTTTATTTTTTTTAATTTATTTAAGTTAGTTAAATATAAACTGACTGTGCTGACATTTGCAGAAAAGTTGGATTTTCTCAAATAGTTTAATACAGAGGTTGTGTTTACATCTTTTCACTTCAAAATTATGTAAGAAGACTTTTTTTTTCCTTTTGGGTTTTAGCTTTGTCCCAGTAATACAGCTTTACAAGACTATGGGAAAAACTTAAGTCTGATTATCAAGCTTATAAAAGGAGAAAAAGCACACATCTTATGTACAAAGCAAGGTTTAACCGAAGTGTGTGCCTTATGTGGTTGTTTTGTAATAATCACAGAAATGCATTAAAAAAAGAAGATTTAGAATAATAGGAATGACAATATGGTGCTCATTTTGCAAGCCCAGTAAATGTTTATCAGGACAAAACACAAGTACTAAAATATTTCAGTGCGTTTCAAAGTTATACCGTCTTTATTTCAGTACATGCTGCTGGTGTATGCAATAGCTATTTGTTGTTCGGAAATGAGTCTTTCTTTCTTTCTTTCTTTCTTTCTTTCTTTTTAATTAAGACAAAACAGGTTTCAGTTTTGAAACAGGTTTTGAAGTTTGAATGGGTGTAAAATATTGCTTTTATCTGAACTAAAATTTTGTTTTACATTATTTCATTCAAACTATTTATTTGATTTGAATGAAACCTGGTTAAACTGCTTGTTAACACCTAAAGTAATCTTTTTTAGGTTGAATTGATTTTAATTTTAACCATTAACCATTTTTACAGTGTATGATTCTATAGTTGAAAATCATAGGACCCCCCCCCCTCATGAAACACTCTGTCTCTGTCCTCTCATTCTCTTTTCAGACTACTTTAATATTAGACAAAAATAACCCAAGCAAACACAAAAATGCTTTTTGAATGATGATTTCGTTTATTTAAGGAAAAATGCTGCTCAGCTCTACCCTGCCCTGTGTGAAAAAATAGCAACTAATTCAACCAGTTAACCAAAATCAACTGACTATTTGGTTCAATTTCACTGGCAACACCCAGGCATGATTAGAGCCAGGCCTGCCGAATCTAAACCTGTCTGGCAATGTGAAGCAGCTAGAATGTCTCAAAACTCAGCACAGGATGCCACGTTCTAAAGCAATTTGAATACAGATACAAAGCAAAATCATCAACCCTTTTCTACTAGTCTGTAAAGGGTTACAAAGCCATTGCTAAGGCTCTGGGACTCTAATGGTGACAGCCATTATCTACAAATGGAGAAAGCTTGGAACACCTTCCCAGGAGTGCCTGGCCTACCAAAATTTCACCGAAAGCACATCAACAGCTCATCCAGGAGGTCACAAAAGAACCCAGAAGTACATCTAAAGAACTGCAGGCCCCACTTGCCTCAGTTAAGGTCAATGTACAAGATTGCACAATAAGAAATACACTGGGCGAAAAAAGCACCCTGGGGAGAGCTGAAAGCCACTGCTGACCAAAAAGAACAAAAAGGCTCATCTCACATTTGCCAAAAAACAAACATGACCCACCAAGACTTTCAGGATGATATTCTGCAGACTGATAAGTCAAAGTTGAAACTTTTTGGAAGACATAGGTCCCACTACATCTGGCGTAAAGCTACATTCCACCATATACACATCATACCAACAGTCAAACATGGTGGTAGTAGTCATCTGGGGCTGCTTTGCTTCTTCAGGACCTGGACAACTCATCATAATTAATGGAATTATGAATTCTGCTCTCTATCAAAAAACCCTGAAGGAAAATGTTTGCCTGTCTGTAAAGCTCAAGCACAGTTGGGTTATGCAGCAGTACAATGACCCAAAACACACAAGCAAGTCCACTTCTGAATGGCTCAAAAGACTTGAATGCTGAATTAAAACAATTCAAAAAAGAGTGGGCCAAAATTCCTCCACAGCGATGTAAAGGACTCATTGCAAGTTATCGCAAGCATTTGCCTAACAATTATCACAAACGATTGCAGTTGTTACTGCCAAGGGTGACACAAAAAGCTATTAGGTTTAGAGCTATTAGGTTTTTCACATGAGTGAATACATTTTGAATCTCCATCTTCAATATGTGAAATGACCATTTACAAGCTGCATTTTGTTTTTACTCATGTTTTAAAATGAGTTGGATTAATAAATTAGCAAAATAGAAGAAATCGGGTAAAATGAAGATTAACAACAAACAAGATAAAAATAACCAGGTATTGGGACAAAGTAACCATATATTAGGGTAAGTCTTAAGACCCAGCCTGCAGGAATATTGATGTAAGCCCACTCAGCCAGTTTAACCCAGAGTGTGTCTAACATAATGACACAGTACTGGGTTATAGAAATGACCCAAATTGGTTTGTTTGAAAGCCATTTTTGAGTGTATTAGCATGATGTGTAGATAATTATTTAAAGAAAAGAATAAAACATAAACAAATATAAAAAAACATAAAAAAATTAATTAAAAAATAAACAAATAAAAAATAATAGACAATAATCCAGAAAAAGGTCAAAACAACCTGGAGAAGCATTAAAGTGCCCGTATAATAGTGTTACCCAGCATTACCTAACCTGTTAAATATTAATAACTGAGCAGGTGTTCTGTTATATACAGACCCAGAACCGTGATGTGGAAATGACCCAGATTGGGCTGTTTTCAACCTAGAATTTTTAAAGTTTACTTTTATACAGGCTTTTTATTTTATTGTTCTGTTTTAAAACATTAGGTATTGGACAATTGGACCTTCAAACCACTGCTGTACCTTTAAGGGTTTGTACCTTGATGAACGAAAAATTTACCTGCACAGTACCTTTACTTTTAACAGTGTAAGATTAGCAGTCTTTTATCTCTCAGAGCTGCCCCCTCTCCATCTTGCATGGCCAACTGCAGGCCAACTACAGCTCCACTTGAGCCATCAGTGGAGCACCGATCCAGATGTGTGCTCACTGCTGAAGTATGACACCACTTTTCCCCCATGTCATGTCAGGACAAGCGGTCTATTCAGGTACAGTACAGTAGTACTTTTGGCCTTGGAGGAAAAACCTTTCTCAGAACACACTTTCCATAGTCTCAACTGTTCAGTTCATTTGATGAGTAACAATATCTGAAAGTGAACACACTTGCATCACTGGAGAATATTGTAAATTGCCTCTATTTTTCAGAACTGCCATAAACAGATGTCATTCTACATCTTCAATCTATGAGGCTAATAAAATAAGTTGTGTTACAGTAGCAACAGTAGTATGATCTTATATTTCAAAATGCTGAAATGTAAATTATTAGATACTTTTACATTTCCCTCAAAATGTGTGCAATGATGGAAATGGGGGTGTGGTGGAAATGAAACTGAATGTACTTTTGATGAACAGATAGATGTGAGTAGGTAACTCAAAGCACTAGCAAAGGAAAATATTAAAACAGTAAAACATGTATAGCACGCGCCATGTGACCGCTGGGCTGTTGATTTCCACAGCTAAAAAAAGAAAAACAAGATGTCTCTGATTTCATAGCACCTTTTTAGAACTAGTGTTTTAATTACAACCATTATCATATAAGTTTGTGTTTAACACGTCTTAAAATTAAGTTAGTTTAACTAGATTCTGTGACCACCAATCATTCAATGATGGCAATGACATTTTAACATTAACTTTTTTTTGGTATAAAAATGGCAGACTCTTTTATCATGCTAGTTAGCAAGCATATAATGTATCCTAAAAGCACACACATTTTTGCCATAATTTGACAGAAATATAGCATAATTGGAAATGACACATAATAAACATGCTATTTACAAGTAAAATTGTAGGTTGTGGTTGAAGTGACTACCGTGGGACAGCTGTATTCTATCTAAAAATTTATAAAAAGTACTCTCACACACTGAATACTGAGATGGTTCACATTTATTTATTTATGTATTTATTTAGAGGACAAAAAACTTCAAACATTTTAATTACAGATTTTTGTGTTTTAAGATTAAAAGTCTGGATCTGGGATAAGGGTAAAAGAACAGCTTATTCCAGAAATGTTTGTCTTCTAAGGTGTTAACTAAGAAATGAATGTTGACCTTTACTGTTCATTAGTCATAGAAATAGTTCATAGTTATGTGTATGTTAACATGCACTTCAGTTACAGAAAACTTTCTTACTTATTAATAGTTACTCCGCTTGATATTTTAAGGCTTGTTAAATATTTTGTTGCATTTTGAATTTTGTATTTTGTTGAAATCTCATGGTAATGAGATGGTAATATTTGATTGCACAGTGGGGTATAGGATCTCCTCTCTGCAGAGGAAAACAAAAACACTTGCCCAGAAAGTCTGAAATTGGCTCCTCCTTCACCAGGCTCTCCCTGGCAGACCTCAGCATCATCTTTAGTGTGTAAGATTTATGAGCATATTGTGGACCTGAGCATAATGAAGCTTTCACATTGATCAGAATGTTTGAATATGTACTGCACTTTCATCAACAGCTTGCTTGAGTCTGCTTCTAATTTCACAGGTTCTTATCAATGACAAATAACACTGAACTGTTCTTAAGGCCTAACCGATATGAGACATTTTGTGACAAGTATGGATACTGACTTTAAGGGATTAAAAATTTCTGCAACTAATAATGATTCACATATTATGTAATTTCTATTTATATTTTAGAAACATAATAAACTATTTGTCTCTCAACAGTATAACAAGAAAAATGTCTCTAAAGTCTTTCAATAAGAAAAGAAGAAAAAGAATAACAGTTAGATACTTCCCTTGAACTGACTAGGAGGAATTCATCTGATTGGCAGGGCAGTTCTAGTGGGGAAACAGCAACTGGAAGCAGGTTGGTGGTCAGTAAGTCCCTAGGACTTTGATGCCACTTGAATTTCCCCTCCTGCCCTTTGAAAGCAAGACTTATACTCAGGAAAACAGTCCATAAGGATTCCTCTTTGGGAAAACGATGAGCAACCCTGGTCTCCTCATCCTACAGCCTTGATTCAATGCTCTCAGTGTCGATGTTTACATGCAAAGATTTTCGCCAATGCAACTGAATTTATTCTGAGGTGTTTATATGCTCACTCTGCTCAACAAAAATGTGTAAAAATGATATATCGGTCTGTGCTGCTACATCATCAGTGCAAATCATCACTGCTCCACTGTCAGTGGTTCTCTGTTCTAGGCCAGGGACCACATGCAGCTGCTTGAACACCTGACTCATTTGAAGAAGGGCTTGATGAGTAAATGGTAAATGATGAAATGAAAAATGTCTTATGTCACAGTGTTGTGCTCTGTAACTGTAGTTTCATTTCTAGTTTTGTTGTCAACTAAGTGCTAGTTATGCAATGCTCAGTTTTTATACTACACCTATAGTTTTGTAGTTCAGCTAGGGGAGCGTTGGTTCACTGACATTTGTCTTCTTTCTAAAGTCACACTATAAAACATCTGCAACTTGCAATCTGTTATTTTGTTGGTAATGTGGTGCACATGCTACACAAATGAGCATGCTCACACGTTACGCCATCTTTCATCTGGTGGGATTCTCTAAAACATCTGATCCCCAAATAAGTGTCCATGACATGACTTGGTTTTTGGCCTTGTCCCTTGTATACAGAGATTAGTTTGGATTCTCTGAATCTTTTAATGATATGATGTACTGTAGATGATGAAATTAAATTGTGCGCTATTTTCCCACACAGTCTTTCACAGAGTAGTGAAGCCCTCCCCATCTTTACTTCTGAAAGACTCAGCCTCTCTGGGATGCTCTTTTTATACCCAATCATGTTACTGACCTGTTGCCAATCAACCAAATTAGTTGTGAGATGTTCCACCAGGTGTTTTTCTGAACGTTTGACAACTTCACCAGTCTTTTTTTGCCACTTCCCTAACTTTTTTGAAACAAGTTACAGGTATCAAATTTAAACTGAGCATTGATTTTTCAAAAAACAATACATTTCTCAGTTTCCACATTTGATATGTTGTCTTTGTACTATTTTCAGTTAAATATAGGTTTTAAATGATTTGTACATCATTGCATTCTGTTTTTATTTACACTTTGCACAGCATCTCAAGTTTTTTGGAAACGGGACTGTATACTAAATTGCACCTTGAAAAACATACATTTTCTTCTGTTTTTTTGTGGTTGCTCTTTGATTTAAAACAATTTATTTTATCTTTCTAATAATAGAAAGATAATGTTCCTCTGCTAAGCACTTTCAAATGGAACAGAAAGTGAGGATGTGAATTTATAGGGTGTTAGTTTGGAAGATAGAGTGGTTTCAGGCATGTTCCTCCCCCCAAACCTCAGTTATAATATAACTTCCTTTAGGATGATTACATAGGTTCGATTAGAATTAGGATGATACAACTAATAATAGTAATCTTTGTTTTTACAGCACATTTCATTTAGTCACAAAATTTGAATGTGCTTAGCAGAGGAACATTATCTTTCTATTATTAGAAAGAGAAAATAAATTGTTTTAAATCAAAGAACAACCACAGAAAAACAACATCATTATCTGGTCTTTGTTCGTTTTCATCAGATTTTCCTCTCTGCACTGTTCATTCATTAAGTTTTCATGTTTAAGAAACCAGAACATAGACGCACTGAATGTTCTTGGGCGAAGGGGTACAGCCTTGTCACCACACCAGATAGGGGAGTTGGTTGTAGTTTATGTTGAATAACTGTGAGGACCGATCATCACATCTTAAGTACATGACATTAATGCTTAGAGGTTATGTGAGCTCTTTGGAGCAGTTCAGTTAGGTCTTTTAAAAAGTGGAACAAAGGCTGACGAGGTCTTACAAAACTGCTTTGAGACAACTGACTGGCAGATGTGAACACACAGACTCTGTCGTAGGCTATTTAAGTCAGTGCATTGACGATGTTGTTACAAAAGCTACCGTCTGCACCTAACCCAACCAGAAACCCTGGGTCAGCCAAAAGATCCTCGTTAAACTCAAAGCATGGACCACTGCCTTCAACTTAAGGGACCCTGATGCCTAAAGGATATGACCTCCGAAAGTCAAGGATACCAAGAAAGCTTACAGGGACAAAGTGGAGTTCAACTACTACAGCTCTGACCCCAGATGCATGTGAAATGGAAAAACATTTCATTGTTCAGCCCACCCCATCACTCCCGGATGAGCTCAGCACCTTTTACACCTTTTACACATTTGATGCAGACAACACAACATCTGCCATGCACCCCCCTGTGAGCAGAGAGGCTGCCATGTTGACCCTAGAAACAGCAGACATGAGACAGTCTTTCAAAAGGGTCATGGAGACAGTTGCCATGCACTGATCAACTGGCAGAGGTGTTGACCAACATCTTTAACCTCTCCCTGACTCTGTGGTCCCCACCCCTTTTAAAGCATCTGTCATCGTTCCTGTCCCAAAGTAACCAGTGGTCTCCTGTGTAAATGACTACTGCCCTGTAGCACTGATATCAGTCATCATAAAGTGCAGGTCCAAGCCCACATCTGCTCCTTCTTGATACCTTGGGCCCTCTTCAGTTTTCATGCAGACCAAATAAGGCCACAGGTGATACCATCGCCTTGGCGACACACATTGTAATTGCCAACCTGGACAAAGGGAATACATATGTGAGAATGCTCTTTGTTGATTACAGCTCGGCATTCAAAAAGTGCTGCGTTGTAGGCAACAAGATGGAGATTAAAGTGATATAAGGTTGGATTTTGTAGTTTACACAGACAGCTTAGAAAAAAACGTGTAGTGAAAATATTACTTACATGCCCTGAAAACACTCTTTGACACAGATCTCTTTAAAACGCTGACCATTCACTCAGAATTTTGGCGGGAGACTGTGGCTAGGAAATGTGGTAGTGTCCAGAAGCTCACGCTGCTTGACCTTGTATAACAACATAAAAAGTCTGTGTTTAATTGTGCCCCACGTTAGGTTTTTCCTTGCACTCCCCTATGTGTGTGTGTTTGCAATTATGCATACTATCAGTCAAAAGTTTACAACACCGCCATTATTTTGGATTTTTATGCAGTTAAATGTCTCAGTGCACTCTGAAATTTAGGCATAGAACAAATAAACAATCTGAGATAAAAAGAAATCATGAAAATGTTTCAACAAAATTGAATCTACAATTTGACATCCAAATAGCCACCTTATTATATTTCATTAAGCTGCTATTTGCTGTGGTAGCCCTTTTGGTTCAGGGTACCAGTCACTCTGTGCAAGTCGCCAACTCTGGATCCAGCATAAGAGTCCCAGACAATCATGCTTCCCCCTCCATGTTCTACAGTTAGTGACACACACTAAGGAACTTTCATTTTGCCTACTCAACTCTGAACAAAAGCCCTGCTTGATGAACCAAAGATTTTATTTTTTGATTCATCGATCTATCAGGCCTCCTTTCAGTCTTCACTAGTCCACTGGAAGTACTGCATGGCCAAGGAAAGCCTCTTTTACTTATTTCGTTATCTTAGCAATGACTTAGCAATGACTGTCACTGCCACTCGACCTGTCAAACCTGCAGCTTGAAGTCTTCTCTTCACAGCTGAAACTTGGACTTGTTCAATTTAACCAATGTTTGAGTGTTGTCCTGGGTACTGCTTATCAAGCTGTTGACTCTTAGAAACTCTCCTCTGATTCAGTTGTGGCTTTGGGTCTGCCAGACTTGTCAGATTCCCCCAGTTTTCAGGTACCTTTTGATGGTGTAGGAAACAGTACTCACTGACATCCTGGTTTTCTTTGCAATTTCTCTAAAGGGATGACCTATACTTGTAAGGGTTATAGTTGTCTGTCTGTTTTCCTTTGTTAATTGCCTTTTTTGTCTGTTTTAAAACTGTTTTTACATGCTGGAGGTTTGTAAGTAATCATCAAATGTTGGGACGCCTGTAGGAATCAACTAAAGCTAAATTTAAGCTAAATTTACTTCCATTGCCGCAAACCAGCTATAAGTTGTTAAGCAATTATAGCCTTTGTTAACCAATTATAGCCTTTTTATACTCTGAGATTGACATTACTCTTTAGTTTTCAGTTAATTGATCAGTTTTTAACCTCTTACCCATTTCAGGTCATCCACGGGACTTGAAGTGTGTGTGTGTGTGTGTGTGTGTGTGTGTGTGTGTGCTTTGAAGGACAGGGTAAAAGGGGGCCACCAAAGTATGCAGAGAAACAGATGGAATACAGTCTGTAGAACTACAAAGTGCACCTATACGATAAGTAGACAAAGAGTTTGGATACAAGAGGGTGTACTTAATGTAGTGGCTGTCTGGTGTATGTTTAACTGAGTATAGATTTGTACTAGGCTACTCTACCCACAACTGTTGAACTGAAAAATGACAAATGAAAAATGCCTTTTTTTCCCTTTTAACAAACCGCAGTGGATTGTAACGGTGGTAAGCTTTCCAGGTTTGCTGTTTGATGTGAGCAAAATGTCTTTGTTTTTTTTTATTTATTTATTTATTTATGTATTTATGTATATATGTATGCATTTATTTATGTAATTTTAAACAGATTCACAGATTTTGACCCGAATAGCCTGACATTCGTTTTTGTATTCATTATGTGTGAACACAAATGTGCAAATGTTTTTCAAAGATTTGTGCCACAGGCCTCAAATGCTATTTCCAGGGCATGATGAGAAAATTAGCCTATTGGGTCAATGCTCTCCTGCTAAATAACTAACCTGTCACAGATGTCATGGGTCACGTGGTGGAGGGGGATGCTAGAGCCTATTCCAGCAGCCATTGGGTGGAAGGCAGGATACACCCTGGACTGGGTTCGCCAGTCCATCACAGGCCCTCGTATGAAAAATTGCCCGAATATTAAGTTAAAAAAGTTAAACATATGGGAAGTTAAAATTATGTGAAAGTGTGTTCTATAGAGGTTGTAGGCTTGCTGTACAGATCATGCCATTAGGGCTGTTTTATATTACAATTCAGCAGAAAGCTTCCATGCACACTCACACAGTTAGTGATGGGCAGTACAGTTTCTTTTATCTTCATAATGTGCTCATTTAGCAATATTGTCTATCCTTTAATATTCAATAAATCTTAGTCTAGATTCTAATTAACCAAAAATTACATTACATTATAAAACACTATTTCAATAAATGTGAAACTATAAAGACGTTACAGTAAGAAATGGCTGTCCAGCAAACAGACTTGCAGGCCAAACTTACAAGAGTCGCTGATACAAAGCCATGCTGTCTTAATTAAACAAAAGACAGGAACTCAGATTCAGTGAAAGAAACTGCAAAAAGAACATCATAGAAGGACAGTTCCTACTGTTGATTAGGTAATTCTTAAAGGTTTGAACAATCTCAGAAAAATCTGATGTTCAATTCAACATCCGCTCTTACTCAAGAAAAAAGAGAGAATAAAGAAAAA
This sequence comes from Colossoma macropomum, assembly GCF_904425465.1. Taxonomy (NCBI): domain Eukaryota; kingdom Metazoa; phylum Chordata; class Actinopteri; order Characiformes; family Serrasalmidae; genus Colossoma; species Colossoma macropomum. The sequence continues at coordinate 23,876,667 of NW_023494784.1, read as the reverse complement.
ATCATATTATGTTTGTGCACAAAGATTTTTCTGTGAATTCCTGTATGTTTCAAATCAGAAGGTAGCACCTGTAGGACCTGTTTATTTCTCCTTTTATACTTGTCTTTTATCCATGGGGGGGCACAGTGATTGTGATTTATGGTTCAGATGTCTCTGACGTTCTTATCTTTTTAAAAGGAATTGAGTTTCTTAAAGATATGCAGAGTTTGGCAAGTATGTGATGACCATGAAATCTTTTATAGATTACTTTGTTCTGTGGTGTATGAGTGTCTTTTTTTGTAATTTTAAGGCACTTTAGGCTTTGATTTTATAAACTTTGAGAAACATGAGGCATAAAGTAACAAGAAACAAAAAAATGTTAATAAGCATTTTTAAATTCAAGTAATGCACATTAAAAACCAATATACAATAAACAGACAGCATGTCAGATTAAGCTTTTTCCAAACAACACAAGAAATTACACTTTGATGGCATTGCCTACATGCAGAAATGGAAACTGACAGAAGGTAGGATTTACCTGCTTTAACTAAATCACAGTGAATCTAATGCTAACATGGTAGGGGGTTCAGAACATGAAATGAAATTCACAGATTTAAACCACAAGAGATTATTGCCATACAATGCAGCCAAGCTAGATTTCATTCTCCACTTCAAAACATTCTCATGATGTCATTTTTAAACATTTGGGCCTATTTATTCTGCTATTTCCACTGAACTCATACACAAAAGCTATACACACATTAATATATTAAAGCAAAGATGAGTAAAAACTAGATGGCAGATGCTACACCATAATGCTCCTCATCCTGCTCAGTTGTTTGTTGCTGGATATACTGCTGGTTGTGTTCAGTTTGTAGTTGGTTGAGATTTGAGCTTTGTTGCTGGTGGACATGTCCAGATATGTGAATTATAGATGAGATATCAGATATTTTAATGTTTGTCGATGTATAAAATGTGGAAATTGGGACTAAATCCAGCTGGATTAGCATTATGGAGAAATGTAGCATGTCCATAGAGAGTTACAAATGCAGATGTTTTATGATAGTCCTCAACTTACGGAGTAAATGCATCAGCTAATATCGGTCTGAATCAGATCATCTTTCTGATGCAGATGCTGTTATCTGCCTATAGCGGTAAGATTACATCATCCTGCATCCCTCGCTGGTCAGGACACGCAGTAGGGGTTGAATCCTGCAGGCCCATGTCGTCTAACATTTGGCTCCATTTGTCTTTAACAGGCTCTTTTGCCGCCTCTTGGACCAGGTGTTTAAGTTTCTTTTTCAAAAGATGATCAGTCTCATCAAAGAGAAGTTCCTTATAGAGCGCCTTATTATAAGGCTTGCGTCCTTTACACATTATAGTGAATACTGCCCAGATAAGTAATATCACACACAGGAGAGCCATTCCAGTGACCTTAGAAACAGTACATTGGAAATGAAAAAACAGAGTCTTTATTAAGATAAAGTTAAGAGTTGAATCAATGAGTATATTATATACTAACAACATCCTGCTGTCCTGTTAGAAATATGACAATTATTAAATAGGGTGGGAATTATAAATATAAATAATAATAAATGAAAAATGATATAGAAGACTTACACGTGATATACTTTTCCAGTGTCTTATAGCTGCAGATTGTTCACTTGTAGGTTTATCTTTACAAAGTGGTTGCTCATCCCTGGCTGTTATGTTCCGTGATGTTGTTACATAGCACACCCACCAGTCTCCATCCATCAGTGCTGTCACGATCCACAGTGTTCCCACAGTCAGAGCTCTCAGAATTCGCTTCACAATCACCCAGGAATAAGTACAATTTTGGGCAGTACAAATCTCCAAAAAGATTTTGTCCACCACAATTATGATTAACGTGAAAATGGTGAAGGGTAGAAGAATGTAAGCTATGCAGAACCAGATGTTTTCATCAGGGTCACATGGGCAAAAAAAATCCTGTTTGAAAATGTACTGGAAGATAACAAAAAAGCAGACAACAGCAAACGCACCACCATCTGATGATAGCAGTTCTGTTAGAGCTTTAGCGGAGAAGTCTGGATGGGTCATTGTTGCTGCTCAGACTGTAGCCTGCCTTGTGCATTGTGCATGAAATTATTGAAAGGCAGCCCAGAGTATATAAGAGAGACACCAGCAAAGCCTACTTCTGAATGAAAGAGGGAGGAGTCAGAACTCTGTGGTGATGGTGTGTTTGATGTTTGTTTTTGATTTAGGTCTCTTGGTTATCTTCTTGCAGATCTTCAGATTGTCACTGTAGTGGAAAACTAAACAAGCCTTCTTTCTTCATCTAATAAACTTTATTCATCCAATACAATGTATACAATGTATGTAGACTGAAACGGTTGAATTAAGAAATAATGAAATTTAATTCAATACAGACGTTTATAGATACGCTTTCAAAGAAAATTGCAAAGTAATTAGCTACGTAAAAATGAGGTATTTTGCAGGTGAGTGTATATGATGAACATGAAAGTCAAAGCAACATTTAAGATACATTGTCACAAACAAAGAATACTATAATAACTTGACTGGCATTAAAAGTGTGTTTGTGAATGTAGATGTATGCATGTGCTTTCACTTTCTGGATTTATGCCCGTGGTTAGTTTACACCGTACCTTATACAATGTTTTTTTTCCTGCCAACAGTGCATTTTCTTTTGATGTGGTTATGCGCATGTTCTTTTCTCACGCACAGGCGCCAGATGCATGTGCTCGAATTCTGTAGTTTCTCAGAAGGTTTACATAAAGGCCGTGCATAGGGTCGACCACATGCACACACTGATGTCCTGTTGACAAACAACAATGCTTACTATTGGAAAAATGTAAAAACTGTACGTGGGAAACTAAAAAGATGTCATTGAAAAAACAAGAAAGAAAGAAAGAAATGGCCATGATTGAAAATTTTCCTCATGGAAGTCTGAAATGTGTATATAAAATATTTAAGTGAACGTGAGATAGCTATGACACAAGATTACATGACATCAATGTACCTGAAAACCAAAACTTTATTTTACAGTCATAGCCCCTTAAAAATGGGGGATATGTACAGGTAAAATGGTTATACTCTTCACCCGATTTGGGTGTAAATACGCTTTTACTTTTTACTATGAGCACTTTTAGCTCATAGTCATCATTTAATCAAACTGTGAAATGTTTCAGATCATCAAACTGCTTTTAATATACTCTCATAAATAAAGGTATGACACTGTCACTGGGCTGGTACCCTTAAGTGTACATCTCAGTACCTTTAGTCAGGGAACATAATTTTACCATAATCCATTGAAATGTTGTATTGACTCCACTCACTCCGTCGCGTCTCCAGGCTTTTTATTTTATTGATCTGTTTTAAAACATTAGGTTATGAAAAGGTACAAATACATACTTTCCAACTATGAAAAACTTTATGGTGCACAATTGGACCTTAAAACTAAAACCATTTAGACTGTTTGTACCTTTACAGTACCTTTATTTCTAACACTGTAGGCCAGAATAACCCAAGTAACCACAAAATGCTGTTTTTAAATGATGATTTCATTTATTGAAAGAAAAATGCTTTTCAGCCTTACCTGGCTATCTGAAAAAGTGATTACCCCCTTAGCTACTAATTTAACCAGTTAACCAAATTCAATAGACTACTAGGTTCAGTTTCACTGGCCACACCCAGGCATGATTACTGCCAGACCTGTTGAATCTAAACATCACTTAAATAGAATCTGTCTGTCAATGTGAAGCAGCTAGAAGGTCTCAAAAAGCACATGATGCTACATTCTAAAGAGAAGCAAAACAAAATAATTGAAATCTACTAGTCTGGAGAGGGTTAAAACGCCATTTCTAAGGCTCTGGGACTCTAGTGAACCACAGTGAGAGTCACTATCCACAAACTGAGAAAACTTGGAACAGTGGTGGAGTGGCCGGCCTACCAAAATTTCACCAAGAACGCACTGACGACTCATCCAGAAAGTCACAAAAAAACTCAAACGAACATCTAAAGAACTACAGGCCTCACATGCCCTGATCAAGATCAATGTACACAATTCCACAATAAGAAAGACATGGGGCAAAAAGAGCGTCCATGGGAGAGCTGCAAGCCCCAAACCACTGCTGACCAAAAAGAACACAAAGGCTCATCTTGCATTTACCAAAAACCATCTAGATGACCCCCCAGGTCCTTTGGGATAACATTCTGTGGACTGATGAGTCAAAGGTGGAACTTTTGGAAGACATGGGTCCTGTTACATCTAGCATAAGCTAACACTGCATTCCACCATAAGCACATCATACCAGCAACCAAACATGGATAGTGGGATGGTCTGGGGCTGCTTTGCTTCTGCAGGACCTGGACGACTTGTCATAATTGGTGGAACCATAAATTCTGTTCTCTATCAGAAAATCCTGAAGCACAATATCCACCTGTCAGTTTGTGACCAAAAGCTCAAGCACAGTTGGGTTATGCAGCAGGACAATGATCCAAAGCACAGAAGCGGGTCCACCTCTGAATGGCTCAAAAGAAAAAAAAATTAAGGTTTTGGAGTGGCCGAGTCAAAGTCGGCTCAGATTCCATTGAGATGCTGTGGTAAGACCTTAAACGGGCGATTCATGTCCAAAAACCCTCCAATACAGCCGAATTAAAACAATTCTGCAAAGAAGATACGGCCAAAATTCCTCACAGTGATGTAAAAGACAAGTTATCACCAATGTTTGATTGTGGTTGTTACTGTCAAGGGTGGCACAACCAGTTATTAGGTTTAGGGGGGCAATTACATTTTCACATTGATGATATAGGTTTTGACTAAATCTTTATCTTCAATAAATGGAATGATCATTTAAAAGCTGCGTTTTGTATTTATTTGTGTTGTCTATATCTAAAATTAGTTGAATGATCTGAAACGTTTAAATGTGACAAATTAGCAAAAAGAAAAGAAACGGATGAGCACATACTTTTCTCTTTCTAGCAGGATTACATTAATACTTCTGTCGTGATTCTGCCAAATTCATATTACAGAAGCAAATCTTAATTTAGGAGTTTTATCTTATCTTACAGCATCTTATCTCCAGTTATGAAATCCTGAACTACTCAACCGAGGTTGTTAATCAACTTTTATGTCCGTTATCAAGCAACGAATGATACATGCACAGCTGAAACGTAAACATGTAATCAAAATAGCGGTAAAAATGTAAGGTAGCTAGACAACTATTGTTATCGATGTAAAAAAGGGCAGAACAAAACTAAAGTGCGATAAGAATATGACAGCACCCTGTGCTATTTATCAGAGCATTGCCGCTCCCCAGTTTCAGTTCATATTTACATCCTGCTTTACGTTAACATTCTGTTAACATAATGCTGATGTTATGTCTCCTAATGAACGAACACAAATTTAACTCAAAAAATCTTCACTACTCACCACCATCACTGTAATATTGTGGTGCCATTGAAGAAGAAGATTGCACATTAAGGGTGAATGCTCTTTTATAGAACAGGCTGCAAGGGAGAATTGCCGCTCAGCGCTAACCAAGCGGCCGAAATAGCAGGCAAGTCACTTCTATCCATACACTTTCTGGTAGGCATTAACACTGGCACCAGCTACCCAACAGCCCCACACAGAACAGAGCACATACAACACATAACACATCTTAACTAACACCAACAACTTGAACTACAAACATTACAGTTCTCCTACCACAATGCGGCACCTCCCGAGAGCCTCTTTTCACGGTCGTTCTGACCATGCCTCCCGCACTCCCACAGCAGTGCCGCCAGTGGAGAGACACTACAATATACTACATGATGAGTTTTCATCAACATTAACACAGGTAGGTAATAAGAGGGAGTGGTGGAGTGTCTGGGAGTTTCAAAATAAAGAATTAAGGGGAAAAAATCTTTAAAGTGAAACCACCGCTTTGCAATATCAATAAATATAACATCTTTACGGTAGTAGTAAACTATGCTGTCTGTCATAAAAGAAGCAGAAGGTTAAAACGGAAGTTAGGACACTGCTGGCGTTGTCCTAAAGCAGGACAGTGTTCAGGAATTTTTGTCTAGAATGTTTCTATAATAATCTGTTCTCATCTGGAGTTAATGAATAAGGTTATGAGCTGTTGTTCTGTAATAACTACTGTTCTAAATTCAGTCCTAACTGACATTGTCATGGTGACTAAACAGATGAGATAAGATTTCAGCCTTCATCAATAGCCTACCATGGTGAGCGAAGCTATGGTGAACTATGAAACTGTGACATTTGCTACCTTCTGGTTGAGTTTTACACATCAGCATTACACCAGGGAAGCAAGTGGTAGATGTGATTAGTAAATAACAGCAGCCAGCCCCCTTTGTTGGCTAAAACAAGCACAATGTGAGACGTCTGCATTTCTGTTCAGTGGCCAGATCTTTCCTAGAACATTCCAGTGTGTTTTTAATTCAATTTTTAAAACTGGTGACATTTTCAGGGACAGCTCCAGGTGGATACAGGCCACCAAAAAGGAGGACTGTCCCTGAAAACTGGGACATCTGGTCAGCCCCAAAAAAAGTGTGGTTTAAGATAACCTTAATTTTACATAAAGTTAGGAAGCATAACCTGGTTAATGCTAGCTTGTTAATGTCTTTAATTTAATGATTTTTATTGAACATTAGCTGGTCATTTAGTGCTAGCTGATTTACCTCAGAAATCATGTGAACTTGTGAACGAGTGAGAGGAGAGAGATGTACATGCATTAATGACCGAGAGATAATACCGCCCCGTCATTGCCGTTATTAGTGTAGTTGTTAACTAGTAGATTGAGGTGCCTAACCCCCCAAGGGCTGTATCCTCCTGTGTTACCCCTCCCTGTGTTTCACATTGGGGTTAGTGTTAGGCATTTCTTGGTGTGTGCTGAAGTGTCTGTCCAAAATAAAGGAGCATTCGCCTATACACTAAATGTTTCCTGTGTCTTCTACTACACTAAACGCTATAATATTGAGGTTTAGTGACAAGATTGGTGTAAAGAAATGGGAACGTAACACCATTTTAAACAGTTTAATGAACCCCTGTAATACAGCAGTCATTTACAAATGTTTTGTATTGACCTTTTTTCCCATGGACAAGTGATTTTGGCCTTTGGACTAATAAAATATGGATTTACTCGTCCATAGGACAAGTCCCTGGAAAAGCTTTATCTCAAGCCCTGTTCAATCCATAGTCTGCATGGAGAACACAGTATACAAACTGTGCGGTTAAATAGAGATAAAGCACATATTTGCTGATATTATATCAACATACTACAAGTCAGTAGGCCCATCACAGCAGTGGTCAGTCACAAATGCCTAGGGTTATGTGTGCCCATCACCCAGTGTTATATTGGGCTGCCAGCAAACACAAACTCTGTGAGGAATAACAGGATCAAAACAATAACAATGCAGAGTTCTATTTATTAAATAACAAAATCTGTATTTATTAGTACAAAACATTAGTACTAAAAACACATCAGTCTGTTTTAGTGTCATTTTACCCCACATTACAAGAGCCTGGTGTGAATGCACTAAGTCACTGTAATGTAATCCTCCAAGAAAACATCTAGTCAAAACACATTAATAAATACATTTGCACATCCAGAGGTTCTCATTTTATCTCTTCTCTAATGTTATACTAAAATGCTAACTGAATGGTTTAGTTTGCATTTCTGTAATAACCACGTTTGGTTACTAAAAAGTGAAAAACACACATTTTGCGTCATTATGTAACATCTGGGTAGATCTGCCTCAAATAAATAGGTTTGCTTGTTTAGATAAAGCACAGGCATAGTATGGGGTCTGCAGGACTACAGTAAAATTGATCTTTTATATTTTGGCATTTATTAATAAATATGAGGCGATCCTTTGAGGACCCATATCGTGAAAAACAAATGTTCCTCCCTTTTTTGAAATAAAACAGTTTGATGTAGGATGTTAACACTATTACAGTTTCAAAACGTACCTTTCACTCTGCAGTCCACAAAGTCTGCATATGCACATTAAGCTGCAAAAGCAGACTGTTTTGAATTAGCTGTTTTTGTGAAATCACAAAAAGCAACAAACATACATATATTCACTTCTACAGCAGTTTGGCTCCGCCCATTCACATTAAAGTTCATAGGAGTGTTTTAGCCTAGATTGCTTTTTTTAACAAGGTACAATACTCCACAACCAATCAGAACAACATCAGTTACATCTGTCAGTATTAAAGGCACAGTAACAAAACAGTATGCAATTGTAAGAGATAAAGAGAGGTTATGTAAAATAGCCATGTAAAAAATCAATAGTTGTTGGTACATAAACCTAAAGAAACATCTTAAGCAGGCAAGAAAAAATAAAATACAGGGAAAATGTACAATAGAGGCCCTTAACAGGCAACGGAGTTTTTATCTCATCTGTAAACATGCTGTTAGTAAACGAAAACAAAATAAAACAATAAGGAGCAAGTTTATAAAAGCACCGGTTTAACCCTGTATTATGTTTCTCAATGTCTCTTAAGTCAAGCTCTAATAATATCAAACAAGTCTCAAAAAACATTGACTGTCCTGTCAGTCTGAAGCATCATGTTACAACAGGCCTAACGGACCTTCTGGAAGACAATCAGAGAAAAGATAACTGAACGTTCAGATCTAACGTGCCCAAACCAATCCTGCACAACCACACACGTGATGTGCTTTGAAATGTCTTATAAAAACCCATCATACTGCTATTAAATGTCTCACATAACAATTTGGCAACACCCAGGGACTAAAAGCTAGGCCTGTGATTTTGGCAGTTTTAGTTGTGGACAGGTTGTGGATTATGGACCGAAACCGTTTTTGTGGAGTACTGAGATAATAATGCATATCACTGCTGTCGGAAGAAAACCTTATATCTCCATTTTTTTCATTTTTCAGTTTTTGACATAATTTGAAAATACCTGTTGCCCTTTACTTTGTTTGTAAAGTTATCATTTTGGAGATACGAGGTTTTCTCCCGACAACAGCGATATACTGAAAGTTGTGCTTATTGGGCTGAAAATAAAATTACACAAGCAACCCTTAAATAGCCCACCGTAGTGAAATAGTTACTGCCACACCTTTCCCTCCTCATGCACAGATCACACATAGGATACAAATTAGAAAAATTAGAAAAGAATTACATATTAAGTAAAACTTTTGGCTTTTTCTGAAATATAAATAAAATTTGCTAGTCTATCAAAGTGTAGATTTTCACACTCAGGGATGGGTCTTTCCTTTTACTAAGTGGAATGCTGGGTGTGATATTGTCCGCCAAACATCCTCCTCTGCAGCCCCTAATGGCTGGTACTGACCCTGACGCACATCTCCCTGCATGCTGCTCACAGGCTGACTCTCGATGTATCTTAACACATTCTCACTGAGCAGCTTGGCTCTTTGCACAGCCTGCTCCTGCAGCTTTTCCTCCAGCATGGCAGCGGTCTCCTGCTCCACATAAACCTCGAAGAGAGACTTGTAATACGGCTTCCATCGGGTCATGACAGATGAACTTACTGTCAACAGGAGTGAAAACCCCAGAATGAGAATCAGTCCAATTATCTGGAGGAAATAAGCAGAGAAAGCTATGTAATGCAATGCTTTAGGTCTGTCCTCATAAAAATTTGAATGGCATAGTGTAGGGGAGACATAACAAAAACATTATATCACAACACACAGACATTTTTACAGTATGTATCACAATATTTAGTTTTTCAGTAAGTTGGAACTGACAAAATAGAGCCATCTTTAAGAGTGTTAATGTAAATAAGACATGTTAGCTTTAGTGAAATTATTACAGCCGTTGTGCCTTAACGGCCTGAACAAGTTCACGATGGATGGACGGACGGATATATACAGGCCAGGCTTCTGTCCTTCTTTTGAATAACTACGCCATCTGCACTTTTTCCATATAATTACTTGGGAATTTAAGGCGTTAGCAGAGTCCCACTACTGGGCCTGCCCCTGTATCTGCCCTGCAAGAGCTTTGACACGCCCACTTCAATGCAATAACAACTTGACAATCAGCTGATTAGGGGTCAGAGGATATTCAGGACCAGGCTTAGGAACCACTAGATTACACAGCAGTTCAGAACTTGGCAATTCAGCACTGTCAGTGTATGTAAGAAGTGCTCGGCTATATGGCCTAAATAAGAGTCTTATAGTTGCTGTGCTTTTAAATCCTGGTGAGAATCAGCAGTTCCTCTACACCACTCACTCACCCGCGACTCACTGCTGTACTTTCTCAAAGTTTCTGCCTCTTGTGGTGTTGGTAAATCCTTGCAGGCGATTTGTTCTCCCGTGCCATTCACAGCAACCGTGCGGATGCAGACGTACCAGTCACCGTCGATAAAGGCGACCACGATCCAGAGGGCGGCCGCGTAAAACACGTTCAGCAAATGCCTCCATATCAGACCGCAGAAATGCCAGCCCTCTTCGCCAAAGCCTGTGGGGCGGTAACAGTAGCCGCCGGCACAACAGCAGCACTCAAAGGTGTCACAGCACTCGCTGCTGCAGCACTTGGCCTCGGCTCGGACACAGCACCTACACACATAACACTGACACAGCTTCAGCAGCTGTGCGTCCAGCAGCATGAGGACGAAGAACATGATTCCCACAGGAAGGAGCAGATACAGCCAGCAGTGCACCACAGTTTCCTCAGGAGCTGTGCACGGACACGAGAACAGAAACTTGAAGAAGATGACCGTGACCACCACGGCGACCACCGTCCTCACAGGCAGCCTCGTGATTAGGTCCAGATTTATCGGCAAATGTGGATAACGTACCATTTTGGGTTGGATATGGAGGCCAGTACACGCAAATGTTGTTTATGTGCTGTTTTGCATTTTGTCAAGAGCAGCTTTGTGTTTATAAACGCTCGGAGACGCGCCTGACTGACATCCGCTTGGCTCCTTAGTGGCTGTTGGGGAGGAAGGGGCGGAGTCACTGTTAGTGAACCAATCGGAGGAGCGCTTTACCAGACATACCACGCCCACATGCCCGATGACGTAGTAAGTCCATGCTTTAGGCTGTGAAGCTGTGTTCAACGCTCCGAGAGGACCTACAAAACACTGTCTTAGTGTTTTTCTTTCTCTACCCAAACCAGTTCAGCTCAGCGCGGGTTAACTAATTAGCTAAAACGGGCAGGACAGTTTGGGAGCATGTTTTTTTACGTTTCGCTGTCATTTTAACTGTAGAAATGTGGGGTTTAACTTGCTTCAAATAGCTTTGCAGACTGTGTTGTTGTAACTGGTAGCTGTGTTGTGGGACTCGTCCAGGCTTGTGTTTTATGGGCTGTCAGTTTAAATTTGTTGACATTTATTGTGAAGGTAAAGCAGACTGTAGTTAAACATCTCATATGGAAACAAGGAAAAGCTGAGGAACAAAATGTACATTTGACTGGTAATGTGTTACATAATACGATGCCTTATTAAAATGTAATTATTATGAGTTGATTAACAGTTTTTGTATTATATGATTAGACTTATAATGGATAGGGTTGTCATAGCTACAAGAAACCCAAAATTATTTTGATTTAGAATGTGAGAAATACTGTGCACAATCCGCTTGTTGAGGTCTTTAAAACTGATGTACTTGACAACACAAAATGAAAAGTCTGTAAGGTGGATATAACAGTCAACACATCTAATCCATTGTAAGTGATGACACATTGACATCTGAACAGTTTATCACCCCAGTGTATTTGTTCTTTAATGGAAAACTAATGATAAATTCAACACACTATATTACAAAGATGTAAAGCTACAAAATTTTAAACAATATCAAAACTGTGGCAGCTCATGATTGAACAAAATAAGTATCGTAACACTAAAGTCCTGCAAAACTCTAGATCCCTGTGTCACAGAAGCTCTTTATGAACTTCCAGGGAACACAGTCTCAGTATTGAGAAATACGAATGACTTTCTATGTGATTATAATTACTGTGAAGATAGTTGTCCTTTTATAACATAGACTTGTGACTCCAGCAGAAGAACATTAGTACAATCTGTTAAACTTTAGACATGCATGTCGAAATGCTGTGCCATGCATTGTGTTGAAAGCACAGCTATTATCAGCTCAACACAGAAAAACATGAAATCCACACAGTACCTCAAAGCCTCACCCTCCTGGCCTTTGCTCAGATGTGTGCTAATCTGTTTAAACCACTGAACTTCTGCTCCATGTTCAACAACCCAGACACATCACACATACATACAGTACAGTCACACAGATATCCTCACAGCAGTCATGAAGGATTGTGGTACAGTATGGGAAATTAAATTGAAAAAGAATTTATTTTTTTACTATTATTGGAATAAATGCATTATGATAACCAAATGCCAATAGTGAATGTACTGATTAACACCTTTGTTTTTGGGGAGAAAGGTAAGATGCCCCTCTGACTAATGTCAGAAACACCCCGGGGTGAATTTTGCATCAGTTTGTCATCTAACAGTAGTAAAAGTAGAGCAACAATTATAACTAACAATTCAAACAAAGGAACAGCGTTTAATTAGTAAGTGAAAGTGATTATTAGACATGACAGAACAATTAAGGTGTTGATGTAACTCTACCGATCTGTAAAGCTCACAAACTCATCTCCAGCAAGATGGATAAAAATGAATATGAAATATGAAATAAAAGAAGTCTACTTAATGTTAGCTATAGTCAGTCTGTAATGCTGGTTGTCAGTGAAGCTAGTTTATCATAACTTTATGATAAAAATAACTATGATAAAAACATTTCTGAGGCAATATGCTAATTGGGGCATTTTGCCCTTGTGTTTTTGCCTCAAAGGTCTAACTTTACACTTTCACTCAATTCAATCCTCTCGAAACATTTCTTACACAACTTAATATAAATGCTCAGATCATGATCCAGTGAGAAAAACAGATCAGCTGACTCCCTCAGTAAATTTGTCAAGATTAGATTTGGCCCCATCATTTGATCAGAAGAGAAAATAAAATGTGTGTGTGTGTGTGTGTGTGTGTGTGTGTGTGTGTGTATCCGATGCCCATGTTTCCACCATTTGTCTGTGTCCCAGATTTTGCTGTCTTATGTTTCTCGAGTGGGCGTGGCTTGCAGTCTTCGTCTAGTCCAGTGACATAAAATGCATGTATTTTGTTTAAAAAGTTTCAATTAATACATGGCGCTATGAGGAACTTACAGCCTTTCTTAAAAGTTACTTACAATTATATGACCAAATATAAATTATAGATTAGAATATGTTATAAATATATCCGTCCAGGCTGCCTGTGAGACGAAGTGTGAGCAGTAGATGGAGACAGAGGGCAGTGTGGAGGCGGTGGGTGTGTGTGGGGAGTGTCTAGTGTCCGCGAAGTCTTTCGTGTTGACACACACACACACAGGCACGCAGCCCGTGTGAGACATGACAGTGTTTTTAGTTGTAGCATTTCGCCGATTAAGAAGCTTTTAAACTGGTTCGCTGGGAGTGCGAGGTGAGTTGACTTCTGCACTGTAAGCTAAATCTGTGGTAACGCTATGTGTTTTACTGGTTTTAGTCTAACGCTCGTGTCAGCAAAATGTTGAGTTAATGCTGCTCAAGGCTATTCAAAGCCCTTCCTGTAATGATTGCTACATATGGGTCATGTGGTCTTTTCCCCAGAAAGGGGTTTATGGAGTTAGGTTACGAGTGAAACGCTAAATGCTAATGTGTTGTGCTTCTTCCTACTTCCCAGCAGTTCCCTCCCCTCTCTGGTAATGCTCTGACTTGCTTTTGAAACCGTGGAGTTCCAGCGCTCAGAGACAGATATCCAGAAGCTCGTTGCTCTTTTCTTTTACTTTCTCCATCTCACTTTCTGTATCATTCTCTCCTGCAGTCATGGCTGTGTTTCAGGGCTGCTCTGTGGTTCTGGACCTGAGGAAAGTACCCTACAAGGAGAAGAAGAAACTGACGTCTGCTATAGTAGACAATGGAGGAAGCATATCATATGTAGTCAACCAGAAGGTAGATGTTGCTTGTTCTCTCATTTCTTTGTCACACCTGTGGCGCTGCCTGTTGTCAGTTACAGTTGTGCTATAATAAGATACATAATTAAGGTTATATATATGTGTGTGTGTGTGTATATATACATATATATATATATATATATATATATTTATATATATATATATATATATATATATATATATATATATATATATATATATATCTGACAGCTGTGTGTCCTGTGCAGTGCTCCTTTGTGGTGACCAGAAGCCTGGAGGACCTGAGCAGCAACAGGCAGAGAAGTGCTCAGAAGTACCAGATCCCTGTAGTTGGGGTGCAGTTTGTGTGGAGCTGTCTGGAGAAAGGTGTCCTCCTGCCTGTGAGCGAGCACACTGTAAATCAGCAGTCGTCTGATCTCACTCAGCAGCCTCTTTCATACCCAGGTATTACAGCCTAACACAGCTTTCTTGTTGCGAAAATCACTTGGCACTAATGCACAGAGGTAAACATGGTTGCCATTTTTTGAACATGATGCACCCAGTTGTTTGCTTTCTGTTATAGCAACAGCAGCGGAGATAAAAATAGGGAGGGGGCTGTACAAGACAGAGCAGTGTAGTTTGTAACTGTCACAGCTCAATTAGTCCTGTTTGCTAACAGTGGGTGTGTATGGATGTGTATGTCTCATATATTACATGTGTCAGGTGGAAGACTGTGTAACCAAAGAGCTGGGAGTTGAAAATATTTGAATGTTATGTTTGAATGTGAATGTTGGTTTTGAACCTTAGAAAGAAGCAGAACATTGCTCAAAACTAGTCCTGGGACATGTAGAGTGAGGGTCCAAAAGTCTGACCCCAGTGAAAATGCTTCTGTTTTGCGTTCTTTTCTAATTTAATACAGCATTTTAAATTACAAATTATATGATCAACACACTAATTTGAGTGAAAAGTAGAATCTTTACAAATCTGAATTTCAGAATTTCTAAGTAATTGGTTTAATGACATTGTGCACTCGCGCTGCTTGGACACCACAAGTTTGTGCAAAAGCCTCTGATGAGTGGATCACATCCAACCGAGAGTCATGTGAACATGAGCTTCATGGGGAAGAGATAAGACAAAAAAAATCTGAACTTTTTGTACAAAGGCTTCAGCATACTCTTTAGTCATACAGGTCCATCAGAAAAGTTATAACTACCAGCAATAATCACTAAAAACTTCAGTAAGACACTAATGTTTGACTAAAAGTTCTTGAACATTAGCGGGACAAGCATTGCTGTCTCTTTCCTTCATGTAGGTTAGTATTTAGCATTTTGTCTAGGTTAGTTTTTTGCCCCTTCTTTCAGATCACAGAGTAATTCTTCTTAATTAAAGGTGTGAAGCGAGTTTGCAAAACTGATGCTCAGTCTTGTTGGACTTTCTCTTTTGGATGGACAGAGAGTGGAATGGAAGACAAAGTTTTTAAACACTATTTCTACAACTTTCTGCAAATTTTTCTACAAATTTTAGTATATCTTCAGTCTTTCTCACAGATCTCTCATTTATTATGTTTTCTAAAGCAATATTCTTCAGAGTCAGGTATGTTGAATGGTGGCTTCACAGGAGTAGTGTTGGAGATCACTGGTTTGAACATGATGCGTGTGTGTGTGTGTGTGTGTGTATTTGTGTTCCCAACATTTTTGGACATAAAATGGAAGGTTAGGTGAAATTTGTTTTCTGTTGAAATCTGCTATTGTTTAGTCAGAATCAGAGTCTTTATGGATACGTTGTAATATAGCTGAAATTTTGTACTTTTAAAAGTAATAAAGCACAATTTCCATAATACATTAAAACATTAAATCATTCTAATAAACAGATGAATGTAGAGGTGTCCCAAGACCTCTTTAGAGCACTGTATGTGCTCTGTTGTGGTTTTTCTCGCAAAGGCATTGAGTTGTACACCCAATTTCCAGCAGGGCTGAAGTCCAGAGATCAACCACAACTCCAGAGCAGTGATATTCACAGAGAGAATGCTGAGATTCGTGCGAAGAAAGGCACGTACCTGGGCAAACTGAGGTGTGTCCTGGTCTTTTTTACAGTGAGCAACTCTTTTACAGCCTGTCAGTCAGGTTTGGTCTGTGTTCTGTATTTTTATGTTTTGTATGAGTTTTTTTGTCTGTTCATTGTGTAATCAAAACCTTTCTTCAATCCTAACATGCAGATTATACAAGGGAAGTGATGATGATATACCAGAATTTCCTTCACATTTCCAAGTGGCAAAGTACTCCATTTTTTACAAGGTGAGTTTATATAAACTGTTCATCCAAAACAGTAATTAGATGCAATTTAAGAACACAAAATGGTCTTAAAATGCACGTGTGTATGGGTTGTTGAACCCCATCTTATCTAATGTGTCGTAGGCTCTATGTTCAGAGACTTTGCCTTTGTCTCATTTAAGTCTTCCCCCTAGAGTAGTTGGGATGCATGCATGCTCACTTTGGGCATAGTGAAATGTACCAGCCTGTGGAATTGAAGCTTTCTGTGTGCTGTTGTGTTTTCTATCACTTCTATCTATTCTGTTTCTAAGCATGACCCTGTTTTTATTCTTAGATACACTGTGACACTTTTGGAGAGAATGCATGCCTTTGCATCATTCACCACAGCATCAGTGAAAGAAAGCGTCTTTTTATTACTCTTTGTGTTTGCTTGTGTGTGTTCAGTCTTTAATGTTTGTATTTTGAAGGCTGAAGTCATGACCTGGTCAGTTGTGGAGCTTCAGAGTGCCAAAGGTGAAGCAGGACAGCAGTATCGTGTTGTGAAATCTGTCATGAATGAGGCAGAGGTGAGCTCATCTGACCCTAAAAGCCTTTAGAAGTACAAAATTGCATATCAAAGTACACCATGCTTTTACTGATGCTAACAATAAGTGATACAGTATTGACTACGTTCTAAGAGATTAAACAGGAGAAAGTTAGCAGTAGGTTTGAGTCGATGTCAATGAATAAATGCTGCTTGATTCTGACATTAATTTTCTCTCTGTTCTGTAGAAAACTGTACTACAGGATAAGCAGGCGCACAGTTTCAGCTCTGAGGAAGCTGTGGACGTCTATCTGATGTGGAAGGATGAACTCATTGCAAGAGGTGACTCAGAGAAACGCACACTTCCACCAGCAGCCCAGAGGATGGCCTCCCATGGCCTGCAACAGGTCAGTTAAACACTGCATCACCTAGCAGATCGTTATTTACTTGGACAATGGAATTGTTTTGACAAAATAAGTAATAGAGATAATAGAGTAGTAGAGTGATTGTGAATATTGAGTATCGTGAAAATGCCTTGAAGTATTACAATATCACATTCACCTATTTTCTAGTCATTGTCTGTAAGAAGAATGTGCTTATAACTTTGATACTAATGGCATGTTGAGCCTTTGAAGCCCAGATAGGGATGATTTGACTGTTGGTTTGGTTTGTGTAAAGAGAAAGTAGACTTGATATTGGCCAGTTTACCTCTAATTCAGATCCAGAGTGATTAGGGCATTTGTCATTCCTCTCACAGTATTATTTATAGTTTATTATTATGTTCAATTTATTAACATTATAAACATTATAAACTGTGTGATTTGAAAGCTGTTGTTGGAGGAGAAGCTGAACTGCAGTACAGTCTCACAGGAAGTAGGCACCTTTGTGGAACTGATCTGGACAGAAGCCCTCGGGTCACTCAGAAGCATCCTGACCGTTCCTGTCGGCAGCATCAGTCTGAATGATGTAAGACTGTGTAGTCATACAGTGTACACACACAGTAAAAGCACATTAACCATCCAGGCACAAAAGAACATTTTGCAGGACTCAAACTTCACTTCCTAAAAAGTTGAGATGACTACTTTTTTCTGAACATTTGGATATTTGAATAGGATTAGAAATGCGTTTCACTTTACTGATTGAAACTTAAAGCAGATTTTTAAAATGTTAGTGTTAATTTGCGTAACGTTAAGCATCCTGTCCTAAAAGAACATTTTACTGGACTTGGAGATACCTGTTTTGAATCAGTGAGCAGTTAATGTCTGATGTGTGTGTGTGTGTGTGTGTGTGTGTGTGTGTGCAGGTGAGCAGGGTGGAGGGTTTGTTGCTGCAGGTACAGAAGTGTCAGTGTGAGGATGAGGTGAAGGCTCTGCTGGAGGAGGTCAATACTCTGTTACCTCTCAGAATGATGGAGCCTGACTCGAAACAAAAGCTTGTGTCTCAGAAACTAGACCTCTGTCAGGTAAGTCAAGTGACTGTAGATCTTAGTGCAAACTCACAAAGAAGTAAACAGATGCTGTACAACATTCACAAACGATGTGCATATGATCATGCGTAATATATAAAGTATTACATGTGTTTCATTAATATAACTGTTTCCACTGATTTATTTTTCAATAATATAGTAAAATACTTATTTACTTTGCTGTATTACGCTTAGTCCAGGGATGTGTCCAGTCTAGGGCTGATACAGCTTCCAACAAAGCAGGAGCACACATGATCAAGTGTATGACTGAGGCCACTTGAATAAACAAGTAGACATGCTCCTTCTTGATTGGAATAAACTTACAGCCTTACTGGTCCTTAAAATTAACATAAGATTGGACGCCTCTGGCTTAGTTGCTCAAATCACATTATATTACATTATCTGCATGATTCATATATTCAGTAAACTTGGTTACTCTGTCTGTTTAACCAAACTGGCAGTTTTTCTTGACTGCTTTTGTGTTTGCTGCCTAAATGTGTTTAGTTTTCATGTTGTAAAATCATATAATTGTATTGACACTTATCAGCTGATTCGAGATATTCTGAATATGAGTGAGGCAACTCTGGGAAACCCCTTTCCATCCTCTCTGGGGAAGTACAGAGTCCTGAGATGCAGTATTGAACAAGTGCCATCGCAAAGCCCAGAGTTTCAGTCAGTCTGCCAGCTCTTACAGGATAGGTATGTATAGTATCTACCATCTGTGTACGACATTTATTTTTGTATGACTGTATATGTTTTGTATGGTTTTTCATTTTGGTTTGTGTCTGTGTGCATTTAATGGTTCTACAGATCAGTCCAGATCCAGCAGATACTGCGTGTGAGCAGAGAGACTGAAGTTCTCATGTTTAGGGAGGAGCTAGGCAATATTAAGCCCCTCCTCCATTCGTCTCATCCCAGGAGCTTTGCAGGAATCTTGTCTCGGTGAGAGTCTCTGTTTAACACCCACACGCACATACACACACACACACACACACACTCACTGTGCCTAAACCAGGCTGTTCTGGTTCTGTGTCCAGAGGTCTGTTGCTGCCCAGAGTTGGAGTAGAACAGCATGGGATTGAAAGAACAGATGTTGGGAATCTAGGAGGTGGCATCTACTTCAGTGACTCTCTGAGGTCAGTGTTTCCCTGTTTCTTTACATAAGACTCCTTCTGAAGCCTTTTATGATGTACAGCATTAATATAGTCAGAGTAGCTAGAGGCACTGAGATAACTGATGCTATAGATCAGCTGTCTGCTCTGTGTTTCAGCACTTCAGTCAAATACTCCAAGCCCAGTGTGACGGATGGCTCTCGGCTGCTGCTGGTGTGTGACGTGGCTCTGGGTCAGTGTAAGGACCTGCACAGGAGGGACACTTCTCTGAACTGCGCTCCTGAGGGCTACAACAGTGTGCACGGAGTTCGCCGTAACCAATCAACACACTCTGATTTTGAGGTGAATCTTGTACATAAAAAAAATCTACATATAAGTATTTTTTTCTGGACAGAAAATTTCTAAAAGTTGTGAGTTATATTACTTTGTGTGTGTGTGTTGCAGGATGATGAATATGTGGTGTACAACACAGATCAGGTCAGGCTGAAATATGTAGTTCAGTACTCTCTGAAGGAGGATCAGCTGAAGACCTTTCAGCCTTACATTAACACATCTGTAGAGCTCACACACTCTCGCAGAACCTCTGACCTCTGTGAGTGTAAGACCTACTCATCACCTAATCAATATATATAACACTAAAATCAAAAACCTCAGTTTCAGGAAAGTTGGAACAGTATGTGAAATGCAAGAAACAGAAGCAGTGGTTTGTAAATCCACTTTGACTTAGTACAAATACATAGTACAAATACAAGATATGTAATGTTTTCCCTTATCAGCTTCATTGTTTTGGTAAAAATAAGGCAATTTAAGGTTCTGGGAATCTGGAGAAATCTCTGTGCATGAATAGCAAGGCCAAAGACCAAACTAAATGCTTGTGAACTTTGATCCCTCAGTTGTGCAGTTGCAGTGCTGTGCTCTGTGTTGGATATGACCACATGAGCCTAGGAACACCTAGACAATGTAATGTTGTCAATAAACATTGTTCGTCACAGCATTCACAAATGAAAGTTAAGGCTGCACTAGGCACAACTAAAACCATATGTCAACAGTGTCTAGAAACACCCCCGAATTCTCTGGGTTCAAGCCCATCTGAAATGGACTGATGCACAGTGGAAATGTGTATTATGGTTGACGAGTCAACCATTCTGATCATTTATGGAAATGATAAATGTTGTGTTTTGCAGACCAAAGAAGAAAAGGACCATCCAGATTGTTACCAGCAAGTTCAAAGCTAGGGACTGTCATGGTATAAGGGCGTATTATTGCCCATGACATGGATAACTTGTAAATTGCATATGCTGTCATCTAGACAACGTCCCTTTGTGGGACGTCCACGCTTGTTTCAACATGACAGTGGCAAGCTGTACATGTTACAACAGTATGGCTGCAAAATTAGGGAGTGCAAGTCATTGACTTGCCTGTCTGCAGTGCAGACCTGTCTCCCATTGGAAACAGTATGAAGCGTTATGGTTCATTATGAAGCATTCCAATAGTGTCCCAACTTTTTAGCAATTTAGGTTTGTAGGAATTGCCTCTATATGCACTATAACCGCAATCACTGATTGTGGAATATACTTTATGAAAATCATGGGTGTACATAATATTCATCTGACCTTTTATGTAGGATTGATGTACTTACCATGTGTATGTGTGTGTTCGTGTGTTCAGTGTCTGACAGTGATGACAGTGGGGGTTTGGAGATGACTAAGAACCCTCTGGAGGAGGTCACAGCTGGTTTGTTGGACAGCAGTGGTCAGACACTCCCCCTGCAGGCAGTGCATGTGAGGTGTAAGCTGATGGACCTGCTGTCTCAGGTAAAGTGTTACACTTTGGATGGTGCTGGACTGTAACAGTCAGTAATCAGTTACCAAGGTACCTCTAAGCAATGCAGATTTGCAGCAGTTGTAGTAATCAATCAGCAGGATAACTCTTAACCCCATAAAGGCAGAACAACGGACTCCTTCACATCCAGCGCCCCCCTTTGCTGCAGTTACACCGTCAAGCTCTTCTCGTAAAGCGTTACAGTAGATGTTGGAACATTGCTGTGAGGATCGGATTGCATTCAGTTACAAGACCATTAGTGAGGTCAGGTACTGATTAGTAAGATTAGTTCTACATCACACACACCACTTCAGCTCATCCCAAACGTATTGGATGATGTTCTATCTCTCCAGCCCAATGGTGGGGAGCTGTTTACCCTTCTTGTCGATGCTTGGAATTGGGCATGGTGACCTTAGGCTCGTCTGCAGATGCTGCAGAACATCCCATTCTGTTCACAGTGCTTTTCTATAGAGATTATACAAGCTCTGTGTGCAACTAAACCCCTTGGTCACCAATTTGTGCACCTTATTATATATACATTATATACACTTGATAATAATAATGGCATACTTTTAATGGACAGCTTGTGTTCCTCTTTGTCTCAACAGGTCATCATTTTCCAGACATATACAAACCAGAGTGCTGTTCCTATAGAGGCAAAGTATGTCTTTCCATTAGAAGAGACAGCTGTGGTGTGTGGGTTTGAAGCCTTCATTAATGGAAAGCATGTTATCGGAAAGGTGGTTACACTCAGCTCACTTTTTCTTCCAGTCTTTTTTCTGCTTGTGTAGTCTCCAATGTCCTGTTTCTAATTTCTCTAACTCTCTGCACATATAATCTCCACCCACTCTCTCAGGTTAAGGAGAAGGAGCAGGCACGTAAAGAATACAGGCAGGCTATAGAGAAAGGCCATGGAGCCTACCTGATGGACCAGGATGCGCCTGTATGTTTCTCTTTTCCTATATATCAAGATGGGTTCATAGTGCACACACTGTGATCAGTTTTGAAAATTTAATCAGAGTGAATCATTTTCCAGAGCCTGCAGTTGTTGATTGATGATTGTTCTTGGAAATCCTCTCTGTTAAAGTTACAATATTCATTCTTCACAGCATCTGTGTATCTGTGTGTGTGCTTCAGGATGTGTTCACCATCAGTGTGGGGAATCTGCCCCCTGGAGCCACAGTGCTGATCAAAGTGACCTTCATCACTGAGCTGGTTGTGAGAGCAGGCAGCATCCTCTTCTCTCTGCCAGGCAGTGTGGCTCCATGGCAGCAAAGCGCCGCTCTCAACCAGAGAACCCAGGTACAGCAGTACCTTTAATTTCATTTGTTACCATTTATTACAATTATTCCCATCACATTTATTGCCTGAAGCTGTGGAACCTGATTCAGGTTTTATTAAACTGTCGTTCAGACAGCTCTTGTGATATATTAACAGGTCATTAAGTGTTTATAACAGTTCGATATAGGAAAGGCACACAAACGTATTCTGAAAAAGCATGAGTTGACAAAGTACAATAGTTCTGTACCCGAGTAAAAGTACAAAAGTACCTGGTTGTGAGTGTAAGTGTAAAAAGTAAAAGTGCTTTGAGGTGTTGCAGATACTGTGTAATGCTGCTTTGATCAACAAACTCAGTTCAAGAGACTTATGTGCCTGCAGACACACTGAAAAACTGAGTTAGGTCTTTGTGTATGCAGTCAAAGCGGTCCTTTAATAGAATCTACTCATCAATACCGTATTACACAGTATCTACAATAACTCAAAGCACTTTTTATACGTACATTTTTTATTTCCGAGTGGTTTGTTGTGAAATGCGCCATTCTAGAGAAACTTAGCAAGTCAGAATATTTTCACAGTGGTGGTGATAAGAAGCAGAGATATGAAGAGTTCAAAACTACTAAAGATTTACAGCAAAATGACCATTATCATCATTACACATAAAAATACAGAAGACACATGTAGGTGGTCTCTATAGTAAATGGCTATATTTGTGTTCTAGACATTGCAACCCCTGGTTCCTGTCACCACCGCTGCAAAGAAATCTGAGATTAGGTTTTTCGCAGTGAACACCAGATTGCCCTGAATACCTTTGTTTACATCTCAACCACTGATTCATGCCAAAAAATTTGTGGAATTTTCCTTTATGTAATCTTCACAAGCAAGTACTTTGTACCTTTACTCAAGTAGAATTATTATATATTTTTTCTTTTTTTTACAAGTAATATTTCAGTATTTTGTCCACTCCTCCATTAGAGTAACATTTTTAATAAGTCCTGAGCTGCTCTGATGATGAGTGTGTTTGTATTGCAGACGTCCGTTGAGAAGGTGTGTGTGAACGAGCTTGAACCAGCAGGGTGAGAGTCATGCATATTCACATGTTGTTGATTTATTATAGTGTTTCCATGAATAACTTATGTAATTGTTTCTTTTTTCTTTCTTTCTAGAGAGTTTTCTCTGTGTATGTCCATTGAGATGCCTTATGAGGTCCTTGACCTGGAGTGTTCTCATCGCATCAAAATAAAGGTGTGACTTTGGTTTGTGCTTTTCTTTGTTTGTTCAGTACATGTAATATTAGTTTTCCTACAGTTAGAATGATGTTGGTCAGTCTGTATATCTCTGTGTGGATGTGTCTGAATGTGAAATCGTTCTGTTCTTTCTCATAGAGGACAGACTGTAAGGCTGTAGTCAGCACGTTACCAGATCAGACTCTAAGCACTGATGGCTTCCAGCTCAGCTTTACTTTGTCTCAGATCCATATGCCCAGGATGTGGGTGGAGAAACATCCAGAAAAAGAGAGTGAGGTAAAATGATAAAACTAGAATGTAAAATTAGAACACGCTCATGGTTCTTTGTGCCTTAACTCACTTTGTGTGTTCACCTCTGCAGGCCTGCATGTTGGTATTTTATCCAGACTTTGAGCCCAGTGGGGTTTCTGCCTCTGGTGTGAGTGATGTGGTCATTCTGCTGGACACGTCTGAGTCCATGCTAGGAGAGGCCATGCTGAATGCACGCAGAATTGCTTTAAAGGTTTTTCAGTCACTGGATCGTTCACTGCAGGTCAACATCATCTCTTTTGGGACTGGTTAGTGTTCACTGTTTCTTCCTGGTATTGTTTAACCTGGAATGTCAAGGCTATATACCATTTTGGAGTATTTCCAGCATTTGTTTGTTCAGGGATGACAAAATACATGCATTAGGATATGGAATTCTGATTAATATCAGTTCACATAATTTCACTATTTTATTAATAACCTTAATCTACACATGTTGTCCCATCATTGTTGTTGAATAGACTACAAAGAGGCCTTCCCTACACCAAATGTGCTAGAGGACGGTGAAGTTTTTAAATTAGCCAAGAACTTCATTATGGTGAGTACTCACCTTCAAAGCCAAGGCTATCTCATATTAATACAGTGTAAGAAATACCTTGTATCTAATATTATACCATTGTAAAACCCAATGAGCTTCTTGAATGAATGTACAGTGCAATAGTTCGTTCTATAACTGACCTAGACCCTTGCAGGTCATGTGATCAGTTTCCATGAAACAGTTCAACACTGTACGCATAAGCTCTCCAGACAAAAAATAGTTGCATGCTTCATTTCTTTTTGAATGCTTTGTTGCGCATCACCTTGTCTTCATGACAGTATTATTCCTGTCAGGTAAGTTACTCTTGACGTAGTTGCTGTCCAGTCGAGACCAAACAGAAGGTAAAAAAGGAAACAAAACAGCTTGGATATAGAACTTTGAAACTGGGAACTGAAGAACTAGTTCAAAACTGAAACTCAGAAATTGAAACTGAAACGATTTCAGGTGCAACATTTTGATAAATTGCTTTAAAAGTCCTTATCAAAATGAAAATGTAATGTGACTAGAACGAACAAAGTTTCATTATACAGTACACGGTTTCAAATCCTTTCGATTGCTTTCTTGCATTTCGATATATGCGAAAAGATCGGGATGTTTTCACCCAAAGTTAGAAAATCCTTTCTCAACATGGCATCACCTGCATCCTTGGAACGTTTTTACTTCTTACTTTGCACACAAACAGAAATTAGTTACTTTTAAGATCACATTTGACCTACAGCCGATTTGGTCAGACTCTGAAGATGAGACTACACTAAATTCCCAAACTGTCATCACCACTGCTGAACAAGCTTTTCAGTCAGAAGCTGTGACAGAAGAACAGCTAAACAACCTGGAATTAGCCAGAAATGAACCGAATACCATTCGCCAAACAAAATGGGCTGTAAAATGCTTTCCAGACTGGCTGGAACAAAACAACATTAATATTGATCTAGCAAAAAATGACAAAACTGAGTGTGAAATGTGTTTAATGTGTTGGTCTGTGTAGGGAGCTGGAGAATGAACTGCTGGCTGTCCAGCGAGTGAGTGGAGTTTGTTACTTAGACGTAGCAACAAGCTGCTTGTTAAGGAACTACAATTTGGCGGAAGGAATTGCTAACATTAAAACTTATTAAATGCCACATTCTTATTTTGTTTATTTAACTGTTGTATAAAAACAGTAGAACACTCGAGGTTGTGTGTTACCGCGAATAACATCACAGCATCACAAGACGCGACCAAATCCTTTGGCTCATGCCTGCGACCAAATCACAGCTGTGATGTTATTTGCGATAACACACGACCTCGAGTTTAAATAACCAAGTGACACAAAGACAGAACAGAGAGAAGCATGCAAACCTGAACCAAAATCATATGGCATATCAAAATAACACAAAAGCACATGGCTGGGAAACCTAGACTGGGAAAGGTGAAACAAGAAGGGCAGACAAGGTAAAAGAAGAATGAGAACCAGACATTGTTGCATCCACCAACAAAAGATAGATAGATATAGGGTTATTAGGGCGAATTTGGAAATCCTGTGTTTTTCTATTTCTTGTCTGCCCTTATTTAAGAAAACGTTAGGAAAAAGCAGACCTAAAATATGATAAAATATGTGGTCAAAAAGGCCTCTGAATTTTTTTTGTTGTGAAGGCATTTTTAACTTATGGTGTAGCTTTACATACTGCATGCAGAAATTAATCATTCATAGGTTTGATAGAAACATAGAAATATTACATAATAACTGTTTTGCAAAAGTAATTCTGAAAACAGACTGAAATATTACATGTCAAAGATGAAGTATTTGACATGCAATATGACATGTAAGATTGAAGTACACCCTGTAATAAATGAACATTTTGTTGCTATATAGTAACATGAAATTGTTGTAATTTTGTATTTTTTTACTCCAGTATTCATATTGAAGATGTGATGTAGAATGTAGAACTGAGGCAAACTTTAAAAATTAATAACAAATGTTTTTTATGTACAATGTATGAATAATTTTGAAAGGATCAGCCAAGCCCTAGGTGAATTACCATAAAGTGACCCAAATACGTGTCTTATAATTTGAAGTAATAAATGCTGTAAATGGATATAACTAAGAAAAACATTTTCTGCCTTAGGTTACATAGCTATATGCACCATAATAAATCATAGTGATTAGAATCATTCAGAATTGTAACAGTTAACTGTTTTCCCGTTTCCACCATTAGTCCTCTCCTGCTGTTGGTGGTAGCACTGAGCTGTGGAGGCCTCTGCGCAGCCTGAATCTGCTGCCTCCATCTCATGGTGTGAGGGACGTGCTGCTGATCTCTGATGGACACATACAGAACCAACCTCAGACCCTGCAGCTGGTGCGAGAGAACGCCCGCCATACTCGCCTCTTCACCTGTGGCCTCAGGTCAGCACTCAGCAGCTTTAGAGAGTTTAAACTGGATGACTGAGACACAAAAATGGTGTTACAGATGAAGTTAAAGTATGTGCCCAGGTCAATAGATACACACGCAGAAATATGCCTTCCCTTCACAGTCAACAAATTCATCAACTATTGACTTTAAGAATTCATAGTCAGCACTTCAGTGACACCATTTATGGCATACACACTTTCGGTGTATGTGGCTGTATCTGAATGTGTTTGTGTTTGTGTGCAGCCCAACAGCTAATCGGCACATGCTGAGAGCTTTGGCTCAGGCAGGTGGAGGAGCATATGAGTTTTTTGACACAAAGACAAAGCATACCTGGGCTGAGAAGGTGAGTCCTGCTTCATTATCTCAGGGATTTTGTAGCTGTTCATATGTGTAGCAAGTGTGTACAACGTGGCTGACTGGCTGTTGTAGGTGAATTCCCAGGTGAAGTGCATGGCATCTCCAGGCTGTAGTTCAGTGGCAGTGAAATGGCAGCAGTTCAATCCCACAGCACCACCTCCTGTTCAAGCCCCCTCTCAGCTACACGCTCTCTTCAGTGACTGTCACACTCTGGTCTACGGCTTTGTGCCGCACTGCACTCAGGTACATCACATTAATTCTGATTCCTCAGAGCATTGTGCCCTGCAGTAATCTATGAATGATTTTTATCATGTGAGGTCTAAATGTTTGTTCTGTACTTAGGCTACACTTTTTGGTGACCTGAGTGGACAGGAACTTAAGACAGTGGTTTCCACTACCGAATTACAGAAGACTAAAGGAACAGTAAGATTTGGACCTGCCCATATTACTGCATAATCTAATATTTATCCTGTAATATCACTGTTTTTAGTGTTGAAATCACTGCACTGTTTCTTTGTGTTTCTTTACTCTAGTTCCTTCACAAACTAACAGCAAGAGCGATCATCAGAGACTATGAGGATGGCAGTCTTGGCTCTAGTGAAGCAGAACATGAAGTATGTGCCAGAGATTGAAAGTTCTAGAGAAGTTTCACATAGGCATGTTTGTTTTGCTTCCTGGAGTGTTTGGATCCGTAAACAAGTAAAGGACAAGCATAGAACTCTAATAGCTGTTCTCTACTGCCATTTTCAGGGAAAGAAAGCTGAGTTGAAGTCCTACATCATCGAGCTTAGTAAAGAGTTCTCCATCCTGTCTCAGTTCACCAGCTTTGTCGCCATTGAAGAAAGGGTATGATCACTGCTGACTGTAAGATTGTATTCATCAGTCCAGTTTTAACACACCTCACATCCATATAATGACTAGTATGTTATACAAAAGTTCAGGCCATCTCAGCTCAAAAATGAAGGGCAGTTTGCTGGACAAATGTTCTTTAGGTAAGGTTCTCTGTGAAAGGCTTTGTAAATAATTATGGGTTGTGCATTGTATCCATGTGGTACAGTAGATCTGTCCAAAGAGCCATACATTCAGGAAAGAATTAACAGGAGAGACACATTCACAGCAAAGTTCTGTCCACTTTCACTTTGTTTTTGCTGCTTGCTACTACAGAAGCATATGTAAAAAGTGGTGAGTTTAGTGGGGCATGAAGATCAGTTGGTGAGGCAGTACCCACTAAATGAACCCCTAACGCTGGGCCTGAGCATTATAATGCAGATTTTTGTCACTTGTCTTCAAATTTTCTCAGATGTATAAAAGTGGAAATGTACATTTAATTAAACCTTTAAATGGCCAGCACCCCAAACTTTATTACACACCTCTACAACCTAAAAATAACTCACTAGTTTGCACTGTAGTCCATGCAGTTACTCAATAAGTAGTTACTTTGGATTTAACAAGGTTAAGAGTCTCTTTTCCCGCCTCATCTCCATGTAGGACCAGCAACAGCCTGATTCTGGAATCACTGATGTCCCAAAGTTAATTGCAGAAGAGGATGTGGATATTCTGCCGTACATGGGCTGGACTGAAGAGGAGCAGATATGTTTGGGGGATGTGGTATGTATGTTCTTAGACAGGCTGTGTTACCAAATTCAGCTGTGTGTTAGCTTTTATAAAGAACCTGCTTTACTTTGATTACTCATAGTTTTTTCTTTTTCTCACAGGAGTCTTTTAATTATGAATGCTTGGAGACTGATTTAACCGGATATGACTTTTTTGATGATCTCCAAAGTTCATATGTCGATTGCTCCTTGTCTTTGGATGATCACAGTCCTATCCAGAAGACAGCGGCTGCTACTTTTGAGTCACCATTAGAAGGCGCATTTGTTGGTGAAGAGCTTCAGCCTGATACTTGGTCAGCTGGTGCGATGTTTTATGGTGCTAGGAGGAATTCAAAGAAGAAGAAGAAGAAACAATTATTCTCCGAAACATATAAAGGCTATGGAGCTGCTCATCCCATAGAAGCTTTAGCATCTAGTCAATCCCCTGCAAACTTCCTCATGCCTGAGTCTCATTCTCATCGTTTTGGTTCTTCTGCTTTTATTTGTCTTTCTGCCTCCATAGAGAGTGACATTCCCATTGGTCCATTTACTCAGACTGACCCAGATGTATCCATCGCATCTTTTGAAGATGGCTGTCCTCTGCCAAGAACACCACCTGATGCTGTTGACTTAGCATTAGACGAGGCCCCCATCCGCTCTTCTGAGCCTTACACTGAAACTCCTTTTGAAGGTGTTGCTCACCATGCTGCTTCCGCAGCATGTAGACCGGTTCCTCCTCTTCGTTCTGGTGCTGCTCTTTTCTCCATTCCTAATACTGCTCTTTTTCTCCCTCCCCCAACTGCTTCTCCTGGTTTTGGCACTCAACTCCATGCTTCTTCCTTCACTACCTATTCTGCTTTGCCTCCCCTTTCTTCTTTTGCTGGTGTTCTTCCTCCTTCTCCTCCTCCTCGTCTTCCTTCTGCTTGTGCTCCTCCGCCTCCTCCTCCTGGTTTTGTTCCTCAACCCGGTGCTTCTTCCTTCACTACCTATTCTGCTTTGCCTCCCCTTTCCTCTTTTGCTGGTTGTCCTCCTCCTCCTCCTCGTCCTAGTCCTCATCCTCCTCCTGCTCCTCCTCCTCCTCCTCCTCCTCTTCTTGACGCTTTTTTCTTAAGTGCTGATGATGCTGCCCCACCCGCTTCTCCTCCGCCCCTAGGAACAGTTGTACCTGACAGCCATCAGTCCCCTCTTCCTCAGTTTCATTTTGCTGCTCAGCATTCCCGTGATTCCCATGAGTCCCTTGTTCCTTGTGCCCTTGAATCAGCAGTTTCTCCAAAACGTGGTCGGCACCGTCGTGTGGCGTTAGGTAAGGAATAAGACACAAATTTCTGAAGTTCTTTTTAGCATCATGGTTTCAGGTTCAACTCATCACTGCATATTTTATTACATCATCAATACAGTTCTTCCTTTCTTTGTTCTCTCATCTAGCTAAAGCGTCCTCTGGTGTTGATTTTGGATTTCGTTCGGGCTCCCCCAGGATTAAATGTAGTTTTTCCTCATGGAAAGTTGGTAATTTAGAAAAGGCGTTTGGCCCAGTTTCTGTAGAGAGGCCTGAGGATGACCTACTGGAGATGGATAGTATCGGTGAACAATACAGACGACCCGACAGAATCAACTGGGAGGAGATATTTGACCTTCAGCATCAGGTACATAAATGACTGGGTGCTTCTCACACATTTTCCTGCCACTCATGTTTAGATACAGTGCCCTCAAGAAGTACTGGGGAACTTTTTACGCTCAAACACTGCATTACAAATAAACACACAAATATGAGGCAGAATTTTGTCACTTTGTTTGTGGTAGGGGATGTTCTGGGCATGTGTTTAAACTTATTTTCCATAAGACTCTCAGATTTTCTTTTTGCCAACTAATTTTGATGACAGATAACCTACAAGATTTTTTCTTATGTGTGCTTTAGAGCATCTAACTACAGTCCAAGAAAGAAATGCTAATACCTGTGCTCACAGAAAAAAGCATATGCCCAAAAAATACATAGAAATGTAATTTTTATCCTCAATTCAAAGAGTAAAAAGCAATTTATTCTTATTCTCTTGGACACAGGATGGCTACTGGGAATGTACAGGAAGATTGAGTAGGTTCCTGGGTCTGGATGTGGACTTCTTTGCCAACGTCTTCCTGAAAGAGAAAGGCATCTGCTCTTTGGGTAAACACAGTTTCTTTTAGCTTTAATTTCTGCTGTTCAGTTATATAACATGGACTGCTGCATCATCATGTTGTCCATTACATATCTGATTTAGGACAATGAGGGTTATTTGAGTAATGCAGTAGGAGAATCACTTTTGGTTCCCTAAAGAATTATGTTTGAAAAAGATGTGGGTATAAAAAAAAAGGGTTCTTCCTAATGTAAATATAACCTTTACATTTTTTTTGAGTTTTTGAAAGTTGATGATGAAATTCTATTTGGCTATGAAGTGAGCTGGCTCCCTTTGTTCAAAGTGACACGGTACAAGATGTAGCTCCATATTAACAGCCAAATTCCTTCTGAATGTTGTCTCATTTAGGGGTGAAGGCTCATGCTGATATCCTGAGGCTGGTGGCTACACTGCTGGTGTTGCAGCTGATGCGTGTGATGAAGATGACAGAAGTTGAGCTGTTCCAGTCTCTCTTCCGCCTCACTGACTCTCCTGAGCCCAGGTAAGAAGCAGTGTATGATCCACCCTTCCTTAATTTTTCAGCAGATTGTATTTACACCAATGATCCAAACATTATGACTACCAGCTTAACATGCTGTTGATCCTCTGCATGCTGCCATTATAGCTCCAAAATAGGTCTCTACAAGACCTCTGAAGTTGCCTTGTGGTAGCTGGTGCCAAGACACTAACAGTGGATCCTTTAAGTCCTGTAAGTTGTGAAGTGGAGCCACCGTGGATCAAAGTTCTTGTTCCAGCACATCATCAGATTCTTGATCGGCTTGAGATCTGCGGAATTTGGAGGCCAGGGTGACACTCTACATCATCTTCCTCAAACCATTCCTGAACAATGGTGTGCAGTGGAACAGTGCACATTGTTGTCCTGAAAGAGACCACTGCCACTGGGGGAATACCACTGCCATAAAGGGATGTACCTGGTCCGCAGCAATGTCCACATGAATGCCCGGACCAAGGGATTTTCAGCAGAACATTGCCCAAAGCATCACACTCCTTCCACCAGCTTGTCTTCATCCCACAGTGCATACTGGTGCCGTCACTTCCCCAGGTAAACAGCGCACATGTACCCAGTCGTCCACGTGATGTTAAAGAAAGCGGGATTTATTGGACCACGCAACCTTGCGATGCACTGTGTTGTGACATTCGTCCCGTAACCGTCATTAAAAATTTATGGTGATTTGTCCTTCCTCGGATCGCTATCACTAGGTACTTACGACCGTTGACCAGGAGCATCTAACAAGCCTTGCCTTTTCGGAGATGCTCCGACCCCATTGTCTGACCGCAACGATTCGGCCCTTGTCAAAGTCGCTCAGGTCTTCACCCCTGCCCATTCCTCCCACATCCAACAAACACACTGACTACAAGAACCAACTGTTTGCTTGCCGCCTGATATATTCCAGTCCTTCATATGCACCGTTGTTACAAAATAATCATAGTTATTCACTTTATCTGTGATTGGTCATAAAGTGTGTGGTATAATGCTCATTGATGTATTTGTGTGCATGACCTATATTACAATACTTTGACTAAATATCGGTATACTGTGGTATTCTGATATACATCATGTTATGAATGTTGTTTGTTTGTTCATGGTATTTGTGTAATTTCTAGATAACAGCAAGCTTATTTCGTATGACATATGACCTAGACATAGCATGCATGTATTTTGTGTGCTGTATGTAACTGTCTTTTTGTAATGTCTGTGCATTTCTCCTGTAGGCCAGCATGCTATGAAGCAGTGAAGAAGGCAGTGGACTGGGTCTGCTGGGCAGACAGACAGTACCCATGTGTGTGCAGCAGACTGGAGTTTGGCTGGGACTGGGAGTCCTGCACACGCCAGCTGCTGGGTCTGGACTCACTGCACCCCTGCTCCCCTCTGACCTCTGTCCTGCAGAGGAGCGCACAAATATCTGTCATGTAGATCAAATACTGACACTTCAGCGGGAATTCCATAACTATTCATTTAGCCAAACAAAGAGCAACAACAATAATCTTTATAGTGGCAATATTAAATGTTTAATCATATAACCTTGAATATTCTGTCATTATATAACTCTTTCCTGAGCTCTTGGTCCCTTTGTACAAAAATAGAACATTTTAAAACAAACCAAACAGGTTTTAGGATAAAAAATCCTAAGACTTACGTTCAAGAGCTGAGACCACAGCTGGAAATTCATTAGGAAACGCAACAGTGTAACATAGCACAATCAAAATGGCACTTCAGATGGTTAATCTAAATAACAGTAGGAGGAGAGGGACAAGTTTTTAACAGGGACCTGAAACACCAGGCTTACTCTTGTGCTCAAATTTTAGCTGTATTAGCAAAAATAATTTGGGATGGATGAAAATGAATGAGAAAATTAATTGAAATTGTTTAGTAGTTTTTGTAACCGCTTGGCTTGCTGTTACTGCACTTCATAATATTGAGTGAAATAAAAATGTTTTACTGTTTTCTTTTACTTGCCTAAAGCTGCATGTTTGAGGAACTTGTCTAAAACTATTAAACTTTGGAGCACAGAATCTTCAATTTGTTACTTTTGTTTCTATTTTAATTGATCTCTTTAGTCCTTGTTATCCTCAACACTGAATCTTTTAAGACTCTTTTGACAGACTCAGTGGTGAAAGGTATAATTTAGTGAGACTTTTGTTGGAGTGAGAAGTTATCTTAGTGGAAAACCATTGATTTTGGCATAATCATCCATATACAGACGTATACAGAAGTTCCATTGCCCTCCTCAGTTTACATGTTCTGCTGGCTTTAGAAGTTATATGTGCTTATTCTCTACAGAGAACACACTTACGCACATTTCAATGCACAGTTACTGTTTGTTTGCTGAATGTAAGGGGAAAAGGACTAAATCATAAAATGTGGCATACAAAAGGAAACATATTTTAAGTTTTATGTTTTTCCAATATGTTAAAAATGAATAGAAAATGTACACTAAAATTAGCAAAACAAACAAAAAGGCCATGTTAATTAATTTTCACTTCACAAAATATGTAATTTGATTAGGGGTGTTCAAACTTTTGCATAAGACTGTACTTGTGGGTTTTTAATTACACCAACTTGAGTCTCCCCTTTTAATTCATTCAACTTCGGTGTAGTATAATACATATGGCACACCCAAACAATTTAAACACCATTGTTTGCTCTTCATGTGATTATGTACATTTGTGCACACTTTCAATTTTTATTCCAACAAAACACTTTTTACTGCATTTACACTGTATGTCCAAAAATATTCACACACCACTTTTTATTGGTGAATTCATCTATTTTAAAGTGCGGCCACTGCTGACACAAATGTTCAACTGCACACACACACAGCTCATATTATTCCTACGCAAAGCACTGACAGTAGACTGGGACGCTGTGGAGCAGGTGCACATGAACCTATGGTCCCCATGCCCAGTGCCACTTTCAGCTAGAAGGGTATAATACCCCCACCATTGGCCTGGAGCAGTGAATCTGTGTCCTTTGGAGTGATGGAGCACCATCCAATACCCTTGGGATGGAGTGGAGTTTGTGATCCAGAATTAATCCAACATCCGTATCTTGTATGCTCTTGTGGCTAAATGCAATCAAATCCTCACAGCAATGTTCTAGTATAAAGCCCACATTATTACTGTGATAAATAAAGGAACTGTACATCAATAACTAAAAAAATGAAAGAAATACAAAAATAGTTTTTAGTTCATTTAAATGTATTTTGTATTTTACAAACCAAAAATAGCAGTTTGGCCTAATTACATACATAGTGTAGGTCTTATTTATCTCTACTTTCAGTTTTCACACTTAAGTACATTGAGTTGAGATACTTTAATACTTTGATTAAAATGTTCAGAGCGCTGGACGGAAGTCATTTCTATTTTTTATTCATGTGAAGGATTTGTTTACTTTTTCTGATTAGCAGTGTGCAGTGCAACCCATATAAAAAAAAAAAAAATTTTAATAACTTATGCTTTAAGCTTCCCTTGTTATAAATAGTTGTTGCTGTTAGTGTGTGTGTTTACTGTCTGGTGCATTAGTGTTAGGTGTGTTATTCCGTGCTGGGCTATGGGTTGGTGGGAGTGGGTGTGTGTGTCACCATGGACTGGATGGACTAGCGATGTGTAGCTAGAAGTCACCTATATATTTTTTTTTTTGGACAAATTTCAGGTCATTTATAATTCTAAAATTGAATATACTGCACAATATTTCAAAGCCTATGGTGACAGGCATAATAGCCAGTTGTCCTGATAAACAGTAGGCGATGTATGCTATGTACATATATGACTATATACACATCTGTGAAGATGTAGGGCCTGCACCAGCCTTGCAGGAACAAATAAAATCCACTTCACAGATGGTCTAGAGCGCTGGTTCCCAGCCCTAGTGCTGGAGTGCACCCTGCTCTGCACATTTTGGTGTTTTCCCAAATTCTAACACACCTGATTCAACGAATCAACTACCTATTAAGCCCATCCTGGGCTTAAATGGGTGTAACAAAGTAGGGTAAACACTAAAATGCACAGGACTGGGCATACTCCAGGTCCAGCGGTGGGAACCTGTGGTCTAAAGTGACCATGGGTGCTTACGTCTAGTCCTGATGAGGTACTGCTCTGGAAAGCACCGGACTTGGGCACCCCTATTCTAGGCAGTGTAGCAGAAATGAGAATTAGAAAAGCACCAGCTAGTATTGTGTGCAGAGTCTTGTGTGCTCTGGCCTTAAATGTAAATTTAGCTTCTCTTAGTTCCTGCCAGAAAAGAAAATAAAGTGGTTTGAGTATTTCACAAACTGCTAATCTGGGATTTTCATGCACAACAGTTCCCTAGAGTTTACACAGTAAAGTGCAAAAAAACATAAAATGTCAAATGAGCGGCGGTTCTGTGGGTAGAAATGCCTTGTTAATGGGAGAGTTTAGAGGAGAATGGCTAGACATGTCGAAGCTGGGATTTAGGTTACACTGACCCAAATGACCACTCTTTACAACAAAGGTCATCAGAAAGCATCTCTGAAAGGACATGTCAAACCTTTAGGCGGAGGGACAGTAGGAGTGAATAAAACAAGACCTGACAGGATCAACTAGGATGATCTATTTGACCTTCAGCATCTGGTACATATATGACTGTGAGCTTCACATAAATATTCCTGCCACTTGTGCTTACAACCAGTGCCCTCCATAAATGTCAGGGAAGTGAAGTATTGGGAAATAATTATGTGAGCTCTAAGCTCTTTGACTTACAGATGAACATGCAAATATGAATTGTCACCTTATGATTATAAGTATTTCTGGACATATATGTTTTAGCATACCTACAAATTTCAAAGAGCAATAACAACACAAGAGCAAGAATTAAAACCAAAAATATGTATTTGAGTTTCAGCATATTTCAAAAAGAACATTTTTGACCTAAGATCATCCTTTTGGAATAATAAGGTTCTATCTGACATTTTTGTCCAAATTTGAGTTATTCACATATTCTTATTCTGTGACGTCTTAACATTATGTGAGGCGTAGTTGTATGCATTTTTGGACTCTTTATCTAGAAAACAAAAAAGGTTCTATCTCCAAAGTCAAACTCCAATTTAGTTCTATAAGGTTCTATCTGCGAGCCAATCAGCACTTTGAATACACACAAGAAGACCAATCAGGCTCTGCTTCTTTGTCATGTCGCTGCACTGCTCAGTGATTGTGGGAAAAGTCTTATTGTCTTAAATTTTATTAAAAGTATTAAGACTTAAAGGTAATTAAATAGTAAGCATCTGAATTGATGGGATCTTAATTGCATAGACATTAACATTAATTTAATTCATTCATCCATCTTTTTTTTTTTCTTCTTTCTCCCAAAATAAGACATTTTGGTGCTTCAGAGTCACATTTCTCACATAAAACAAACCTCATTCTGTCTTTAGACTGACCGGCTACACTTACTTGCTGGGACAGTTTATTACAGTAACTCTTGCTGTCTAACCTACAGGAAACTTAAACTAATGGTTCGTTCCATAAACTGACCTCTGCACTGGACAAATATTTAGCACTGACGTTTATACTTAATCTTTTTAATCAATGCTTTTTTGAATAAGAAAAAGATGATTTGTCCTAAAACAAGAAAAAAACTGTTTATTTTCCTTGGAAATCGTTGCTTCTTTTCATGGTTTGCCAGATAGAACCTTATAATTCCAAGCAGAAAGTGAGTTCTTGGGATTAGAAGGTTCTATCTGCATCTGACCTGTTTTTGACCTCATTTATATATTTGATAGGATTTTGATATTGTACATTTAGAACACATTTAGGGTGTCTGTCACAGACTTGTTCTACATATCAGTTTTGCAGTTTTGCTCTTTGAAGCTCAATATCTCAAAACTGCTCTGAACGCAGACAGAACCTTTAAATTGTAAGGGGACGAGATATCAAATGAAAGTTTGTTTTTTCCTTGTTGGACACAGGATGGCTACTGGGAATGTACAGGGAGGCTGAGTAGGTTTCTCGAACTGGATGTGGACTTCTTTGCCAGAGTCTTCCTGAAAGAGAAAGGCATCTGCTCTTTGGGTAAACACAGTTGCTTTCAGCTTTACTTTCTGCTAAACTACATGTAGAGTATGATGTATTATATCTATTATATACTGCATTATGACTTCTCTAGTGCTCTAGTGCATTACTGTGAAATGTGACATACAAGCTAAGATTTAATGACAATCATATATATATATATATATATATATATATATATATATATATATATATATATATATATATATATATATATAATTTTTTTTTTCTATGAAGTGAGTTGGCTACAAGTACTACAAGTAACTAACTCACTTAAAGTTTACTGTCACATTGTAGCATTATATGGCAGCCCTGCAAGGTGGCGGTGTAGCTCCATATTAACAGCCAGAAGCAGTTAAATCTTGCTGAATGTTTCTCTGTTAGGTGTGAAGGCTCATGTTGATATCCTGAGGCTGGTGGCTACACTGCTGGTACTGCAGCTGATGCACGTGATAAAGATTACAGAAGGGGAGCTGTTAAAGTCTCTCTTCTGCCTCACTGACTCTCCTGAGCCCAGGTACGAAGCCCTGTTTGCTCTTTTTATTTATCAGCAAAATGTTGATATTTAGGTGTGCTTGTCTCATATTACAACACATTAATAAAATGTCATTATTTCATAGTATTCAAATTTCTTGATGGTATTAACATCTGTAAACCCTTGGCTATAGTGGGAGGGAGGACACAGGAGACAGAAGTAGCAAATCTTAATTTTTGGCAGATATTTGCTTTTAAAAGGGGGCAGATGTTTAGATTTGATTGATATTTTAAACTGATTTTTGATGACAAATTTATTGTACTCTGGAAGAGCAGAACTTTTAGGAGATGCCAGGCTACAGTGCTAAAATGTTCCTTGTAAGGTTAATACAGGTAGATTTAATCCCAGTTTCTACATTTTATGTTCATTTGTCAGCATCAGCACGACATTCCCTATTCCCATATCCCTAGTGAAAACCATAGCCACATGACACTGTGACTGGGTCTCCATCTTGTCTGCAACGTTAGTCCATATTGAGATAATGTAATGTTAATTGCACAGCTCTACTGTTTCCATGTATTTGTGCATTGTACAGTTGTAAAAAAAGGTTTGTGAGCCTTACATAATTTTTCTTATATAAGTTTTCAGACTTGTATATTTGCTTTCTGACAAGCAAACATCAGACACCAAACATGTCTTGGCTGATCAGCTGTATTTGGAGTTACCAACATCTTAAGCCATAATAATAACTAAATACAGACACATATAACCCACAACACATATTTTATAGCACTAAAATTTATTGAACAAATGGAGTAAGCAACCAAGGTCATAAATGGAAAAGGTATGTGAACCCTTCTATTTAGTATTCAGTGGAAGCCTCCTTCAGCCAAATGCTTTCTGTAGCTGCAGATCAGATTAGGGAGTATTTTCCCCATTCATCTTTCAGTTATATACCATGTTTGTATTTTTGTGATAAATAAGATAAATGACTTGCTTCACACCACAGCGTTTCAGTAGTTAATGACTCTGGCTTAGCCATTCTTTAATGCTGAATAATTTAACATAATACAGTTTCTTCCGTTTGGACTATGTTGTCAATTCATTCTTGTGTTTTGGATCAGAACCAGGCTTTTCTTCATTTCACATCGCTGACAGATGCACCACCTTTCTGCTGCAGCATATTCTGCATATATATGGTACAACTTGGAATTCATTGGTACTTCAGTCATTGTAAGCCATCTAGGCCCTGAGGCAGCAAAGACCACAGGCTCCATACCATTACACTCCCTCCACCATGCTTCACAGTTGGCATGATATTTGGATGTTGGTGTGCAAAACAGCTAATTCGTATCTGTTCACAACTGTTTTATTAGAGCTGTAGATCACCCAGGTGACCTTTAGCAAGCTTGAGAGGCAGTGATCTTTATGTTTTTCTAGGGCATTGGTTACTTTTGTGATAATCTCTTAAAAATTCTTTCCTCTTAGTTTTTATTAAACATGCTCTTAGACTCAGATTTCTATATAGCTGCTTCATAACATTCATTATTGTAAAAAGTTACATTTTAGAAATCTTTTTTTATCAGGCCATCATTTCTTTTATAAATATGTCATCCCCTGTCTTAAGAAATGCTGCTCTAGAGGGTCTCATGCTTTTGCAGTTGACAACAATTTGTATAATTAAAGTTATTTTATGTGTTGCTTACTAAATAAGATGTAAACTTGTCAGGGCATCAATCAGTGTTTGAAGGCAGCAAGGGGAAGGTCATTACACCAGTCATTATACTTTTTTTTGCTTAGGTAACAGTCCAGTCACATTCTACATTTTAGAGTCATTTGTGCTTAAAATCTCATAATTTTAAAAAATCACCACACATTTTCCACACAAATGCATGCAATGTTTCTTCCAAAATCAAGGGTGCTAACAGGGACTTTTCCTCCCTAATTGTACTGTGGAACAATACAATACATCTTTTGATGGCATTAATCAGGGGTGGGCAATATGTAAAAAAAAAAACATTTTCATGATACACAATATATCACAATATTTTTACACACAGACAAAATGAGCTAGCAGTGCCACATTTAAAAACCACTGTCAAAAACTGTGAATACACTGATTTTTCTGTATGTTTCATATATTGCACAGCATTTAATCCAATTAAACAGGACTCATTGTGCTCTATTTGTAAGAACCATGCAGTGGTCAGTGTTCTTTAAGTACTGATTATTTCCACAGTATGCTCAGAAAAGTATATTGTTTATCATGGTAACAAAAATGATCATGATAATGATAAAATATCATATTACTCACCTCTAGTATACCTGTTGAATATGGATCACAATATTCTTATGACATATTACCCATATCTATTGTGCACATGTACATGTTGTATGTAACTGTATTGTATGTGTGTGCATTTTAGGTGTAGGCCAGCATGTTATGAGGCAGTGAAGAGGGCAGTGAACTGGGTCTGCTGGGCAGACAGACAGTACCCGTGTGTGTATAGCAGGCTGCATTTGGCTGCGACTGGGAGTCCTGCACACTTGGGAACTCTACAATATTCATTTACATGATTAGAAAATCTTGATTTTTTTAAAGGAATGTATTTTGTACCATTTTATAGCTTATCACCTACTGATTCAACTTATCAAAACTTATCAAATGAAATGGTAGTTTATTAAACAGTCATTACAGCAGTGCTCTGTTCAGTGGTGCCTCACTAACTTACAAGCCTGGATATTTTCTCTGTAACAAGGTGCTTCTTCAACTTTCATGTTAAATGAGACCAGCAAATGCCAGCCATTCACAGCAAACATGCTTCGTTGGTTTCAGCAGTCTGTTGTGTGAAATGAATACCTGCAATGAAAAGTGTTGCATAAACTGTCCAGTACCTAATTTTTGTTTTCCTTTTGCCATGATAGGGGCTGTCCTGTAGAAGTGCTATGTTGTTGCCTCTTGTTGGGCAGAGGAAGAACAAGTGCATCCATGTTGAGCCACCTAAGATCTAAATCCAGGTGTGCAGCATTCATGGCCACACTCAGTGTTGGGTGTGGAGAAATTCAGGAGGACATTTAGTTTATATTTTTTATTTCTTTTTGTTTGTTTTTTTTTATTGCTTCAGTCAGTGACCACGCCTTGAAGTTGCTGCCCCCAGCAGTTCCTCATTCTCAGTCTGTGTATTTATACTCCTTGTCTTTCCCCTGCTTTGTATTTTTGTAGGCCTCTTTCTGTTACTCTGTTTTTGATCTGTTTCGATTTGCTGTATTAATTCTGCCAGTTCATTCTTAGTGTGTCCATTCTTGTCTGCCGCTGCCTCATTAAATGAGATTAAATGAAAACATTTATAGGTGGTGTGTGATGTGGGGAAATACAGAGAGACTTAGTATTTGTTTAATGCGCTTTGATTTTACAGTTTCTGGGATTTAGTTAATGGTTTTATGACATGTCATGTATTTTTGGTATGTCTTTTTTTCAAAGGCTTCCTCTAGATGTGTTTCAGTGGGACTAAATCATGAGCCTGACCTTCTAAATCTGTATTCATTGTCACGTTGCATGATGCAGTCCCTTCTTGAGTTTCACAGAAAGACATTAATATTCTGCTGTAGAAATTCCTGAATGAACTTAGACTACATGGTCATAATTTCCATGAACAACACTTTTGATCAGGGGTTTTCGTATGACAGACTAATGACCGTCAGTGACCTTGAATGAAGTCACTGCAGTGAAAAAGTTTACTGCCTGTTAAATAAGACTGTATTTATATTTCAGTGACATAGATCCAAATTAGACAGAATTTCAAGTGCCATTCAAGCAGAATGCAAATATTTTTTGTAGACACTGTAATGTAGACACTGTGTTCAGAGATTGTCATCCAAGCACTCTAAACTATTATTAGATGTTTCCTGCATTCTAGCAAAATTTCCTCTGATTCTCAAGGTTTTTTCAACACATTTGTTTTGCTCTTTCTTGTGTATTTTTTCTACTCTCTGCAACAAATTCGTCAGAATGTCATACTGATGGTTGTAACAGGTGACACTGAACTTCCGTCTCAGTCCGGAGGAAACACAAAATCCATCTTAAAGATGCTTTGAAGAATGTAGAAGAATGAATTTCTGTAGGCCATCAAGAGGCAGATGGGCCATCTTGGTCAAAGCTCAGTTCAAGAGGAAGAGTGAACCAGCCATGCAACAGCTCTGACTTGTCTTCAGTATGTTACATGTGTGTTAAGATGATCTCTAACAGACTCAGAGAATAAATTCTTACATATTCTGCAGTACTGAAAGGTTCTTTCAGAGTGGCTGCAGAAAGAGAAAACAAATACTCACATCTGGAGTTCCCAGAGATTCCTCTTGGAAACTCCTCAACAGAGTCTTTTTGCTCGTGACACATGATGTCTAACAGTCTAACTCATTCTTGCATTCTTCTTTGTCTGTCATACCTTCCATTCTTAGTAACAATATTCACTTATGCACAAGATTATCACCGCTTAAACACAAATTAGACACATTTGCCATCAAAGTGACTCCATTATTTATAACAAAGTTAAAGTTTCTTAGAATAACATTTTATAAGAAATATCTGCCATATCTGTAGCAATGGTCTCATTTTCCCCCTCCACCAACATTCTTTGCTAATGTGAAATGTCATGCTTCATTCACCCTTCATGCTTCTGCTTTATGCTTCATACATGTAAGTATTGAGTAGAATTTTTAATTTAAGTAATAACAATGTCAGAAAATGATTTTGAAAGAACTATTTTAATGTTATTCTTTTTGTTTTATAGGTTTTATAAAAATCTAATTCACTCTTTGACAGTCTCAATGAACCTGTTGTAGTTTTTCTTTAGTAAATGTGAGTAGTACTACCAAACATATGGCGAAAGGATGGAAGCCGCCTTTGTTTTGAAGTATCTTCACTTTGAGCATTGGTGAGGGCCATTAGCACCTACTAGAACTGTTTTGTGAGGGATATTTTGTCTAGTTTCTAGTTTTCCTAGTTTCTAGTTTTTCTAGTTGCCCTTGAAAAGGTCTCTTTTATCTAGAAAATACACAGCTCAGATCAGCCCTCAGCCATTTCACCTGAGCCTTATCAGTAGTATCAGCATACGCCTCTCAGTGACAATATTGACAAAAGGAGCAGGTGTTACTCCCATGCTTCAGGCTGAGATTAGGAATGGGGCTGGCTTGAGGTCGGCAGACAGGAGTGGACCTACAGTGTAGAACTCCGCTTCATCATACTGTCAGAAATGAAAAACACATGGATCGATTCATCAGTAATGTAGCATGGAATCAGCATCAGATGACTGAAGCATGGCTTCGATTGGACAAATCATCTTTTGGAGGTTACCTTTCTACAGTGGAATACCTGTATTCACTAAACAATGTTTAATCGTGTGTTAGCAGAACCATGGTGGTATATCACCAGGGTAAATCTTTATATGACTGTAGACCTAATAATCATTTTATTTCAAATGTTATTTTAATAGTCATTTGCAGAAAACCACATGTCTGTTATTTTTGCATGTTTTTTTGTCTCTTGCAGCATGATTGTCCTTATATTTGTATGTGCTGGACTCATAATTCTCCTTTTGGCTATTGCATTTTCAGGTTAGCCATGCAGTTCTGAACATATTTGTGTAATTTACTGCTCAGAAGTGTGGTGCGTTGGCTGTAGGGCATATTGTGGATATTGTCAGTGTAATTAGTCCTGTATAATTGGATTTAGTGTAGCACAATATGTGAAATGTTAAATACAAATCATTTGATTCATAGTTTTTGATTATTTTTTTTTTTAATGAAGCACTATTTTGTCTGCTGACATTGTGACATATCATGTATTACTTCCTGAAGCATCATCATATTACATTTTTGCCATATTGCCCACTTCTCTTTGGCTGTTTTTGTGTTTCTATGCATCTTACATTTCTATCAGTAAGTCTGTATTTATGAATTATTGTATTGTTATGCTATTGTTAATGTTGTTATTAATAAATAACTGTATTTTCTGTACATTTGTTTGTGCTTTTAAGCATCCCAGGGGACTGTGGAGACCAGTGCCCCCTTTCCAGTGGGTAACCTAGGAGAGGATGTGGTTC
Organism: Colossoma macropomum; assembly: GCF_904425465.1. NCBI lineage: Eukaryota > Metazoa > Chordata > Actinopteri > Characiformes > Serrasalmidae > Colossoma > Colossoma macropomum. The sequence continues at coordinate 23,832,586 of NW_023494784.1, read as the reverse complement.
TAGAATGCAGGTTCCTCACCAAAAGTGGAACGGATCGTTCTAGTGATGTGCTCATCACCTGGGAGAAAGAAGGTCTCACTGGGCTGGTTTATCAGTACAAGAACAATGCAGCACAGTTACAGGACCAGAACGCACAGTTCAAAGACAGAGCCCAGCTTTTCACAGACGCCATTGCTGGGGGAAACGCTTCTCTACTCCTGAGGAGTGTGAAGATGACAGATGGTGGCGTGTATTACTGCAATGTGGGTGCTCCTGGAGTCTGGGGCAGAGTGAGGATTAACCTTAGAGTGAGCGGTAAGAAAGTCCAATGTTTTTTATTTTTTACTATATTAGGAATGTAACAATATTCAGCTTGCAATTTGATTTGACTCTTGAAGCTGGTTTTATGATTCAGTATTCTCACAATACTTTGAACAATATTTAAATCAAAGTAAAGGATGATGTTATTGTACAACCTATAACTGAAACTAGAGATGGGATACTAGAGCACTAGCCTGGAGCTGGGAGTGTGACATATGACACTTAACTTGCTGGGTCAAATTGCCCTTGTATTTGATGGTATAATTAATAGAATGCAGCTGATGTCACTCATCCCCATGATACCCCTTTTTCATTTTTCTATCTCAATCTATTCTGTCTTGATGTATTATTACACCCATAAGTTAACACACCCTCTATGGAGAACACATTTAAATATGGCATTTGTCTGCAAATTTATTTGCTTATTTTAACAGGCTGGAAAAAAGAAAACATTAATTGGGCCATGACCTTTGCACAGAACACATTTCATGTTTTAGTTATAAAATAACTTAAGCAATAAGTTAAATTCAGCAAATAAACAGTAACTGTGTATTAATGAAAAAATAATAAATGAAAAAAACTTTTGTTGATCATTTTTTTACATAATATGAAGCTGCTCTTTTTGTGTCAAAATTTCATGAAGAATATACCAACAGAAGTGCACTTACATTGAAAGTTATGAACGTTTTTTTCTCCTGTACAGTTATTTAGAGATATATATAATGCTATAATGATATAGCGGATTAAAAAAGTCTACACACTCCTGTAAAAATGGAAAAGGTTTTTTCACGTGAAAAAAATAATAAAACCAAGATAAATCATGTCAGAACTTTCTCCACCTTTAATGTGACGTGTCTGTGTTCAGATCAACCAATCATCTCATTCAAACTCATGTTAAATAGTAGCTTGTGTACACCTGCAATTAATTAAAGTGACTCTAATTAACACCTAATAAAGTTCAGCTGTTCCTGTAGAATTTTCCTAACACCTTGTTGGTTGCATCCTACTGCCAAAGCCATGGTCCAAAAAAGCTTACAAAGCATGAACCGGAAATCATTGTTGAAAGGTGTTGATCAGGAGAGGGGTTCCAAAATATTTCCAAGGCATTACTTATGGAACTTACCAAGGAGCACAGATAATGACAATCAACAAGTAGATAAAATATGGCAGTGGCATTACCAAGAGCAGGACATCCCTCCATAATTGATGAGAATACAAGGAGAAAGCTGGTCAGGGAGGCTACGAAGAGGTTTATGGCAATATTAAAGTAAAGAAGCTGCAGGAATATCTGGCAAGTACTGGATGCTCCTTGTATGTGACAGTCTCCCATATGGCCATTCCTTGGTCATATTTCCAAAAAGAACAACATGCGCATGCTGAAGCATGGTGGTGGCAGCATCATGCTTTGGGGTTGCTTTTCTTCAGCTGGGACTGGGGCTTTAATCAAGGTGGAGGAAATCACGGATCTGTTAGAAAACTGAAGCATACATGAAAATCAATACATATACTTCACCAAAAGGAGATCAGTCTTTTGGAATGGCCCAGCCAGAGCCCAGACCTGAACTAAAAATCTGTGAGGTGACCTAAAGAGGGCTGTGCATAGGAGTTGCACTTGCAATTTTTTTAATGGATCTAGAATCTATATCACCAAGTCAAGATGTGCCAAACTAAACTAAACCTAATCATGAACCTAAAAAGACTCAATGCTATAATAAAATCAAAATGTGCGTCAACAAAGTACTAGTGCCGTTTTTTACCCTACAATGTTTCTGACTGTTTTAATCTCACACTAAAGGTGGAAAATGTTTTCACATGATTTAACTTGGTTTCCATTTTACATTACAAAAACCTGCCATTTGTGTTTAGAGAAGTGTGTAGGGTTTTTGTATCCGCTGTATGTGTATATATTCACCGACTGGCGACTGGAGAAATCTGGAACCAAGCCTGTGTTCTAACTAGCTTGAAAAATATTAGCAACTTTTGTGCATTTATGTTTATGTGGTGTGGTGTTTTCACAGGCAGAAATATGCTTATTGTCCAAATCATTTTAAACAGTTTGATTAGGTGCCTAAGACTTTTGCACAATACTGTATATACTTTATAATAATAAACCATTAGGCACTGCTGTTAATATCAGTCTTCCCCTTTTGCAGTCTACTCAGCTCCCACAATCACCAAGTCAAACAACAGTCTAAGAGCTGAAGCTCCGAGATGGACGGCCACACCTAGTGTAACCTGGGTAGACCAGAGCGGAAAGCAGTTGAACAGCAGCACACAGTTTACACGGTTTAACAACAGCGGCACTGAAATTGTGCAAGTAGTGAGCGACCTCCCAGGACCCCTGACAGCTGCAGTGATCTACACCTGTTTCATCGAGGACCGTCTCATCAAATCAGTCTCTGAAGTAACAGGTATGTGTGAAATGCATGTTTGTGACTATAGCTCTATCAACATTAACACAAATATACAGGCAAAACAAATAAAAAACTAGAGCTCACCCACAGTGAAAACATTTACACAAGCCATTTCACAACTGATGACACCCACTTGTCCTTATCCAGTGATACTACGGCAACTACAGCAACTGTGACATAAACAAAGTAATGTGTCAAGACTGTCGGCCTGTGTGAAAGAGTGATCTGAGAACACGATTTAAAAGTAAAACAGAACAAATTTCTTACCTATGAAGTTTATTAAAAAAGGTTTAACTGAAGTCCTGTTCTTCTGTTACTCTTCAGGTGATGGAGATTTGAAAAGTTCATACTTTGTCACCAGTTCATCACCGAAGATGCCGCCACTGCAATTAGTTTGCACAACTCCCCTCCTTCTCTACATGCTGGCATGGTGAGGTTATTGGAGAGCATGATGGATATTGTGTACCATCCACAGGGACTGCTCTATGAAACTGTGGTAAAAGTGCATTTATTGCTTTTTAACCTGTTGATTATCTTGGCTTGGCGTCAGTGATGATGGACAATTTTTGCAGACTGCTTTCTAAGATGATCATAAATAAATGTCAATAATGCTGATACACTCTGTCTTTGTTTCACTTCTTCACGATTTGTGTCTCAAATTAAGCTCTAGGTCCTCTGACGTCATTTTGGCTGGCTTTACATGGTGAAACATTCGTGCAACTTAATTTCTGTGAAATTTAATTTCTGGGCAGCTTGACAGTTACACAAAGCAATTAAATAACAATCACAGCTGCTTATTATATTTAATTACTATTATATTATCATTTTTCTATAAAGCCATGCATGTGGTGTTATTTACATATTTGCAGTATTTTTACAGCCTTTGTATAATAATCATTTTTCCAGCTGTCACTGCCATTCTTGTCTACATCTGTATATCTGTCTTTTAGCTACCTATGATTTTCTACTATATATTTGCCTTTAAAACTGTTCTGTGTATGAAAAAAGGCCTTCGTTTTCTGGGTGTTGAGAGGGAAAATCAAATAAAGTCCAAATACAACAGAAACACAAAAAGTGAAGACAAAAACACTGTAGCTACACTCCCAAAGCTTTTTTTTTGTCAGAGAAAAGTGCTGCAAACGCTCAGCATAGTGTCAGTGTAGATAGCTTCAGTGTTGCCATTACTCATGACTTCTATGTTACTCTGTATTGAAAAAGTATCTCACTATATGGGCAGATAATTGTGCCTGATTTAAGGATTATTTCTTGAAACAAAAGAAAAAAGTCTAGAGATAAGTTCAATAGTCTTATAATATTTGTAGCACAATGTCAAAATGAGAAATATTAGATATGTCGACTTGATTTCACGATTTCACTTTCCAAGATATGATTTGTTGCACTGTAAACTGCCACTCAGGAGGTCTCTACTAATTTAAAAATGTGCATCTAGGGTCCCATCGTCCAGAGCCCCAGAATCACTAACACTGAATCTCAAACGGCTCCCTACTCCCTATGTAGTGTACTATGTAGGCCAATATATAGCAGATTCTACACCTAAATAGTGCTTTACATGTCCAGTATAAAGCTAATTATATTCAGCCATAAGCTGTATGACTCCCTGTCTGACATATATTGCATTTCAGTGTAGAAGCCATAGCTTCATTACCTCTGAAGTACACTATATAGGGAGTAGTGATGCAAATTGAGATTTAGCCTAAATCCATCCTTGTTAAAGGCTACTGAGTGCTGATTGATTGGCGATCTGATCTGCTCATCAGCTGAGTAAAACTTACTGACATGTACATAAAGCACTGTTGCAAAATAACAGCATTTCAACATTTTGAGCTATTCTGTGTTGAGACAATGAGTGCATTTGTCTGTAATAAATGGACTGACCATTAACACTTGCAGGTGTACACAAAAGCTCCACAGCTCCCCGTTGATTTCGCTCTTTTTTGACCACCTTCTGTCGTATCCACTCATAGGAGATTACACTGAGTGATGTTTCTCCTCACTAGAAAGTTGCATCCGAAGTGGCTCAGAAATAGTCAGCCGTCAGCCATGTTGTAGTGCTGCTTGATAAATCTTTCGGCCATTTCATCATCATTCTCCAGATAGTTCACTAGGCCTACCGCAAACGCTGTGTAGTGAATTTTAAACGAGTTAACAAGTGAACATGTGTAAAATGAACGATGCCCAATTTACAGTGACAGTACGTTCACAGCTACCTGAAGTGATCTAACAGCTTGGAAATAGGTGCTAATATATTACTTCAAAATTTACGCAGTACTTTACAAACGTGCTAGTGATAAATTACACGTGCTCATGAATTTTGGACTCCTTTGTAATTCGGCCGCCATTAAAAAATCTGACCACATTTTTTTGTCCACATATTCTGACGTGCACTGTGAGATGACCTGCCTTAGTCGATCTAGACGTTCTACTGGGCTGAATCCAGTTAGTTTACTGTAGGGAAAATGAGTCGATGTGGGCCCGGTCTTTCTGTCCAGTAGATGGAGACACTGCTGCTGTCTGCACTGAGTGTGCACTCTCGTCACGCTCCTCGGATAGTAGTTGAAGCCCCGCCCACACACGCGTCCGCGCTCTCTGATTGGACCGAAACAAACGTTCTCAAGAGTCACCGAACTTTGTTCGAGGGAGAACCGTGTGAGATTTTAATGACAGCTGTTTACATTACGATCATTTTAAAAACTAAGTTCTTTTAACAAAAGAAAAACATCTGATTCCTCGACTCTGCTTGCTGGGGTCTTCTTCAGGGTTCTGCTAGTTTTCTCCTTTGTCATTTGGAGCCACACTGGCGAAAGTGTTACACACCGGACAGCGTTAACGTTACTAAGGTTACGATGTCGCTCCGTGAGGAAAAGCCAGTTTACGAGCACAAGAGCGAGTCTGAGATTAAGACCAAAAACGCGGTTAAAGGGAACGGGAATGGTCGTAACTCCAGAGCCGTGTGTAGGGTATGTGACCGGATGTTTAGGGAGCCTAAAATCCTCCCTTGCTTGCACACGTTCTGCGCCGACTGTATCCGGCAGATCGAGCCGTTCTCGGCGCTGGGAGCCGAAGGTAAGAGACCGTGGCCTGGCGATGAGGGGCGGGGGCGCAGTCCGCTCCCTCTAACGGTGCTGTGTCCCGAGTGCGATTCCGAGGTGGACCTGCCCTCATCGGGCGTGGATGGGCTAACCACTGACCACCTTGCCCTGGACGAGGTGTTCATGGAGACCCTCTTGTTGGAGAAGAGCGTGTTGTGTGACTTGTGCAGTGACAGTGATGCAGGAAAGCGGTGTGAAGTGTGCTGTGTTAACCTCTGCGACTTCTGTAGCCAAGCGCACAGGTCAGTATGGGCAGATTATTTCTTAATGTACTCATTATTTGTGCTTTCATTATCATTTGATTTCAGTCTGATGTGTCCCAGATCTTTTAACTCATCATTTCTTAAAACAAGTAAAAAGAGTTCAGAGATAAATTCAGTAATCTTTTTAATATTCTTACCATCAGAATGAGAAATATTAGATATGTCTATTTGATTTAAGATTAATTAAATCTAAATTGCAGTGTGTCCAAAAGTTTGTAGACACCTGCTCTTCCAAGCTTTCTTCTAAAACCTGGAGTATAGCAGTCCCACTGCTCCACAGAACAAGGCTGGGGGGTTATACTCCTCTAATCGATGCTTGGCATTGTGCCTTAGGCTCATTTGGATGTTCCCTGAATACAAGTTGGCTTGTTTGTTTATTACCTTCCAAACAAAAGTTGTTGTTTATTAATTTGTTGCAACCACCAACAATAACAATCAGATTTACAAACTATGATTATAACAAAACAAATGATTATAGAAATGTCCCAAGACTGTAAGAACTGTATTTAGTTATGTCACTAAACATGGAAATAAAATCTTAAATGAACAACAACCTGAAATAAAAAACAAACAAAATTTTAGTCTAGTACCCTTGGAGACCCCTGCCACCTAGAGACCCTTTGTAGTCCAATCTGCTACCGCCCTTGCTGTGGCTCTCTTGGAATTTGGCAAGGAATATGACACTCTTGCCATATAGCATTGAAGTTGTCCATAATTGACGCATTGCTCTTCTCTGCAGGAGGCAGAAGAGGACGTCCAGTCACTCTATCCATTGCTTAGAAGAGCTGAAGTCTCGGGGTCATCTCTACCGGCCTGTCCTTTGTACTTTGCACCCAGGACAGGAGCTGCGTCTTTTCTGTGAGTCCTGTGACCTCGCTGTGTGCCTGGAGTGTGCTGCTGCATTTCACCGGGACCACCAGTGCAGCCCTACTCATGACGTCATTTACCAACATGGTGATCGTATCCGGGAGTTGGTTTCTGGGAGCCTGCAGCCTCGTCTCGGCCGTCTGGAGGAGGCACTGAGGCGTGTGGAGATATCCCAGGAAGCCTTAAAGACTCGAACAGAGGCACTGGCAGGTGAGATCCGGGCCTTTGCCAGGAGCTATGCCAGCGCGGTGGAGGCCCACTGCTGTTCTCTGCTGCAGACTCTGGAGGAGGTGAGGGTGCAGCGGCACAACCAGCTTAATCTGCAGAGTGTCCAGCTGCAGCAGGCGCTGTCTGACGCCCGCGGAGGCGTGGAGTTTGCTGAGCGCTTGCTCACATGTGGCTCAGAAGCAGAGATCCTCAATGCTAAAGGAGTTACCATGAGAAGGTTAATGAGCTTGCTGGAGTGCGGCTATGATCCACACCCAGCCACGGTCAGCCATGACATCGGTAGCAGTATGTACTTTTTACCTCAGGAAAGTGCTGGGCAGGTGGATGGATTCCCTGTGCTGGGAGTCCTGCATGCCAAGACCGTAGATCCCTCCAAATGCATCATCGAGGGAGAAGGTGAGGACAAAGCTTAATGAGGCATATAAGCAGTAGTTTAACTTTAAAGCAAAGTAGATTCTTTTGCCCTGTCACAATGCACGTGGCAAACATTGGTGCATATTTCAGCAGTAGGAGTTACACCAGTAAGCTTTGTCATTCAGCTGAAAGAGATTGCGGGGTTGTGGAGGGGTGAAGTTATTGAAAAGTCATTCAGAGAGGTTTGATGAGATGGTTTATTGTAGAGAAATTGACCACCTCTGACTTCTTTGCATTGGTGGTCATGGGAACCAGGAGAAGCGATGTCTGTAGTGCAAATATAGACATTTTTATTACTTACTATCCAAACTGCCAGTGATCCTACAGGTCTCTTTTAAATGTTTATATTTAATGTTGATCATGGTGAAATAGTGCTAAATCAGAAAAAATATATTTTCTTAGGGGACTATTTTACTTTACAACACATCGCATATACCCATACGCCATGAATGGCTTTTTAGAAAATACCTTTTAGGCCAAAATCATGTCTCAGAACCATAGAATCATAAAATAATATCTCAGGCTTCAGACAGTGTATTTATAATCACTTCATGTAATATTTGTATATTATATAAATAAATATATAATACTCATTATTAGGGGTGCAGGAAAAACTCGATTCTTAGATGCATCGCGATGCGGACGTGAACGATTCTGAATCGATTCATAAATGTCAAAAATCGATTTTCTAAATATTTAATTTATAACGTAATGTTGACGGAACGCAAAAGGCGGAACTGGAAGTGGGTAAATGCAGCGCCCGGACAGTCTGTGGCGGCACATAACATAGGTTGAGTGAGAAATCCAACCGGCTCCGTCTGCATTAAAAGCCAGGTCAGGTCAGGAGTCACAACACAAATGATAAGAAGAGCCATTTTGTCCTTTCAACAAAGTCAAACCACCTCGGGAGCCACACCATTTAATGCCCAGTATGTCTTAGTATGTATTAATGTCCTAGTATGGGCTAAAATATAAACGAGAGCGCAGACTTAACCTAGTTAGCTACTTCGCTCTGCTTTAAGCTTTAGCTACAGCCGCTTTCCTCCCATCTCCGCCAGAAAACCTTTCTTCAAAACTAGGAGTTTCTTGTAAAATGTCTCAGCATCCGGCTGTTTTACGAGGCTGAAGTCGCTTCTCATTCGCCAGCTTCTCGTTCTAATTTTCCCGTTCCACCTTAAATTCTGCCTTAGGCGCCGAATGTAACTGCTGCACCATTTAAGGTGGAACGGGAAATTCGAAAGAGAAGCGACTTCATTTTCGCAACTTTTTAGAGAAATGCAGTCTCTGACCTGCTGTCTGCTGTCTGTTCTCAGTAGTTGAGAACCAGGGCTTTTGCGCTATGCTGCACACTTTATTTAAATATTGTTATAACTGAAAGCCATATCGCAGTGTGTCAATATTATGATTTGCTGATCTAGACGCACTACAAATATGCCTGTGTATTTTATGCTTTTCTATGGAAATTATCAACAAAAACTTGGGATGATTAGTTCAGCTGAGTACTGATATAAGACTCAGCAACCAGGCCAGGGGCTGAGCTCTATTCCTGTAGCACTAGTTAAAATCCAGTCAATGTAGACCACTGAAGACCACTTGTTCAGAATAGACTGATACAGTGACCTCTAGAGAGCTTGCACAGGGCGCTGCAGCTGCAGCAGGCACAGATGTTATTAGTACTAGAGAGCCATATTCATGAGAACGAAACGTCTTCAGCTGAATTTCTAAGTAATAGTGTGTTTGAACATCCTGCTTCCCAAGGCACTGGAAACACACACACATGGACTCACACGCCTGAGGGAATGGAATGTAGGGAACACTAGTAGATGACATTCCTGGTTCCCATGGCAACTTTTCAGTTGCTGGTGTCAGTCCTGGTTAACTTTGCTGTGTCCCAGCATGCCTTGTAGAGGTTCAGTCACCAACCAGATCATTAACATGAAGCTGTGAGGTGTGAAAAGCAAATACATGTGGCACTAACTGGAATCATGGTTTTATGGAAAGAGGCCCTGAGGCCAAATTTTAGATGTATTTGGTCGTTTTATTTGCCAAGTGGGTAGTTTTCAAGTATGTTTGGATTAAAACCTCATACTATGACAGAGAGAGAGCACAAAGAGGAGCATTATCAGAGCACTCAATATAGTGTAATGCTTACATGAACACTGCTTTAGAAACTCTGGTGGAGTGAGGTAATCTTCACAGCAGTTTAGGTCTGCTAAAAAACCTACAGTAGTTGGCATCAAGAAGTCCTTTTACTTTTGAAACTTAGAATTGGTAATATTTAAAGTTTTTAAGTGTGTGTTGATGGTATTACTGGATGTGAGAGGAGCATTTGAAACTCCTTTTTTCAACAGCTTGTTGCTACATATTGCACCTACATTATAGTTTTATGGGCTGACTGTTATGCAGTTTGAAATATGGTAGAGTAAGTACTGGCTTTCCAGACTAGTTTTGGGCACCGTTGCAGTGCCTAGGGTGATTGGCAATTGCTTAGGCTTAAAAAAATGGCCCTAAAATTTGACTTTATTTACTTCTGTCTCCAGCAAGCCTCTCACATTGAGAAGCACTTACATGGCTAGTGTCAGTAATATAATAATGCTGGCAGCAAAAACATGAGCGAAATCTAGAATATGTTTCTTATTTATTATTTTATTATTTGGCCTATTTTGGACATTCCACTCAGGCAGATGTTTTTTCAGCTTTAGTTCTTCATGGTTGTGGTAATTTTTGTCCACTTTGATTTGGTGCTTGTGGTCTGTTAAGTAACATAGAAAATGTTAAATGTAGTCATAAGCCTGTCCGTTAAACCTCTGCATAGTTTAAACATTGAGATGCAAACAAAGTCATTCAGAGTGGTTTGATGTGAGATGGCTCTTTGTAGAGAAACTTACAGGCTCTGATCTCTTTACAGTGGTGATGACAGGAACCAGGGGTCTTGATGTCTATAGTGCAAATATAGTAATTTATTTACCATTGAAAAGACAAGTGAACCTACATGTGTCTTAAAACAGTAGTAAACCTGGAAAAAAGAAGTTTTATTTTTAGTGTTTTGCCTTAGAACACTGCATGTACCTCTCCACCATGAATGCATTAAAAACAATGTTTCAGGCTTTAGGCTATGTGCTGATAAAATTTCATGTAATAATTTTCTGTGTACTAGCTTTTAGATGCATTCTCTCCTCAGATGTCTGGTTCCTATTACCACCACTGTGAACATTTCAGACTCAGTAAGGTTTTCTAGAACAATGAATGACTTTGTTTACAAGTTTAGTGATATAATGGTTTAATGATTTGAAAAAGTTGGCAGAATTCCCCTTTTTAACAGCAAAACCTTCATCATTTTCACCAAACCATAACTGTTTAAGTGTATTAGTTCTTTGTTGTTTTGGTTGAAGAGAGATGTTTAATGAGAGGAGATGCTGATGTTATGTTTATGTACTTGACTTGATCCTTTGTACATGTTTAGTATGTGGTAATCCATTGTGCCAGGAGACCACAGTGTCAGATTTAAGTTGCAGGTCAGGCTGAGTGTCTGAATCTGAGGGCTGCTACAGCTATAAAGGAGGGATTTGTCACCAACAGCTGCAGCTGTAATTAAGACAGAGCCCAAAGCCATCCTCCCGTTTAGTTTCAACTGAGAAAAATAAAAGGAAGTAGAAATGTTAGAAATTACAGAGAATGTCCATTTATTAAATCAGTTCAATATATTAATGCTAATGTGTTTTGTGCTTTTACGGTTTATTACAGTCATCACACAGAAGTTATAAAAACCTTTTGAGTCCCAGCTTGTCTCTAAAAGTGTCTCCTGCAGCAGTAAAGTCTGGCCTGAGTCGGCCCCCAGCTGGCTGATCCTGTGTGATCAGCTCTGCCCTTTGTAACCCGCAGGTGTCCAGCAGGGTGTGGAGGACCAGCGGGGCGAGTTCACACTGGTCTGCAAAGACTCTGCAGGAGAGCCGATGGGTAAAGGAGGAGACCCTGTGCTAGTCAGCATAGTCCACAAGGACAGGAAAGACTGGTAAGTGTGACCCCCTGCTGGGAGATAGTCACTTCCACTCCTGTAAAGTGTTTGTGTGTTCGCACAGCTGTATGTAGTGAGCGATGATAAATCCTATACTGCTCTGCTCATGCACGGCCAGTCTATTTTACATACACAAATACACCCACAATGGCTTTATATGGTTAACAACTTCACCTCAAATGTTTCAGTAGCCTATGAAGCACATGAGAAGTTGAACTGTTTCATGTAAAAATTGTTTATGTAAAAGTACAATTGTCCATTCTAACATTTCCATTCTAAATTTGACCATTTAATAAATACGTTTCCATTTGTAAGACTTCAATTCGAGCATGCAATAATGGTTTAATAATCATTATTTTATCATTTTAATTTTATCATTTTATTATTCAAGTATTACCTGTTAAAACTGAATTCATAGCAGTAACACAATTACATTCATAAAAATGTGCATATCATCACTGTCGGAACAAAAACTTGTATCTCCAAAAAGGTAACTTTACAAGAGAAGGAAAAAACCGTATTGACTTTTGATCAAAGTTAGTGGAGAAATTATTTGTTCCAAGTATTTTTGGACCATTTCTGTTGGTTCCTTCATTATGAGCTTTTGTCACAGCGTAAAGGGCAGCTGGTGATTTAAAAAAAAATTAAAACTACAAAGATGGAGATACAAAGTTTTGTCATGACAGCAACAGTATGCAAGCATTATGCACAGAACTGTGCATACACATGGTTGATAAATGAGACTCTTGGGTTTTGCAGTCACTGATAAGTATTACACTGGCCAATCAGTCACATGAACAGGCCAGTTAACTGCCAGTGATTACAGAATGCAGGACTGGAAACTGGAGTCAAGGTCTGGATTCATTTAATCAAGCCTTCAGGAGCAAAACAAATAATCAGTTAGTTGTGCGCTATTGCTGTAGATATTCAGCCTTTTGTTCTGTGTTTACATTTTACTGTTACTTTTTTTTTTACATGGTTAGTGTTTCTTCCCAACCTTTACTGAGTGGCATTCCAGTCTGGCCTATAATGTATGTGGCCAGTGTCAGTAGCACAATGGTGTAATAGTAGCAGAACCTTGCCACGAGCTAGATGTGTCTTGGAGCGACGTGGAACTATAAAGTATCTTGGAATACTTGCCTGGTTGTAGGTTTCATAGATGTCTATTCTATTCTGAACATAGATCAGTCTATTGTCTGTGCAGGCACAGCTCTGTGTGGTTTGTGTCTGTCTTTTTCCAAGAAATCATGTGCACCCAGTGTTCTGATGACCCTAGAGTCAGAGAGACAGAGAGGACTACTGAGTGACAATCCAGGTTATTACAGAAAGCTTTTTTTCAGCAGCCAGCCTAGGCGTATGGATTATATAAGCACATCTGTTCAGCGGGCCTTGAAAAGATTCACAGTGACACACTCAATGAACTGAAATCTTCGTCTAGGTAGCTATTTTGCTGCCCCCAACATGTTTTACTACAATGGCTCCCAAAAGCAGTCCTGCGCTGTATCCGACACTGCCCTATTCAGTATATATTCAGTGGTGTCCCAAAACAGAAGCAGAAGATCCAGTTCACTCAAACAATCCCACAATGCACTGCAATGAGTAGTGTACAACCGATGTGCCAAAAATGTTCAAATTGCAAGACCTGCAATATTAATTATATCTTACATTAATCAATGTTGTCTTAGCAAATTTTAAGGCAGAAATGTAACCTAATGATGCAAAAGTTAAGCATTATTTTAGCTTTATTTTAGCTTTTACTGTTTAAATTTACCCCCTGCCATGTCTTTATTGTCTTTGTTTCTTTTCAGGAGTTTAACGTCTTTATTAAGGGGGACTAGGCCATCCCAGACTCCTTTGTAATTCATACCTCGGTGTTAGATCACTGTGCCTGTGTTTGGGTTTATTACTGTGTTTAAACGTGTATTGTCACTACAAATGTTACACCACACCTCATTGTGTTGCCTTTCGTGCCTTACAGCATAGTGGAGACGACTGTGGTGGATAACGGTGATGGTTCATATGCTGTCTCCTACACTCCGGTGGAGCCTGGCTCCTACTCTGTGTGGGTGTGTGTGAAAGCGCAGCATGTCAAGGTAGGTTGGTTTTATGAAGCGCTGTGTCTGTGAGATTCCACTACCTGTCTTACAGCTCAGAGGTGGGAAGATATTAGGATTGATGTGCTGGTGTTCTCTGTAGGGCTCACCTTTTGTGTTAATGGTGAAGAGAAAGTTCCGGCACCATCGTGGCATCTTCCACTGCTGCTCCTTCTGCTCCAGTGGTGGCGCTAAAGAGGCACGCTGTGGCTGCACAGGAACCATGCCAGGTACAGCCTTTTTCCTTCCACCATGAGCTGCGTATGGTTGTTAGACTTGACTACACAAGGGTTAGCAGTTTTAGCATGTTATAATATGAGAAAATATTGTCAAGAAGAAATCTGATCACTATTAAAATAAGATTTGATTGTGATTATTTGATTACAGTTATGCTTAAAAGTTAAATGGAAAACATTCATGTGTGCTAGAGTGATGACCAGCGAATGTGCACCTGCTTCAAGGGCAATAATTGCCAATTTATCAAATAGTATTAAACACTATTGAAATGTAATGTTTTATTCTCTTTTACTGTTGTTGACCAAGGACTGCTGTCATGTGTGATAGATAATCCCAATTTTGGGAAACTGACCCAAAGTGTGTAAATGCTTACAAAATTGCTTACAAAAGTACAATATATACATTAAAATGTGTCTTAAGGGTGACTCCATAGTTGGGGTGCCATTTAGCTCTTTTTTTGTCATTTTTCATGATTGCATTTAACCATTCTAAAATGTTATCCCATCTCAGGAACAATCGTTCATTTTTACAAGGTTTCTTTGCTGATAGTTCCTAAAATGCATAAAAGATGAGTTTTTTTATAGTATTTAATTAGCAAATACAAAAAATGTGGCTAACTATCATCCATGCCAATGGCCTGAGGACATTAAGGACATTCTAATGACTTACTTAAAATGATATAATTTGAGTAACACAATTGTACTTTCCAAATGATATTGTCAGTCAGTATTACAATATCGTTGAAAGTAAAGTAAAAGAACGAGAGAACTCTTTTCTTCCTCCCATTATCTTCATGAAATGTGGTCAGTACAAATTGCTGCTGAAAGGTTTTATTAATGTTTTAAGTTTTATTTATATGAAACATGTACATAGGTTGTTGTGAAGGACACGTTACATACATATTTGTAACTGTAATATGAGTGGCACAAATGGCCCCCCATTTGTGGAATCACCCTTAATATTGTACACACTTGCCTTATGTGTATTGCTGTACATTTCATTTCTGTGCACTACTACAGTGGGGCAAAAAAGTATTTAGTCAGCCACTGATTGTGCAAGTTCTCCTACTTAGAAAGATGCGAGAGGTCTGTAATTTTCATCATAGGTACACTTCAACTATGAGAGACAAAATGAGAAAAAAAATGAGTTGCATCCCAAGAACACCATACCTACTGTGAAGCATGGGGGTGGAAACATCATGCTTTGGGGCTGTTTTTCTGCAAAGGGGACAGGACGACTGATCCGTGTTAAGGGAAGAATGAACGGGGCCATGTATCGTGAGATTTTAAGCCAAAACCTCTTTCCATCAGTAAGAGCATTGAAGATGGAACGTGGCTGGGTCTTCCAGCATGACAATGATCCCAAACACACCGCTCGGGCAACGAAGGAGTGGCTCTGTAAAAAGCATTTCAAGGTCCTGGAGTGGCCTAGCCAGTCTCCAGACCTCAACCCCATAGAAAATTTGTGGAGGGAGTTGAAAGTCCGTGTTGCCCAGCGACAGCCCCAAAACATCACTGCTCTAGAGGAGATCTGCATGGAGGAATGGGCCAAAATACCAGCTACAGTATGTGCAAACCTGGTGAAGACTTACAGGAAACGTTTGACCTCTGTCATTGCCAACAAAGGTTATGTTACAAAGTATTGAGTTGAATTTTTGAACTTTTGTTATTGACCAAATAAATTTTCCACCATAATTTACAAATAAATTCTTTAAAAATCCTACAAAGTGATTTCCTGGATTTTTTTTTCTCATTTTGTCTCTCATAGTTGAAGTGTACCTATGATGAAAATTACAGACCTCTCGCATCTTTCTAAGTAGGAGAACTTGCACAATCAGTGGCTGACTAAATACATTTTTTGCCCCACTGTATAGTATTTTAAATGCATATCTAGTTATGATAAACACTGTATATGTTCAGTTCCACACAAAAAACAAGCATCTGTGTGTCTGTAAGCATGAGCAGTCATGTTCTGCTGTTGTTTGTTGTGTTTGTTCAGGAGGGTTCCAGGGCTGTGGACATGGCCATAAAGGTCATCCAGGGAAGCCACACTGGTCGTGCTGTGGAAATGTAGTGGAGGGGTCTGAGTGTGTGCGCAGCCTTGGGCCAGGGACTCTCCGTGGTCATGTCAGAACTGTGGAGCTTTGAATGAACACCCACACCTGGAGGAAAAGACAACTGTTGTTATGTGTACATGGTACCAGTTTTACAAACATGCCTTACAAACATGTCCCCATTTTTAATATCTTATTTCTTAGTATCACCAGCTGACTGTATCAGTCTGTCATATATTGTTTCTAGACAACAAATTACCACTTGCTGCTTATCATGTGAAGCTGGATTATTCACTAAAACCAACAGTTTCAGGTGAAGCACATCTTACCTTATCTAATTAAATGGCTTAAAGCCTTGTAAGTCTCTAGAGACAATCAACAGGTAACTCAACCAAAGTATTTAAAGGGCATATAATATAGAAAACAGACATTTCTTCACTTTTTTAAGTAGAAGAGTTTGATGTTGTATATAAACATTGTTAAAGTTTCAAAGCGTACTATTCACTCCTGTCCTTTTGTAGAAACTAAACTGCAAAAATAGGCTGTTACGAAATTACTGTTTTTGTAATGTCACAAACAACACATTTACATATACGTGCCTATTCAGGCTATAGTTTAGCCCTGCCAGTTCACACTGAGGTTATTAGGAGTGCTACAGCCCGGACTGCTTTTTGATTGAAGCACAATACTGGGCAGTTGATCATGATGAGGTTATTTACATATATCAGTCTTAAACGCACAGTAACAAAAACAGCTTCTTTAATTAGAGGCTGGAAAATGGTCATGCAGATCTGAATTACACATTTTTGGTACATAAGCCACACGTCTCATAAGTGGACCTCAGGGAAAAAATACAATTAAAATGTAGGATAAAGGTGCTAAATATGAACATGTACTAAACAACACGATTAAGTGTTCCCAAACCAGCTGTATAACTATAGCAAGACTTTAGCAGGACTGCTTTCTAGAATGACTGTGTATATATACACTTCCGTATTTTAATACTCACTCAGTAGTAGAGTGCTTTTTACAATGCATTTCTCTGTATGAGCATGTACTCTTGAGAATTACCCCAATATATAATATAATAGCATCAGATCATCAGATATATTGTCTTAAGTGTGTGCATGTGATTCGTGTACCAAAGACTGCCAATTCTATAGAGGTGCCTTAAAATTATAATTCCTAAAATCTTTAAGAACTTGTAGTTTTGAATGCCAGTTTCTATAGTTTCTCTGTATTTCAAATAAAGAAATGGACTTCTTAGTGAGTAGCTGTCTGGAGTCTCTTTTACTCTTTATCATGA
Source organism: Colossoma macropomum (assembly GCF_904425465.1). Taxonomy (NCBI): domain Eukaryota; kingdom Metazoa; phylum Chordata; class Actinopteri; order Characiformes; family Serrasalmidae; genus Colossoma; species Colossoma macropomum. Next base: position 23,815,286 of record NW_023494784.1, on the reverse strand, counting down.
AACGTTTGCAGGTCAGATAGTCTCAGTTGTTGTTCTTTCCACTTTATTATAAATCTATTCAGAGGAAATGAAAGGTAAATGAAAATACAGAACAATAGTTAGTTGGAAAGACTTAATAAGCTTAATATCACAAGAACAAATAAAGATAATGTCCCTCATTCTCTAATTATCTTTGAGGGTGAGGCTAATTTGTTTGACCTGTCTAATCAAAATAAGCTAATTTAAAGCCTGGTAACATTTAGGACAGTATTTATTTATTATGCTTCATCCATCCATCCATCATCTAAACCGCTTATCCTTCTGGGTCGTGGTGGGGCGCTGGAGCCCATCCCAGCTGTCATTGGGCGGAAGGCAGGATACACCCTGGGCAGGACACCAGTCCATCGCAGGGCAGACAGACATACATACACATTCACACACACACTCACACCTAAGGGCAATTTAGCACATCCAATTGGCCTGACTGCATGTTTTTGGACTGTGGGAGGAAACCCACGCAGACACGGGGAAAACATGCAAACTCCACACAGAAATGACCCTGGTCACCCGGCCGGGAATCAAACCCAGGCCCTTCTTGCTGTGAGGCAACAGCGCTACCCACTGCGCCACCGTGCCGCCCTATTACGCTTCATTTTCTATTTAATAATTTGCACTAAAACACTGGCGAATATGCCAAATGAGGCGTAAGTACTTAATCTTTAAATACATTGTTCCTCTTGATTTCCAGGATAAACCAGGAAGAGGCATGTAAGATCTGAATATTATGCACAGATTTCCCATCACTGGTCCTTGAGGCTGGTCCCCTGTTCTCTTACTGTTTAGCCTGCTCTCACCCTAACCTTCAACTCAAGAATGATTGTTAATGAGTTGATTAGTTAGATCAGGTGTGTTTGAGCAGGGAAAATACTAAATGTGCATGGCAGGGGGCCTCCAGGACCAGGGCTTTCATTTATAAAATATTTCTATGGACAGATTTGATCAAATGTGAAAATTCAAATTTCAGTAGTTATTTACAAAATGTGAATTTAACATGGAAATGTGTGTAGATGAGCACCAGTTTCCAACTTGACATATGAACAGCAGTTTGAGTGTGCTATAGGAGTACACGATTTGTGTTTTTGGAATTCAGTCATAAGCAATTGCTGAGAACTGATCTTAAGAACAAGTTTAGAATTCATTTCAAGTATGTTTATGAATGAGGAGCTATTAGTTAGCCAGTTTTCTAAGCAACACTAGATGGCAGTGATGCACTATGGCTCAGTTACACTGCATTAAAATAAGGATCTGAAATGGGAGTTGTGGAACTTGTTCCTTTCAACAGCTTGCTCCTTACATCCTAATTTAAATTCAGTCAAATCTGTTGGCAGTCTTGACCAAGCATTTGCAGATTGTTATCCAGCTATTGTTTTTCATTGAATTATTATGAATCAGTGGCAGTTCTTGAATGTTGTATGAATTTGATTCAGAGAAGAATATAACTTACATTTTACTTTCTCTCTGCATCAGTTTCATCTGACTAGTGTAATACCCTATTGTTACTGTTACTGTGCTATTGTGAGTATTGCTCATGAAAGTCCACTTTCTTTATTAACCTCACTTGATTAATACATTTTGTATCTTTTCTGTTAGTCATCTATTGTATAAACTGTTTTCAGCACATTTTCTGTATTTGTCCACAGTTTATCCATTTTCAGCCTTTTTGCACCCTATTATGAGCAGCATAATGACATCTTTTAGTCACAGCGTGTTGAGCTTTTCTCTTCACTGCTCCTCATCGTCCATCAATTTAGTTTAATGTGAGATCTTGCATTTGTCTCTCAGTCGTCCATCACATCTCAGTGCCACAACCACATTGTTGTAATACAAACCTGACAACTCACACTGGTTCTTTATCTCAAAATTGCAATGGATGATTCCCTTTCATCTCTTATCTTAAAGAATAAGGACTTACGTCTGAATTATTTATCTAAATTAGTTCATATCAGCACAGTGTCATAATTCATTTGCCAAGAGAAATCTGGTTTCCAGGACAACTTGCATAACACAGTATTAGATCCCCTTTGGGCTTCTTAGATCTGTTTGAAGTAGAGCGTGAGATGCTCACTTGCTCAGATGAGAGCAGTGTCACACATTTAGATTTGACAAGTTGTATATAAGAAATACACCTGGATAGGCCAAGATTTTATGAATGGGGAGCATAATGGTGTTTTGAGATATGCTGAAGACATGCCATGAACTACAAGTGACCACTGATAAACTCATAGTTGCTTGTGATAATAAACTATATGTCCAAAAGGTTGTAGACACCTGCTCATCTAATGTTTGTCCTCAAATCAAGGATATTAATAGGGAGTTTGCTGCAGTAACAGCCTCTACTCTTCTGTAAAGACTTTAAATTAGATGTAGGCACAGATGTAGGATGATTAGTTCTGGATCACAAACACCACTCCTAATCATCCCAAATCATCTGGTGCTCCATCACTCCAGAGCATGCAGTTCCACCGATCCACAGCCCAGTGCTGTATACCTCTCTAGCTGATGCTGGGCACTAGGCATGGTGATATTAGGCTCATGTATAGCTGCTCCAGAGTGACCAATTCTATTGACAATTAAAGTGTCACTAATTAGAAGGGCTGTCTGGATACCTTTGGACATAGAGTGTACAGCCAACAGCAGTGCCTGTGACAAAACACACTCAGAGAGTCACTCCCTAACATGATTAATGATAACACCTGGCCTCAGCCTGCCCACTAGTCCTCAGCACTATAATCTAGAAGCAGCTCTAATGTGTAGCATGTGATTGACAGTCAGTCAGCTCTCAACTGAGAAAAATGGGAAAATAAGTAGGCTAATGTTTAAACAGCACCATTCTTTGGGCCATTTGTCTATTCTCTGGCACCCAAAATGACTACACAAATAGCTAGCCTACATCTTATTGGCTCATTTTTATTTCAATTATTTTATGATTCAGTGCACTCTTTAATTCCAAAGACAGGGAATGCATATTACTTAATAATTATACTTACTTAACTAAATACTTACTAAATAAACTTACAAATTTTTGTAGTGTATAGGTTGTGTTGAAAATACAATCAAGGCAAATGGCCCATGGGATCAATTATTTGGAGCTTAACATCTACCAAAAAAGAAGAGTGTCAGAGTGGCATCCAACTAGTGCCATTGCATCACCTGTTTGGATGCCACCTACTGTTGTTTGAGCTGCGTCACCATAACAAGTCCTCAAGTCCTGTTAATCATTTCTATTTTTTTTTTTTTTAAAACCATTGGTAAGTCACCCTGACTGTTTTGCCAGTGAGGCCGCTGAGAGAGCCCATTCTGGATCTTTTCCCATGAACACCATCAGTCATGGTTTTGGATGACTCCCCAGCACCAGCTATTTCTGAGGCTCATGAGGCTTCGTCCCACACCTGCCTGTCATGCCACATTCCCGTTCCGCACTCGTCATCTTTCTTCTTGGCAACGTGGCAGAGCACTGTGCTGCTCCATTAACTGAATTGTCTGCTCCAGTGTCACCCCCATCCACTGTTATTGCTTATTGACAGGCGCCTCTCTGCACAAAAGCAGTGTGCCCTTGACTGAGTTAGCACATCTCAAGTGTGACATGGTATCACAAGCTATCATAATTCGCCGTGCTGGCCAAAAGACTCACTCTCTCATTATAGAGACCTGTTGCAGTATGATGTCCTTACCTACTGTATTATCTCTTTTTCAGAATAACCCCTTCACCTCATTTTCTCCTCATTTAATCAGTCTTTGTTGCTGTCATGTTTTTTGCCTGCAAAAGTGGTTTAGTGAGTTATTTGCTCTCTCAGATCAATTTATCAGTCTCAAATGTGCCTCAAATACATGCTGCTTTTTTGTTGATTCTTCTCATATTGGCATGAGCCCGATTCACAGGCACTGCTTCCCTGAGCATGACTCACACATGATGTGTCTTCCAAAATGGGATCTGCACAAAGCATACGACACGTTTGCAGCCAACCACAGAACTGCCACTAATTCACCCTCTGAGGCTGAGTGAGATAAATCAGTGAGGAGAGCACGAACAGACTGGCCTACTGGCAGCTCAAGGACCCAGTAACAGAGTGAATTAAATGAATAGCTTCACACCTCAGCAGAATGTGAGCACATTTTTTGACAAGCACACTCGTGCCAAGGCTATAAATCCTAAGCAGAGAATCTGATAAATAGTTGGGGTACAACCCCAAGACTGTCTCAGGATCCTCCGACTTTAGGGTTTCACCCAAATTGTTATTTAAGATGAATTTTTAAGCTCTGATATACGGTGCATGCAGGATTAGATTTGGAGTTGAATAAGTAAAAGACTTGAGAAGGTTAAGATTGTTCACCAAACAAACTAAACAAAAACGGAAAGAGCAACCTTATGAACTGTTCGCGGATGGTAATTGTGAGACGCTCCCTGGCTTTACTAAGCGCCAGTGGATGGGATGTTGGAGGACTGAGGGGAGGAGTACTTAGTTGTTGCAGTGACAACATCCTGGACATAAGAGGCTGGCGGTGCCCATGGCTACTGAAAAAAGGGAGGTTTAGGCGAGCTTGGATTCAACAGGAGGACTTAAAGATAGAGAATTGCTATGGAAATCCTTATCTTTATGAACACGTTCCTGGCTTGTTGTCCAATGGCGGCGATTTAACCCGCGGCACCGATGAGGTGATGCAGCAGCGGCTAGATAGATGATCGGTCCGCTCCACGGCGTTAACTAGCTAGTTCAGATGCCTTTACAGAAAAAGGCGCAGCATTCAATGCAGGTCGGGCTGTCTGCGAGACTTTTTCTGCAGATTATGCACGCATTCGAGTTGGTAAACGTCCAGTGGCTGTGATGCGACTATTTTTACTCCAATAAATACGTAGGCTAGTCGGTATAGGTGGTAATCTTGCTATTTGGAGAAGGTGGCGCGTCAGGCCTGTTTTACACAGACCCGTTATAACCGATAGATAGCAGTAATATTCGACTGTATGTGCATAACGAGACTGAGACGGAAATATTTAGTATAAAAGTCTTAGGAGAGCTGCTTTCGACATGTGTCTACGTTAAACACTGTCACCGATGTTACTGTTAAGCGACTACAGCTTCATTTGTACTAAATGGTATAGGGTAATATTTATAATATATTAGCTGTTTCCCTGTAAAAAAAACGTCTGAACGTGTCAGAAATTTCAGTGAAACATGCCCAGCTTACGGTGAGGAATCGCACGCCTGGCGTTATTTTCAAAGCGCTGCTAGCTAATGTTAGCTAGCTGCCCAGCTAATGCATCGACCTCTCCACCAAAGCGAGTTTACAGTCGGAGAGACGCTTGGAGCACCACCGAGGACGAGGACCATGGACAGGAATGATTTTGGATTCGCACGGTATGTGGAAACACCGGTTATAGCCACAGTGGGTTTGCGTTGCTGCTGAGCAAGCCAAATGTTCGTAATTGATAGCTAACGCTAACTGTATCGTTATCAGTTTGGTCCTTCGCAATTTGCTGGTTATCTGCGGTTTCGGTTAGGAATTTAAAACAGCCGCTCTATTTCAGAACAACATTCAATATGATCTTTCTCCCCTTTCAGACAGTAATAAAGTTGATAATGAAGTTGTTTACATGATTAATCTAAAAGTGATTAATTGCTTAACCCACATAAACCGCCTTAATGATGTTTTGTAGCTAGTTATTTTAGTCATTTAGCTAGCTAACGTTAGCTTATAAGTCTAACATTACGTTAACTCATCTGTTCAGTTTGCTCTTGACTGTCGTGTTCTTGCCTGCATTGATAGCTATATAAACTGCTTCTCAGCTGTCAAGTAAGTCAGCCCAGTTTCTCGTTGTAACGTTCTGTTTCGTTCCAAAAATATTATCATTTTTCTAGGGTTAATATCTCTTAGATATCTCTCAATGCCTGTCAGATTTCATGTTATTTGACTGCTCTAACCGAAGAAACTGAAATTGCCATGGAAACTGAAATTCCCTTTTCAGCCTCCCCCATGCCTGTCAAATTTATCACCATATCCAGCCAAGGAAAATGATGTCTTCTTTATTTTCAGAGCAAAATGATGCAGATTTTCTGATGGACAAGACATTCTTCTTGTACTGGAACTAAACACAGCTTGGCAGTTGGGCACACATTTGCTGCAATGAGATAAGAGTGGCCTGCATGAGACAACCTTGACGTTTGTCCCTCCATATTCCATTTTAATATAAAAATATGACAACCCCGGCTCTTCTGCCTCTCTCGGGACGTAGGATACCCACTCTGTCTCCAGGTGCCTCGTCGTTCCCCCACCACAGAGCAACCTTGCGGCTCTCTGAGAAGTTTATCCTCCTCCTCATCCTCAGTGCCTTCATCACCCTTTGCTTTGGAGCGTTTTTCTTTCTCCCGGACAATTCCAAACACAAGCGATTTGACTTGGGTTTGGAGGACGTTTTGATACCGCACATCGAGCCAGGGAAGGAAGGAAGACATAGTGGTGGCCAGGTCATACATGGCCAAGGAGGACATGATGAGCATCGACACAGGTAAGATCACTGACAAAAGGTTTACCCAGGAAAGTACATTTGCAATATTAAACTTCATTTTCTAGATGGTCATATATTAATGCATTTTTAGTTTTAGCTGCAGATACTTGAAGTGTCTGACTACAGGACCACAAGTATCTGACTACAGGTCCTGTAGTATCTGACTGCAGGACCACTTCTGTTCAGATATCAATTTGTCATTTTTTTTTATTTTATTTTATCATTCTTAACACAGCAGTGACTTTGTAGTGCCATGGTAGTGTGTGTCTGGCGCTGGTGCGATTCTGTCAGACGTGTCTGTGTTGCTTAACTTTTTTACATGCGTCAGTGTCAGTGCTTGGTTGAGAGTGGTCCACCATCCAACGATTTCCAGCCTAGAGCCATAGATTTCTTCATGCACAATTTGAGCTAGAGGAAGGCTAACTCAAATTGTGCATCAACTGCTGTCCCTGTCTACACTCACAAAAGCTACAAGGTTTATTATGTTTCTAAAAAACTGGACAGTGAATGTATGTAATCTATATTTTGTCTATTGGACGAGAATAGTATTGCTTAACATAGGTGTGTAACCTGATGGGTATAGTGGTGGTGTTCTTAAGGTTTATTTAGCTTTGAATTTTCTATTTGGTGTATATATACTTGGACAAGTTATGTAAAAGTTTAATTATTCAGCAGCTTATGATTTGAATAAGACTGTAGGTTGGTAATTAGACACGTTGCTCATGTTTTCACTCATGTTCACATTTAGATAATCATCTTTTTATGCTCAGCTTTTATTCTGTAATGATGTTCTTTTAACATTCTTTAAGTGAGCATTAATATTATCATAATTGCTTTGTAATGAATCACACCACTGGATGGTAGATTTTTCTACCTCTGTACTCAGTGTATGTACTTGGACTATGTGGGCTTCAGATCTGCGTTTGACTAATCTATATTAACTGACCTCTAACCCTGTAGCAGACAGCTTAATAATTTTCTCATTTCTGTGACATCTTTTACAATGGCTGCATTTTAAAACTATCAGAGTGAAGAAATACACTTTGCGTTTGTAAGATCTGATATGATGTTTTCCTGGTGATAAATAATAGCTAACCAGTATTTTACTACATTGCTGTGTTTCTGGATATTCTGCACACCTGCTGCTCTCTTACTGCAGGAAAAGAGTGAAGGAAGAAGTCACTACTCTGCACTCATAATGCTACTGAATACTGAAACGTCTCAGTATCAGTTCCAGATTGTGGCAGTTTTGCAAAGCAGCAGTGCGTGTATTATTACATCAAGCGGTATAAATGCATTGGGTAATGGCAATGTGAAAAGAAGTGGATGTAGACATGCGGGAAATTTGAGAACATGCTCATGATGGTGAGTGACCAATAGTGAGAATTTCTTTCAGGTAGACAGGTATTACTATTTGGCTATGTTACAGTACTGCTGATTCTTTGAAACTGAGGTCGTTCATTAACTGTAGTAGTAATCTTTGCATTTCAGAGCTTAAAACACACTGTCAACTTATTTACTTCATCTGTTTCCTTCATGCTGTTGGCCGTTAACTAATGAACAATACTGGTCATTCTGTTTTAGAGATTCTTGCACTTTTGTATTTCCTCTTTTGGGTTTGAGTTGGTCAGGACTATGTTGGAAGAAGCTGGGATCAAGTTTTTATTGTGCTAGTCAGAATTTGGCCATATTTTTTGTCAGCTCTCACTTTCCGCACCCCGGCCCCAGACAAACCAAAGTCTCGTTAGCTGTGCCTCAGCAATCCCTGGCAAACAAATAATTGCATCCCTACTCCAAATGCATCAATACCATTTCAGACCTAGTATGAGTACAATTCCGATACCTATGCCATAGTGAGTAACTTACTTAGAATTAAGTAGTTGTTAGTGTAAAGGAGTGCAATGTACTTTAACACTTAAATCAGTAAAATCTAGGTGATTTTTAAATGACATGCATTAGCTAGCTATACTGCATTAGAGTGTGAGCAAGTTGCGCTGCGGTGGAGTAGAGTGGGTTTTGTTCTATGTCAGAAAAGTGCTTCTGTACAGCTATAAAATATGTTTTGTTTCATAGTTTTGATCCTCATTTGCTCCTCATTTTTCTCTTTAAACAACTGTCTCTGAAGCACAGTGAAAACACGCATCGCATCCAAGGCTAATGGATCTGAGGAGCTCACTATTCGTCTTGCTGTGTGATTTTAGAAGTCTTGTTATCTGGTGTCTCACACTGTACGTTTGAATAGACCATCGTGTACAGACAAAGTCTATGATTTACATGCTCGCACTGTACTCAGTTCGCTTGACATGCTGTGTGAAATGCAGCCTTTACAGACAGCTCTGTCTATGATCCATTTAAAATATAGCTGTTTTATTCAAAACAACACGCTGCATGTCAGAGTACTGAGCAAATACTTTGAGAAACTGAGTTACAGCAGCCTTGCTAACTTGTGCCACGTTGCACTGAAGCTAAAAACCAGGTGGGTATGTCTCTCTACAGTCCTTAAAAGAAAAAAGATAAAATCAATGTGTCAGCATATATACCTCATACGTCTGTTTGGTCATGCAGAGTAAAATAAGCAGATACGGAATTTGGTAGCAATATGCAAAATTGCCTTTTTTGGGAGAGTTGTTGTGATTGTGTTTGTGTGTGTTTAAAAACGGGCTAAAATTGCACAGTGTATGTCTGGTGGAAATATGCGAAGGTGGAATATTTAAAGTGGCATTTATGTCTGACTGCCGTGGCGTCAGACATACTTTGTGAGCAGACCCTCCTTCACTGTCAGCTTGATTCGTTTGTTCATAAGCGTTGCGGCGTACACTAGGGTTACGTCACATGGTGTCAGGTGGTAACGGATGATGTTATCTGTGCATTTTTATGTATGAGTATGAGTGAATGATCATGGTATCGGGCTGATACCAGTATCAGTATTGATTCATCTCTAATTTGGAGTACTGTGCCTAAAACGCCCTAAAATTGCTGTAATGCAAAGCGTCTCGGTTTATTGCTTTTAGAAAGCCTGGTTCTGCAGTGCCCCCTTAACTCAAGTGAAACTAGGCTTTGGAAAGTGGCTTGTGGATAGAGCTGTTATTCCCTGTGACTTCTGCCAGAAAATAAAAGCTTGGAAAAAAAAGTGGATGGTGAAGGTGATTCCATCTTAACCCTGTTGTCTGAGTAAGTATTGATGAGGTTGTTGCAGCGGCAGACTTGCGGGCATGATGTCATACCACTGCCATGAAGGGGGCTCTTTACACAAATAAGAAGAGAATTCCACTGCGCGGCAGCCAGTCAGATTCTTGAAATGTGGCACAGTAAGTGTTTTTCACTATGTGTCACGCCCAGAGTGAAGCTACGTGCTGAATTCAGTACCGAGAAGATTCAGCACCCAAACACAATCGGGTAAGAGATAATTACAATGGTTGAGAAAACACATTGTGGTGACGTGCCTGACATTACGGTCAGCAGGCAGCCATTGTGTTGTTGCGGTGATTGTTGCATTTCTAAGTGTTGATGAAATGCTCTGTCACAAGGACCTCTGACTGTCAAAGTGCTTGTTGAAGCAGCGGAGCAAAGTGAGCAGTCAGCGTGAGCTGACTTTATTGTATCGCTCTATAACAACACTGTGTTCTGTGTGCTATAACGACACAATACAGGGTGGTGCCTATCTAGAAATGTTCACATTTTCTAAGGGTTGTCAGTGCAACAGTGGAAATGCAGAAATGACAGACTGTGGTGTCACTGCATTGAGAGAACAGCAGGGAGCTCTGCAGGGAACAACGGGATGTTTAACAGTACTGGGGGATGGGGTTTTATTCTCAGTGAGCAAGCCACAGTGTAGCTGGCAGCTCACGCCAAACGGCGTCAATGCCAACTGCTACAATCTGGACTAGCTCTGGTGTAAAGCTAAGATAACGTGCAAAACTGGTTTCAATGAGAGACTTTTTCCTCCCTCAGCAGGGCTTTTGAGTGAGCCCTAAATATGTTACTTTGCGGTTGGGACTATATGTAGTGTAAGTTGCACTGTTTTGGCTAGGTGTGTGCGTTCATGTCCATACATTCACAGCTTATGGGAATGTCTCTTATCTAGCAAACACTGATCAGTAGCAGAGGGTTAGTGAGAACAAAGTTCAAACAGGCCTGAAAAGAGCAGGCTGGATTAAAGGGAGCAACTGTGCAAGCAGCAAAATGAGCTATGCTGAGATTAACTGATAGAATATAACCTTACTGTTCCTTTTATTTCTGTAGCTCTGCTGATTTCTGAACCTGTATAATTGATATTTCTTATACAGATAAGAAAAACGTAGTGGAGCAGCTGGACAAGCAATGTGTCACATTGTATTCTGTACTCTATTACTGTGACTCTTTTACTGTGACACATATTGCATTGTGAAGCTATTGCAAGAACCTAGCCCTAATGCTATCTCAAGAGTCATTTGGAGTCCTTTACTGTCCAGATCTACAAGCTTTATATAAAGATGGCTGATGAAGAGAAAAAACAACAGTGTCTTGGTAAGGGGGACCATAAGCTACCGGAACAACTTTGATGCACCTTGGCATCAAAGAGTTGGTATGGTGAGTGCTGTCTTACACATCATCCCACAGTCTCGCATAAGTGTTCATAGGTGTTCAGTTTTGTTGAGATCTGGTGACTACAAAGGTCATAACATATGATTTTTACATTATTTTCATACTTAACAAAACATTAAGTAACCCCTCATTGCCCTGTGAAAGGGAACTTTGTCCTGAAAGAGACCACTCCCATCAGGATAGAAATGTTCATAATAGGATAAAGGTGATCAGTCAGAATAACTTTGTATTGATTTGCAGTTGCTATAAGGGGCCAAGTGAATCCCAAGCCATGCCAGCAAAATTTCCCCCACAGCACAATAGAACCACTGGACATCTTCATGATCATTGGCAAGCTTTCAAGCCAGTACTGTTATCTTGGTGTACGCAATACATGAACTCACCCACCTGTGGAGAACATGGTGAAGAATGACTCGTCTGACCGTATCACTATATTTCACCAGCATCTATGGTTTTTGCACCCCTGAACACTCAAATGTGCAGTTGACTTTGTGTTGAGGGGGTTGTTCCCTGCAACCCTGCTATAAAATCCCTCTATGTAGTTGTGGATGAACTGCCGCTGACACAGTCTGATGATGTCTTGTGCTGGCATTCTCAATCAGTAGTTACTCTTCTGTTTTTCCTTACATATTGCACTAATGCACAAGCTTCACGGTCACTGAATGTGCGCGACCTTAATTTCCAACCGTGTTAACTGATGTCTTTCATGTAGATCTAAATGCATGTGTCATTTTGGTCCCTGTTCCTATTAAAACACTAGCCAGTTGAGCAGTGTTTGTGATAGAAGCTCCTGCTATCTGTGCTGAATAGTAAGCTTTTTTTCAAAGATGTTTTCCTCCTGCCATCTTGATCCAAAATTCAGGTCAGCTGGGCCTGTTCAGCATTTTTAGGCATGCCACAGAGCATGGTGGGATGTTAATTTTGCTTAATTGTATCATGCAATGCACCTGTCTGAAAGCAGCTACACTCGTGTTTTTCCACTTGTTTATTCATGTTTTTCCTTTGTCACCTGTGTGTGTGCGCACAGCTGTCTGTAAGTTCATCCTCATTAGAAATAAGTCTTCAGTCTTCATTCAAAAACTCAAACTTGATTCTGTGCATATGGCTGCAAGTTACACCACTGCAGTCTTAGCTTTTTTAACTTCCTATCTGTTTATCCAAGTTACACATCAAGTAAGAATACAAAGCACACATCTGAGCATTATTTAGCTGGCTTAGAACTGCTAGAATGCTAACTTATTTGCATTTTTATGGCACTGTTGTCTCAGGGGTCATCTAGAGTTGAATTGCTGTCAGTAAATGCTTTATGCACATGTGTTTGGGTCTGAGGGTTATATTTTACAGTCAAAGAGCAGATGAAATATACTAAATTTACCAATTAGTCATCTGTACCAGTGGTTATACAAATTACAGTGCTGATGTTGTTATAGTTACAAAGGTTTTCTTTAAGTGATCTTCTTATGTGCTTAGAAGTTGTGTTTTTTCCATTTGAGGTATCTCTTGTATGCTATCTGGCCATTTACTTTGGGAGGTTCATACTTCCAGTCCTTCCATCAAGGTCTGAATTGTCTTAACCACATTTCACTTCAACGCCATCCACAAAACGTTACCTGGGTATAACTTGGCACCCATCTGGGGAGCTGTATATCTAAACACCTTATTTAGAACCAAAGGTACGTTATCTCGATACAATTGTAATTTTTGGCAGTTCCTGGAAAATGTATGCCTGAATTATCTTTAAGAGGCCACATTGTCTCTGATGTGGTTAGTTGCACTGACAAATGTTTCCTTTTCATTTCATGTGTAATTAAGTTTTTTTCTGATTGAGTTTGATCTCATTTTGGGAGTTTGTAGAAGCCTGTTTATTTTGTGTGTGTCATACTGTTCCTCTACTGAGATTACAATATTCAGTTCTTTTTCAGTTTCAGTTTTATTCACTTAGTATATCCTGTCACAGAGTATCAGAGAGTGAAAATATTCAAATATATGAATAAATTCAAAGGAAAAAAATGGTTCCAAGTTAAAATTCAAATGAAGAGTTATTAAAAGCTGAGTGTAACCCAGAGTGAGTTTTCCTGGACGTTTTTTTTTTTAACAAACTGTGTATGTGGTGCAGCGTGACGGTAAATTAGTATAGTTATGGACAATTGAATTTTCCTCATGGAAATATAACTAAGTAAGAGCACAAGTATTCAATTTCAATAATAAATAATACGCAAATTTTGTAAAATAATTCTTAAGCAACTAAGTACAATCACTCAAGTATTTTCCACCCCTGTCAGGGACAACCAAATTGATTATGTAAGTTACGTTATTGGATCACATTTTGATGTTGGGGGAAATTCTCTGCTTTAAACTTTTGTTTGTGGAAACCCTGAGTAGATATTTCACTCTGTTTACACCTTAAATCTGAAAGCACCATTCTACCTTCACTCTTCAACTGAACCATTGTTTGCTGGATTATAAGAATTTTTCCCTTCCAAATAGATACAGAAACATATTAAAAAGTTTTCCCATGGTGGTGGTTCCCTTCTTGACAGGCTGTTTTACTGATATAGGTACAGAAGTCTTCACAGCATTTATCCTACCACTAAAATCCATTGGATGAGTAGACTGTCTCGCAGTTTGCTTTATGTTTTAGTTAATATGTTTATAATTGACCCCATTAACATAGAAAAACTGTTATACCCTTAGGTATTTTAATGACTTTGAACCCTGTTTTTGGTCCTATCATTGCCTAAGCTTCTGGGAGGGTGTATATTTAAGTAATTGGATTTGTGTTTTTGACATATTTAATTTGTATTCTGCATCATTAAATTTCTCAGAGAACTTCATTAGTTGAGGGTAGTTGAGTTAACTGGTCTGTTATTTAGGTCTTCATGGCGTTTGCAACACAGTCTAACAGTGTGTTCTTTGGATCCTTTAATTCTGTTCATTAGATCAGGGAGACACAGTTCTGATCCTGGTGATCTACTGCCCGGTTGAGTTCAGTTTCAATGTGCCCTACTCTAATATTCAGATGCCCCTGAAGGCCTTCATTATTAACTGTACCAGGTGTGCTGGATTAGGGTTGAAACCAGAGGTGAGGGGAAAAAAAAAAATGAATTGGCTTTCTCTGCGCAGAACCAGTATTATATTGTTTCTGTTCTTGAGTTCCAGCCCCAACATAACATTCCTTAGAACAAATGTAAAACCGTTTGATTCCATTTCTTTTACATAGGCTACAGAAATTCCTAATGTAATTAATAAAAACAAAATAAATAAGGAATGGAAAGTTATTGGACTCCGTAGATGTATAAATACAGCAGGTCATTATTTCCCAGAAGATCTGATGGAACACTGGCCTGGTTATTGCTCTATATTTAAAATGTAACTTAATGAAATAAAATATATACTGAAAGAACATCTTTTATAGTAAACCCAGTTCAACGTGGAGTTCTATAATAATGGTGATCAAAAAGGCTGGAGACTCACTATCTCCTTTGTTCATTTATAGTCAGTTCTTCAGATGCTGCACAGTGCATGGAAAATGATACAAACGAAAAGAATGCAAGGCATACATTCATAAACTCTTTCAAAAACATTAGAAGGTTTGTGGAGCTATGAATAATGAGATTCAAATTCTTGTGAAGTTGTGGGCTAGAACCAGTGGCGTAGGCAGAAATACAATACTGGGCAGTGAATCATCATTGAGAACATAGGCTTAAAAAAATCAGCCGTTAAACACTTTTTCACATAAAGCCTATGAGAAAACTTTATCCTTAGATAAAGGATGCACAAGTTAACCAAGTTAAAATCTGATATAAATATATATATATATATATATATATATATATATCTGTATATATATCTGTAATAAATCAGACAGACAAGAACAGCGCCAGCAAAACTCTAAACCTAAACCAGCAAACATCCTAAACCAAATTCTACAGGCATGAAAAATGTTTAAGGACATTTCCTGTCTTGTCTGTGATGATTTGACGTGTGAATTTTATTTACTGCAATGTTTTAACATTTTTAGCTATTTTAGTACATGGGCATTGCATCTTATTTGCAGCGCATTGACATTGATGAAGCAACTTGTTTTTTTTCTGTTTGACTATGAAAATGTGTAGAAATCAAGCATCTTTTACTCTGTTGGGGTATTAGGACTCAGTTTACAGTTCCCAAAGGCACATCTTTTAACTTTTAATTGGTGAGCGTAGCACTTAGCTGTTGCAAAGACTGATTTTGATTGACCGCAATGGTGGTAAATCACCAGGACCAGTATTGGGCGTTCCTGTTTTAGATTTATGTCGTCTTGAACCAGTAGTTACATTAATGGAAAACATGCTGCTCTGGTATGTATTATTCTGTTTAATTGGGATGTACAACTTGTAAACCACATTTTAAATTGGCACTGATCAGTAGTTCTGCAGTATTCCTTTGTCATTTAAGGGGATTACTGAAATTATTGAATACATTTCCATGATATGGGGGTTGTGTTTTGGTGGGGTCAAATCTTCACAAAACGTTCTCTAAAACTCCTACTCCTTATTTGATTTTCATCTACCTATTGAATTTCTGAATTTCTTTTGCCATTATTTTAGCTATAATAACCTAATTTTACGGTGCTGAGATATATAGAGTCCCCCTGCAATAATAATGAAATGCAGATTTAGTGGTACTGAGAGATAACAAGCATTATACCCATGATAGCATTCTATTCCATGAAATAGTGACGGCCCACTTGCCAAGGCGTACTAGTGTTCGGTTTTGTTTTTATTAATCTACATTTACATGTCATCTGGTACAGTGATAGTGTAAAATATTGTGGTACTGAATTTTTTCGATACTGCTAAGCGCTAAAAAGAAGGGTAAATCATTTCAGAGTTTGTGGTCTAAGGAAAATTCTTACTGTTTTCTCATTCATAGTATACATTTCTGTGTACAGGTTCTTATCATAGTTCTGAACCTTCTGTTTTTTGTGGCTTATTTTCAGTTGGTTTGTATAGGGTCTTCTTTATCTGCTTGTGGTAGTGGGCGGTAAGGGCAAAAATTTATCATGGTATAATAAAAAATTATGGTTTTGTTATATGCCATGGTATAATGTATTTATGTAGTGTTTTTTTTCCAAATAAAACCATTTTAGATGCTTAAGTAAACCTTTTTTGTAGATTAACAATGGCGTGTTATTCCAGATGTCCCTTCACTTTTAATAAGAGTCGTATTCAACAACTGAAGTAGATCTGAACTATTTTTATTGGGTGAAATAGTAAAAACGGAAATCAACAATATACAGACAGAGGCCAATATTGCTTTCTAACCTTAATGAGATAAAGGCGAGTGTATGTAAGGCCCACAGCAGCTTCTCTGAGCCTGGCAAAAACGGTGCTGAATGTTTGACATCCGAAAATCGTATGTGTCTCTTGCACTCCAGCTTTAATCTATGACTATCAGACACTGCTAGAATTTAGTAAATATTACAAGCCGTTCACACTGTCAGCTGTAGCTGAGCATTGCCTGAAGCAGCTGGCTGAGCGAGGAGTGCCATAGGTGGTGTGCATGCAAAGCTGGCTAGTCTCTATGCTAAGCTAATGGCTAACAGCTAACCCTGAGTGACAGGCTTTTCCTTCCGCTCTCTTTTCTCCCCATTAACTCACCACAATCTAAAGTCTGCTTCTTTCGAAAAAAAAAAACTGCGCTAACTTTCCTCAAGCTGCAATTCACTACACGAGAGGTGAGGGAATCGGTCTGTTTTGCACTGCTTGTACGTTGCGTTATCGGTAAACTTATAAACGAAACTTATACCTTAAAAAGAACTTCAGCCGGCATACCGAATGAACTGGTACTTTGCCCACTACTGTGTGCTTGTTTTATACTTTCAGCCTGTTTACATAGTAAACAAAGTGAGCAATTTAGCGACCTAAGCGCTTAAGTCTCAATATGTAACTACTTCAAGTATCTTGCCATGTTCTTTATCGCTTGACATGATATCATATCTGTTTACATATTTTATGTCTTGTAAAACCCTCCACTCTCTGTGCTTTTTATGATGCTGTTCAGTGTCTGAAATGAGTCATATTACCATTATCAGTTTGCCTCATATCACAGCCTTTACCAAGTCCTACAGTGTAAAAGAATTTATCCCTCCATTTTCAAGAGATTTCCTCTTGTTAATAATTGGCTTGTTCTTCTGTGCTTCTCGCAGTCAGCCTTACGTCTGTGTCTGTTATTCTGTTGTTGATTTTGAATTGTCAGGTATCTTGCACTGTAGTCTGACACCCATTGTATGTGCCTTTGTATTATCACAGTCTTCTTTTTCTGTTTAAGAAAAAGAGTCTTGTCCAAAACTAATCATTTGCTTCAGCAACATGTAGCATCTGATAAAGAATGTGATCTTACAGCACGTTTGTGTGTGTGTGTGTGTGTTTTTTCTTTTTCCTTTGAAAAAATTAGTCACCAAATGATGAGATTCCAGAACGCCTGAGTAATGACAGATGTGAAGGACAGTTCTGGGACACTTAAAACATATTTTAGACATGCAGCTGTGTTTAAATAAACCAAAGCAACCAAACATTCATGCGTTTCACACACTTGTTAGGCAAACGTTTGGGAGGAAAGCTTTTTTGCATCTTTGCCAAAACACAAGTAGCTGATAAATCAATGTTACACACTTGGTGTCACTAAGCATTTTGAATGACGATTGAACTGAACAATCCCGTCAGTAGTAGATGCACGCAAGTGACACATCACTGATGCACTTCATTTATTTATTTTATTTTTTAGGCATCAAATGTTAACTGGATTCTAACATACATGCATGACATAATATCTCACAGTTAACATTACAGTCTCACAGAGTTATCTCTTAGTCAGACTTGGAACATTTTGTTATGGCGAAATACTGAGGTGTTTGTATAGATTTATTAGGGTGGCACCGAGATGGGAATGCCAGTAGCCAATATTTTTGATGTACATATTAGCTCCTGCTGACACTGGTGCCAGTACTAAAACATTTGTCAAATGTTTGTCAAAAAGTAGATCCACCTGGATTAGCATTACAGAGAAATCTAACATTGATTTCTGTAGGGTTACAAATCCTGTATAATTAGTAAAGTGTAGAAATTTTAATGTAGCCATCAGTCATTACCTAAACATTCTGCTCTTCCTGAGTCCAATAAATATCTAATCAAATATCAGTTTATAATATCAGCCAAATTTAAACATATATCCAAAATAATTCCAATATCATCATGCATCCCTAAAATCTATATGTGAAACTGGTGTGAGATTGACTAAAATAGTTGCCATACCCACTTTGTAAGGTACCAGATCAGGATCTGACTTGTTCCAGTAGAAATTAAGCCCGGGTTGCACTGTTAGTGTTTAGGAGTATGGCAGACTGTTTGGTCAAACCGCAGTGTATATTTCTCTGTTTTTTGGCTAAACTGTGAGTCAGTGAAGCTGCTTCGGTAAGTCTGCAAAATACTGGAGTCACTGTTGTGCATGAATTATGTATTTTGTTTCTTGGCCATCTGCTTTCACTCATGACCCAAGAAGACGAGCTCATCCTGGCCATGAGCTCTGGAGCCAAACACAAGCGCACTGTCTGATCTCACTCACCCCCTGGCTCTGCTGTGGTCTGTGCCAGGCTGTGCTGGGTTATGCCAGTCTCTTTGTAACGCTAGACCAGACTGCCCCCCCTTTAAATACAGATTACGAGAGATGCTTTCTCCTGGGGACTGTAATTTTTTTTCCTCTTTATTTAACCAGCCGCAGTGATGTTTTTCAGCATTTATGATACAACCCTTTTTGCCAGTCCTCCTTCACCACACTGTAATTCACTGCGATATCCTTTTTTATGCTTGGTTGAAATAGGTTTAAGCACATTTCTGGATGTCATGGTCTGGTTTAATGCCTCAGGGACTCATGCAGAACAAGGTGAAATTATCCTTTTAACCAGGCAATAGAAGAAATGACAGCTTTGTGGATGTAGTTTAACCAAGATTCGGTTGAAAGTGTTCTGTGAATGAGTGTATGTGTCTTGCTGTGATAGGCTGAGTATGCCAGGTGCTCTGTGGCTCTTGATGTCACCAGATAGCTTCCTGTAGATCTCGGTAATTGAGTTACAGATCTGCCAACCTAAAGATTTTTAAGGCATTGCAGAGTGAAGGAAAAAGGCCTGGAGGAAATGGGTGTAAAATTAAAATGTATCCTTAAGTTAACTTTTTGAGCAGAGCTCAGAATCAGTTGAACCCCCATGCTAGACATGCATGGGCTTGTAGTACCAGCAGTTTGGAGAAGCTCATTCCTTTTGATAGAGTCCCTCTCTCCACCTAGAGATGATGATGTCAGAGTCATATAGGTATCTGCAGATATTTGTTTTAAAAAATGGATGTTTTGGACAGATGATTAAATTTTGATGACTTTGATGATTGATAGTGATGGCTAACCCTATTGAAGTAAATCTGGTCCTGATTTCTACATTTTATAACTGTTTATATTTTGGCAATAGTAACAGCACTGGCAGATATGTACATAAAAAAATGTTAGATGTCATCATCGACCCAGAATACCCATATCAGTGCATCCATACCGCTGCATTTCTTTACATTTTAGTCAAATTGGTGACTACTGGCCCACAGCACAGTTTCATCTTCAATGATAATTGACTGTTTGCAAAACTGTAAGAAAGTCACGCCTCTCTTTTGTTGCTATGTCAGTTAAACGTTCAGCAGATATTAAAAAAGAATCTTGATATTTACCTAAACTTTAATGATATGTTATGATATGATATTGCGTTCAAAGAAAATAATGTTTTTAATGTTAGAAAGATGCATTCTAAATGTCATTTTTGCACAGTGTGAATGTGAGCAGTATTTACTATAAAACTATCATACATACATACATACATACATACATCATCTAAACCGCTTATCCTTCTGGGTCACGGTGGGGTGCTGGAGCCTATCCCAGCTGTCATTGGGCAGAAGGCAGGATACACCCTGGACAGGTTATAAAACTATCATGAAAAATAAAAATGAAAAAAACTGTCCACATAATGATGCTCACTCTTTATTAGCACTGTGTTTAGAGCCTCTTTACTTCTTTACTTCTTACTAGCAGTCACTGTTTATCAAATACACTCGAGATGAGATTACTAACTTCTGCTAACACACACACACACACACACACATATATATATATATATATATATATATATATATATATATATATATATATATATATATATATATATATATACTAGACTGGGTGAAGTACTGACATGGTTGGAGTCTACACACAGGCTGCAGACTTTTTATACTGTAGCTATACAGGAAATTATTCAGCTTAACATCAATCTGTTGGTTAGCTCATTAGCAGTCTGCTGAACTGCTTAGGTTAAACTCGATATGCTTTTGTACCTTTTACCTTATACACGACACTTGTGATTGCAAAAAGTGTCTTTGTGAAACGTTTTTCCTTCTTTGTGCTGGTGGGATGTGAGTTTTCACCTTAGCTTTCTGAGGAATACATTCTCTGTTCGCTCCTCCATCTGCTGTTCTGTGGCTGTTGTGATTGTATACAAGCTCTGCTCAGAGGATGGTCTGTATGACATGATCAGTGCTTGATGGCTAGTAGAGTTTGTGAAAGCAGAGCTGCTCTGCATGTCTAAGAAGTCTCAGGTGTCACTGCATCTAGTTTGACTGAATTGCAGTGATAGTATTTCAGAGTGTCCCCTAAAACATTATCGTGCTTTGGTGGTGTTGTACTCAAGTCTGGTAAATTAATGCTCACTTCACTCTCAAAATCTTCGCTTGCGTTGAACAGAAGCAACAGTACTGTCATAAGAGTCCCATGTAATTTTACTCTTAAATATAAGTTTGTTTAATTCAGGTGAACACTAAAATGTTTATTAAATGCTCTTTGTATTTATACTACTGCAATGATGACAGCAACGACAACAATAATAATAATATTAGTGTTATAATAATAGAACACTAGAATGGTATTATTACTATTGTTAATAATAGTTGTTGTTGTTGTTGTTGTTGTTGTTGTTGTTGTTGTTGTCCACCAGTAGTAGTTGTAGTGGTTTGTAGTGACAGCAGATCTGCTAAGAAAGTACAGAACATTTTCCTAGCCCCCCTCTGGCTAGTGGCCTCCACTTAAATTGACTTTGAGATCCCAGCTCTATATGTTTAAATGAAATCTGTTTGCTGCCGTTTCAGTATATAACTGATCCTTTCCGTCCTGAGTTAACTGGGTAGATCGAAATGGTTTCATTTAATAATGTTTGATTTATATTCAGTTGACTTTAGAAAGTGATTCTGCAGTGTAACGTTGCTGTTTACCAAACATTGGGACGTCTACTTTCAGTTCAGGCTACCTGATAGCATCCCTAACACTAATGCTAACAGACTAAAATGTCCGGTAGTGCAAAGGAAAATTTAGAAACACACAGAGGAGAATATTTGAGAATATTTTATTATTCAGAAATTAACTGGTTTTGCAAGATGTTTACTGCAGTCAAACTTTTGAAGAGCTGTCAAAACAGAATGCTGGAAACCATGTTTATGTTACTCAAACCAGGGAAAATGTGTAGTCACTCGGTGGTAATGACTAATAAGGGGGAAAGTTTTAATGAAAGAAGCTACCCTTTCAGGACCTGGTCAGAGCCACATTAAGTGTTGACTTTTATATGAGGCCTTTCAGCGAACATTAATGAACCAGTGCAGAGTATGTGTATGAGTGCACACAGTCTTTACACACAGTGTTTTAATCACTAATGTGAGCACTGTACAATCCTGTTTAATCTGACTGATTTCTCAGGCAAACTATCAGCAACTAAGTTAAGAAAAGCTAACTAGATACTGTAGCTGACAAATGTAAAAGCTAGTTAACAGTTTTTGTAAGTCCACCCTCTGAACTGCAGATAGGACAGGAATGACTTCTGAAATTCAGGTTTTATTGCCTTTTTCTTGCTCTATTGCTTTGTTCTGATGTGACTATAAGCACAGGTCAGTGCAAGTGATAGTGCCAGTCAGATCTGTGTTCATGCTAAATACTGCTAAACTCTTGTTGTAGATTAAATGCAGTGTCACACTGTGCCAGTCAGACTGGATACAAATGCAGATTAAACCTTTTCCACTCTTTATGCAGGGCTGAGTTCAGTGGTCTTAGGTGCAGCACAGTAATATGTGTAATAGGGGTGCGGGAAAAAAAAACGATTCTTAGATGCATCGCGATGTGGACGTGAATGATTCTGAATCGATTCACAAATGTGAAAAATCAATTTTCTAAATATTTAATTTATAACGTAATGTTGACAGAACGCAAAAGGTGGAACTTTTTGGAAGTGCGGAAGTGCAGCGCCCGGACAGTCTGTGGCGGCACATAACAAAAACACACATGGATGAGCGAGAAATCCGACCGGCTCCCTCTGCATTAAAAGCCAGGTTAGATCATAATAGCCGCTTTGCTCCCATCTCTGCCAGAAAACTTTTCCTCAAAACTAGAGCAGTTTATTGTAAAACGTCTCTCAACGTTCGACTGTCTTACGAGGCTGAAGTCGCTTCTTATTCTCCAGCTTCTTGTTCGAATTTTCCCATTCCACCTTAAATTCTGACTGAGGCGCCGAATGTAAAAGCGGCACCATATAAGGTGGAACGGGAAAATTCGAAAGAGAAGCTGACTTCATCTTCGCAACCGTTTAGTGTTTGACAGTCTCTCATTGCAGATTTAACTTGCCAGGAAATCAACTGCGCTGCTTATGAATGCGAATAACGCATCGTTGCTAGGTGACCTGCAGTCTGCACGCCAATTCTCAGTCGTTGCGAAACAGGGCTTTTGTGCTATGTTGCACACGTCCCGTCTCAGGGATATTTTACTGACACAGCGATACCCCAGTCTCTACAATAAGACCAAAGCCGAAGTTATAAAATCACTAAAGAAAACGGGTAGAATAGCTGTAACCTGCTGTGTGGACATCCACTGACACTGGATCTTATGTCACCGTAACTGCGCATTTTATCGCAGGTGAGTGGCAGCAGCGTCTCATGTGCTCCAAAGGCAGTGAATGAGAGCCTTCTAGTTCACTTGCCACATCACTTCCATTTGATTTATTAATAAAAGATATTGGAAATAAATGCATTATGGATCATTACAAATCCTTTGCTTTAAAACTACCAAGTCCTCACACAGTAGGGAGATAGAAATCGTGTATAGAAAAAAAAGATGCATCAAGATGCGTTGATAATCGTTTTAGAATTGCATCGCAGCCCTCTGAATCGTAATCGAATCGAAATGTGAGGTGCCTAGAGATTCCCACCCCTAATGTGTAATGTGTGACCTGATGTTTGAAGTGATTGATCTGCTGCAGCTTCACGATTCAACAAGGTTCTAGGTAAAATGCAGAGACTGTAGAGAAGGTAAAACCAGCAACAACTTGTTGAGTGGAAAACTCCAAACTTTATTTCCAAACCTCTAATGGAGACCTCTCTAATACAAATAAGAGGCAGCAATACAGTTACGTCTAAAACCACAGCACAACTTCAACTAAGAATGTGACTCCTCCATTATAAACACCATGCCAAGATATTTAACATTTTTTTAAATATTTCATATTCACTAAGAGTGCAGTACTTTTAGAAACTCTTTTGACTCTTTTGATCTGGCTCATGTGTCCATGATGAGGGTTGCCAACTTCAAATCTTCTATGAATAAAACAGAAGATGACAGGTAATGAGATACTTTTGGAAGGAGTCAAAAAAGAGATTATTTTTATTATTTTTTATATTATTATTTTTTCTACAGAGTTAGGCTTACTGTAGTTACATTTTTTCCACTTTTTTCAAAATAGATTCATGCCATGATTTATATTTATCATCCCAATTCATATTTATATAGCAAGTTTGTGTTTTGAGCATAAATGGGGTGGACGTCCTTAATAATGTTACTGTAAACGGTCCTTGTTTGCTGTCACACATGTTCTTAGTTCTTAAGTTCACAAAGCTGTGATTTATACATCTGGTGTGAGAATGCTATAGGAAAATCTCACATTTATGAAACTGTTTAAAGCACTGATTTCTGTATAGCTAATTCAGATGTTGATTGAAATAATCAAACTGTAAATTACCACATAAGATTAAATGCTATTGTAAAGTTATTCTTTGTTGCTATTATATGAGTTACTTGTGCTGTGTTATATGTAATGATTTAGATTTTTTTGTTACAGTTTATACAAACCCAGTTCCAAAAAAAACTGTCTTTTACAGATATTGAAAATAGTACAAAGCGGAGATATTTAATATTTTTCCTTGTCAGCCTTGCTGACTTTTATAAATATGTGCCAATTCTACAATTCTAATGCCTGCAACACTTTCTAAAAAGCTTGGACACACTCCCTGAAGTGTTATATAAGCAAAAATGGGAAAACGTTACATACATAACTACAACGATTGGTTTCCCAATAGGCTTGGGCGATAATGTAAATTTAGACAAACGATTATCGTCTCCAGAATTATCACGATAAACGATATTATCTTGTTAAAAATTTATTTTCGAAGAAAACCCAAGTGAGTGGGCCTTTCAGTCACGTGATCATTTTATTGCAGCCTATGTAAGTGAACTGCTGCATCTCAGTGGAACGGCAAAGGAGAATTATAGCAGTGAATCTTAACTCTGGAAAAAACAGTTATGTTAGAAGAAATAATAATAATAATAATAATAATTATTAATATTATTATGATTATAGTCTTTAACAACCTAGTTTGTTTCATACACAATTAACATTATTATACATCTCAGGCGCCGCTGTCTTGCTGAAGTACTTATGGCTTGGCAGCTCGTACTGTGGATTCTAGGTCTGTATTGCCGCCTTTGGTGATGATCAGTTTTCTGCATAGAGGGCATGTAACACTGTTAACATGTAACGGTTCGTCTGGTTGGAAACCAAAATATTGCCGAACTGGCGCGGTAACACCCTTCTTCTCTACAAGCTCATCCATTTTTCACCGTCTAGGGAGAAGGTCACATAGCGGAATGTTTTATTTGCATATACCCAGCATTCTTTGCCAGACTGAAACGCTACATTCTAATCTTTTCAAGTGACGTTTTAAAAATGAATATTTGTAGTTAATTAGTAATGTTTGCCTGGTCTGTACTTAAGTGCCATCTTTTCTGTTATAACTTGGGTCTAAAATTTTAACCTACCATAGATGAGAATGTTTGTAAAAGTCAATGGTTAAATACAAAGAATGACAAAAAAAAAAGGAAAAAGTCACATGGCAAGGGTACATGATAAAAAATAAAACGATAATTTACTTAATATCTTCGCTGGTTGAAATTATTGCGATATTCGATAATATCGTTTATCGCCCCAAGGTTGTTTCCCAAGTTGCCAAACTATTAGTGAATGTTGTTAAAATACTGTAACACAGTGTTAAACATGCCCGTGTTGGAACATGTTGCAGGCATCAGATTTAGAATAAGTGGTGATATATACAAAAAACAATGAAAGTTAATTAGTTGAAACATTAAATATCTTGTCTCTGTACTGACGTCAGAAGATATTTTAGATATTTTAATCAATATTTTAAGTATTTTGAGTTATTATGCTGTAAATTATATACTGTAATTACTTATTTGCAGTTAACTGTCTTGTTATCTACGTCAAGATTTTATCACCACTCTTCAAATATGAGGCATTCTGAATGTTTTATTATGACTGTGATTATGAAAATGACTATTATGATTCTCAGTATTACGCAGCTTTCCCAGTCATTCTAGAAACATCTGTAGCTTCATCATTCTGGACACATCTATTTTATTTTTTTTCCCCTGGCTTCCTACTTTGAAAGTAGTGAACAGGACTAGCGTACTGAATTTATTTTGTGTTTTTTGGTTTCATATTGTTGAAAACATTTGATTTCAAACTTTTGAACAGTAATTTCAAACTTTTAAATAGTCTTTTTTACAATAGCAAACTAAAGTAAACTGTTAATGAATTTACACTGCACAGCCACGAAGAACAGACTGCGCAGTTTAATCGTGAACTGAGAATTTATATTAAAAATGCTAAGTGCTCATTACAAGCATGCTTGATGATTCTCATTTTGCTATGTAGGTCATTTGGACTGCTGCTTTTTTTTTTTTACTACTTTTCCTTCATGACAAAACCACCTTAGACTTTGAACCTGAGGAGACCATGTCATTGCAACTTTTTTTTTTTTATTTGAGAAACACAGGCTGCTGTGGATAAATGTAAATGTGCCTCTTTTGTATCTACTACTCATTATGCAAAGATGAAGAAATTGTGAAGGCTAATCAGGGAGCAGCTTTGTTGGAAAGGAGAGATGTGGAAGACCAGGAGAAAGGCAGGGTCTGCTTAGCCTAGCAAACAAGCATTGAGAGCCATTAAAGCCGCTGCTGTCTGCTTAAAGACTGCTTTTAATCATTTGATACCATGAGGCATTTGTTCCCCCGAGTGCCCTCAGGTTAAGAGTGATTCAGCCAGGAACAAACAGCTGCACAGCACACCCTCTTTAAGAGATAGCAGTCACCTCTGGGGAATACGTAACAGGGAGAGAGGAAGAGAGAAAGCCTTTGGATGCCCATGTAACAGAAACTTGAGAAGTTGACCTCAATTGTTTCCTTATTTATTCAAGATTAGCCAGGCGGAATTTTGCACAAAAAAGAGGAAATTGGACGGAACAGAATATTTAGTTCTAGGCGGTATTTGTTTCACACTTCTCATACTTCTGCACTTTTACAGTTTCTTTGTACCCTTGATTTTTCTTGACAACTGTGACTCAGCAACCAACTTTTGTCATTTCAATTGCAAAAAAGTTGGCAAGTTTGGACTGGAAATTTTCACTCCAGGAAGTCCTGTAATTGTGGAGGAATGGTTCGGAACTGCCGGTTATTCAAGCATAGCTCAACCATTTAAAAATTTTCTTGTTGTTTGAGACAGAAATAATTACATTCCCCTCTGAATTGAGTGCACACTTACCAGACATTACTGTGGAACTCATGACTGCTGAAGCTTAAACAACTTAGTTTGTTCTTATCATTTGTTCTTAAACTGTAGGGCTGCTTGGGAACATTGGTAAATCTTCCAGTTCATATCTAAAGCTGCGTAAGGCACGCTGTGTCAGCTGTCAGCCTGTCCCTTCACGTCCTGTCTGATATTTGCCTTTCAAAGATGAGGAGAAATGGAAGTGTAGCGCTCAATTTCCAGAGCAAACAGGCGGGAGCAGTGAGTGATGATGGCATTTTAAAGGATCCAGCTAATGATAGAGACAGGGAGCAGCCAGTCTCTGTGAAGTGGCCATCAAACGAGCGGCGGCTGCCTGGCTGCGGTAATGACTTCTGGAGCGGGAGATTTTAAGCTGTGCTGGAGATCAGTGCTGGAGCAGTTTTTACCCGTTAGACACACCTGTGTGCCTGGGGAAGTCGTTCGTGGTGTTGCATTATTCATGTTGTTCCCAAAGTGTGTGTTACATTTCACATTTATCTTGTCTCTCTGGATACTTTTTTACCATTTGTTCAAAACATAACGCTTCTCAAATAGCTCTTGGGTTGAGTTGGGGTGCACCGATGTGAGAATTGTGATATTTTTCGTGTACGTATCTGCTGATGTTTTAAGGGTGTCACAATACTCATGTTAATATTTGTTTTTCTCGAATACGGAGGTTGCAAGACAGTGTACACTATGAATCGAATGCAGTTCATGCAATAAAATGCATTATAATGGAAATGGTTTCAGTAGTTCTGTTTAGCACAATCCATGATTTTCCTAAGTAATTTAACCATAAATGTAAAACAAACTTGCTGCAGCTCTCAGAACTGGAAAAAACTGGTTTCATTAGCCTACCTAAGACGAGGCTGAAGTTAGCTTCTTATTCGCCAGCCTTGAAATTTCTCTTCCACTTTAAATGGTGCAGCAGTTACACTCTGGCGGCTGAGGGGAATAATATAGAATAAGATGCTAACTTGCGCTTTGTCCACCTTGAGTGATTGATTAGCTATTGCCCATTTGTTTATTATTTTTTTAATCAACAATGTACGACAAATAAATGTATCGTATTGTGAAGCAATGTGTTTTTTTTATTTATTTATTTATGTGGTTTAAACATATGTGGTTTACTGATATGATTCCATTGACATGTTATTGTGCATCCCTAGCTTGGAAATGAAATATATTTCTATATATTTAAATATTTACACAGATACCAGGTTTTGTTTTGATAACAGTGATATATATGTGTGTGTGTGTGTGTGTGTGTGTGTGTGTGTGTGTGTGTGTGTGTGTGTGTGTGTGTATATATATATATATATATATATATTTGTATTTATGTATATTCGTTAATATTTAGCACCTATATATTTTAAAACATCACAAATATTGCACATATATAATCGACGTATTTTCAATATGAGCAAACGTACGTTTTCCTTCAAATGTAGTTCTAGGAAAACCTTTTTTTAAAGGCTCTTCACACGCATTTCATTTGTAAAAGTGGTTCTTTATAGAACCATTGAAAGGTTCTTTAGGGAACCAACAGTGGTTCTTCAATGGCAGAAAATCCTTTTTGACAGTGACTATTTATTCCTCACTTTTCTACTGTAGTGTGCATCTTTCTGAAGGCTTAACCTTCCACCTCTAATCTCTTTCAGTACACA
The DNA here is from genome assembly GCF_904425465.1 of Colossoma macropomum. Taxonomy (NCBI): domain Eukaryota; kingdom Metazoa; phylum Chordata; class Actinopteri; order Characiformes; family Serrasalmidae; genus Colossoma; species Colossoma macropomum. The sequence continues at coordinate 23,786,494 of NW_023494784.1, read as the reverse complement.
GCGTATGAACAGTCCAGAACTATGGAGCTATAGGACATGTTCAACCAGTTGGCCTGGTGATGTCATTTAAGTCCTGTGATGTAATGTGTAGTTGAGGCTCTGGAACTGGGGCAACGTTTGCATGGTTCTCCAGGTGTGGGCGGGTAGGATGGGTTATTATTCAAAATTAGCCTAGTTCCCAGCGGAAGTGAGCAGAAGTGTCTGCGTACGTTTGTGTGTTTGATTATAAAAAAGAACCATCTTTGTCAAAGCAGTCAAATTGTGCTCGGCATAGTATGTGTTCGGAGTCTCAAGGCGCTGGTGTTCCACTTTCGGCGTACTATTGAGTTTAGATATGCTTCTACTGCAGATGGTAGAAAGGCTACCGAAGGCCTTGTTTCGGGGTCTTTTATCTGAGGGTGAGTAATCCCTCTGTTTGAGGCCTGTCCTCCTATGAGAGCATCACAGTTATCTCATCTCCCATTCGCTAATAGCAGCCATGAAAACCTCAGGCTCTCCTTAACGATAAAAACAGATTTCTCCGTTTCTCTCTTTTCTCACTGTGAAAGGCAGAAAATGAGGCTTGATCTAAGCCTAATGATTAGGCTGAGTAATGGAACTGGCTGAGACAGACTGCGTCTCCTGAGGCGAGCTGGAATAATCTTCTCTGGTTTTAAAAGGCCCTGCTGCACACCCTGAGACCCACACATTGAACAGACCTGTAAGACGTGTGTGTCCCTGATCCTTTGCAACAGAAGAATATATTCGTAACGTAAATAACCCCCCCTTTAGGTTTGAAGATGCGCGTGATAGCTAAAGATCACGTTTTGTTCACATTCTTTTCTGCTTTCAAGGAAAAAAAGTGCTTTCATCTGCCCTGGGAACCCTACAAAATGAGTTACTTAGCTACAGGCAATGCTAAGTCTGTGTCCTAAATGCATTGGGTTGTGTTTTGATGTTAAAATAGAAATGTGTTTTGGAGTCTTTAAGCCTGACTAGCAAAGCATATGCAAAATTTTCAGCAGGACAGCTTTCCCAAAGAAGGGGGCGCCCAGTCATGAAATGTAGATGTGATTGTTCTGGATTGAGCTAAAGAGGGTTAATGCAGATAGAGCTTGATTTGTGCAGGCCTCACTATATCTCTGCTAAGCTAATTGATTCAGACAGATGTTGACATGCTCCTAATTGCGTGTTTGACATTATAAGCCTTGCATGAAATCACTGTGACACTGCAGTAGCTCTGTGTACGGTGTTCAGGGAAAAGGAGAGAGCGAGACTATGAGGGAGAGAGAAAAAGAAGAGTGCCTGCTAAGGCAGATTTGTAGGTGAACCCATTAGCATGGTGTGTTACTGTGCACATTAGACCCAGACACTCCAGTGTAATACAGGTTGTTATTACTGTTTACAGTCATCAGTGGAGACCCTCTGGCCTTACCAGGTCCCTTACTGGAGCCATTAGAGTCCACATCCATCTAATGCATCCTCCTGACATTACTGACTGGTGTTGATGATCCAGTCATTTAACCTTAGCATCAGGGCTGTTCAAAGTATGTTATCTGCTTGTGTCAGAGAGCTGCTGTTAGAGTATGTAATGTATGGCCACTTATATTAGTCTTCTGTACTTTTTAAGGTGTATTCATACTCATCTGAGGATGCACATACATGTATTTGCGTCAGTAAACAATGCTAATTAGCTAACCAGTAGCAACAGGGGCAAAACAAGATGCAAACCCTGAACAGTATTATGCTGGATGCTGATGATGGCTCGTTGTCTTTTACACAAGGTCTTTTCTCCTCAGTATGCTACCATGTTAGTTTGTCAGAGCAGTATGTTTTCTCTGTTTATGGACCAGGCTAACATCAGCTAGAAAGGTTAGGCCAGTTAGTGCAAAAGCTGCACCACAGCCAGCAACACTGCGAATAAGAGGCAAACTTCAGCTTCTTTCTGCCTTCGCAGTCACGTTCTTAACAAGCTCTTGGCAGCGTGCTTACATTAAGACATTCGTTTTTAGAGGTCTGCAAAAGGTGGGTTCACCCGTGGGTCCTGTGTGATCTGCTAAAAAATTTGCGGGTGGGATTAATTTGTGGGCTCGTGCAGGCGGGAATTGTGGCTGGCTGAGTGGGGTGGACTTTGGCTCATAGAAGCGAACAGGCAAGCGACAAATGAGCTGCAAGTGTGCTGCAGAGAAAAACATGTTAGTAACCACAGGCTGCAAAACACAAATGCTGCCATGTGCAAGTTGACGTGGCTTGGATTAGAAGTTAGCCATCAACTTATTAATAGCCAATTCCCAATACAGCAATCAGCTGATCACCTTTCAGTTGCACTACGGCACAACAGAATTTGACCATGGGGTGATGGGTTTTAACAGAATACACTGTACAATGTGACAGAAATAGAAACAGGATGTCTGTAGACACCTGAGCCAGTTGGAATGCTTGTATAGCTCATGCTGTTTCTGTTGTACTAGGATACAGAAACTGATTTATTTATTTATTTTTATGCTTCCACCCATTGTGAAAGCTATTAGGGTGCAGGGTTATGCTACACTGTGTGCTAAAAAGGGTCCAGGCAGCTTTTCTGAATTCAACTATTTTAAGGTGCACCCACTGCTGACACAGGTGTTTTCGCAATAGAAGGTACAATACTCAAGAGCTTCTCCACTACACGTTTGATATCACTTGATGAAAGCATGGCATCTCGCTCAATTTGCCTAAACAGAAGCATAAAGTCCCTGCTAGTTAAAATTAATGTCATATGTTGCCTTGCCATTTTTATGTTTATTCAAAGGCATAAAATATAAACAAGAAACTAAAACATGAAACGGGAAATAGAAAAAAAAATACACATCAACTTTCTTTTGTTTTTCAGTTTTAGCCAGGAATTTTTATTTTAATGCATCACTAATGCAAACCAACCCAACTCAGACAGTCTTTGTGTGACGTATTGAGACAGAAGATTAACACCACCATGCAACAGCAAAACCAGACTAGAGTGAAAGAAAGCTGTACACTCTCAGAATTAAAGGTATGAAACTGTCACTGGGGCAGTACCCCTCTTGTCACTAGGGTGATACCCTCAAGGTCACCTCCTTTAGTTAGGGAACATCATTATACCATAATCCATTGAAATTATATTTTAAAGGTTGTATTGACTCCATGTATGAATAAGTCATGTAAATCACACAGTTGTGTAGGTTTTCAGATAATTTACATTTTTTTCCCCCAATTTGAGTGCCCAAGCACTAAGTTACTCGAAATGTCCAATGATGTGCATTGTGTGCCCCAGTGAGGTGGAACTGAATTTAGTGAAGCTGCAGCTCCTTTGAGGTTGTATTTGTCCCCACGCAGTCTGTCTTTCTTGTGGCCAGTGTTGGCTGCTAGCCTAAGGCAGTGGGTGAACCACTCTGGGATAAGTGATGTTGCCTCAGCGTATCTCTGTCCATGCCACTGTATCCACCTGACCTCTTTTCCTTGCACTCTTTCACTCCTCCTCTCCCCCTTCTTTGTCTCTTGTTGTTTAGGTGGTTCACTCCCCTCACTTCCCTCGGAACGAGCGATTGTTTTTGTGCATTTGCGTGTTTGTGGTATTGTGTGCATGTATGATCAGATCATCTTACTTGTGGGTCTGTTTGCATTATATGATCTGTCTTTGTGGTTCAGAATCCCCGGGGGAAACTCCCATATATGCCTTGTGTTTCTCTGTGTAAAGAGATGCTTGTGACGAGTTTCTCCCTTATGTCTGCTTGATTCCAACTGTGGTTATTGTTCATGTAAGCTTGAAGTAGTTTATTTTCTAATTGATTATTCTTGATGCTAATGTTGATTATGATATGTATTGAGTTAACAAATTCAACTCACATTCTCTATGATATCTCATGGACCGAGTTTACGTCTGCTTCCTGTGAAGCCCTGCCTCAGTCTGCACTCTTTTTGTTCTTGGCCTGCAAAAATCAGGCTGAAGGGCAGAGAATTGTACTTCAGTATTACTTGTCGTGATACCTTTAGATTTTACCTGCAGAAAGTAGGGATGGGTGTTGAAAACCAGTGCTAAATTGGTACTTCCTGACTGGTCAGTACAGAAATATTGATAAGCTCCTGGACAAACAGTGCTGCTGTTGGTATTTCTGCAATATTAATTCATTCTATATAGCAGACATTTTCATATGGTTGGTGCTAGATTAGGTCAGTAGGGGGGATGCCCTGCGCCGCGTGACCAAAGCGTTTGCATGGCTTTGACTACCTTAACTGTTTTGATTGCCGAGCATCATTCTGTGCTCTGTGGTCATGGCTGAAAGGGTAACATGTTCAAAAGTTTGGGTTCTCTTAATTAAATGATTATGCTGCTAAATGCAATATATGTAAAGAGGTAGTTGCAGGTAAAGGGGGTAACACCAGCAACCTCACGAAATGTTTACAAATACAACATTTTATAAATCTGAAGCAGTGCGGTGTGTTTGCTTTAGCAAAGCTGCTGCTGCTGCGCTTGTGTCCTTAGTGCCACCTCCTAGTGTTGTGGCGAATTATGCTATCTTGTCGAAATGTCCTACTGTAGCGCATATTTATAGATAGCTCTGTACTGGGGCTACTGCATTGGCCCTATCAGGAGATTGCAAGATCGATCCTGCGTGATGCTACAGCCATCCATGGCCGGGAGTCCAAAAGAGCACAACTGGCCTCACTCTCTCTGAGTGGGTTGGATGGCCCTCCTTCCCTCCCATCACTCATCACAATGCTAGCCAGCGGCAGTTGACGTTTTCCCCTGAGCCCGTTCAACTGTCCAGTGACATTGTGTTAGCGGCAGTTTGAAAAGATATGCTGGGGCTTCACAGGTCTCGGAGGAAGCCTGTTTTTGCCTTCTCCTTCCTAGTACAGGTGGTATCGGAATTGAATATGACTAAATAGGGGAGAGCTCTGTTTGCTCTGTACCGCTATGTGGGATATTTTGGTGGCTTAAATAAACATCTCAAACATGCTACCAGCATTTAAACTATGAGGCTGAAGTCAGCTTTTTATCAGACAGTTTCTTGTTCAAATTTTCCCATTCCATCTTACATGGTGCAGCAGTGACATGCTGGCACCTTAGGCATTATAATAACTGCTGCACAATTTAAGGTAGTGCAGGAAAATTCTGACGAATAACAAGAACACCAACTACCAACTAACAAGACAACTTCAGCCTCATGTTAAAACTTTAGGTAGGATGGTTTGATAGTTGAAATGTTCTTATCAGAATGTTTCCAGCATTTAAAGGATAATTAGGATATTCCTAAATCTGCTTATTGCAGGGAGGTAATTAATATTAAGTCTGTGCTGAATTAAAATTCGGTAGGTAGCATGACCTAAATCGCTAACTGCTAGGTAAGTTTGGACTTTGTGTGAGCTGTCTTGACAACCAGGGGTAACTAATTTTGCTTATTGCTTATGGTTGTTTATAGTGTCAAGTGTAGAGAGATGACCACAGCCTTTTCACATCTTTTCATTTTGAATCTTTTCATGTCTTTTTACCTCTTTTCATGTAATGTCTTTTATTTTTTGCACCAAATTAGTGTCAATAAGAGTATAGATAAGTATCAGTATTAGGTGGTATGGGTGTCAATAAAATCCTAATGCTACCCATCCCTAGCAGAAAGTGAATGCATTTAGGGGTGCACAATATATCAATGAGGAATATTATTTACTACAGCTTTTTATTATTATTATTATTATCCAGTATCAATCACTGCCAGCTGATTATACCAGTAATTTAGTGCTCTGTTTTTACCTCTATGCCCTACTATTGGTGGACGTTTTCATTCTATATGACTGTATTGTATAGCGTAGAGCAGAGTTTCTCAACCCTGGTCCTGGTGGCCCGCTGCCCTGTACCTTTTGGTGTTTTCCCTTCTTCAAACACACCTGATCCAACTACTTAGCTCATTAACAGTCCAGTTGAGTTAAAGTAGGTGTGTTAGCAAAGGGGAAACCACTAAAACATGCAGTGCAATGGGCCTCCAGGACCAGGGTTGAGAAACACTGGCATGGTGGATAACACCACTGCCCACACACAGAAGGCTTGGGGTTCGATTACCTATCCAGGCAGGAACACCACTGCTATACCAGGAAAAAGTACCTATGCACTTCTTTTAATGTTACGTTCATCTGTATAACTAAATTTCTGATTACATAAGATATTTGTAGTAATTGTTGTCTTATTTAGTTGTTATTCACTACTTCTTTTATAGGCAGTCTCATATTTAAAAATATGTATATATAAATAAAATGCATAGGTTCAGACCTTCACATTTCAAATTGAGAAAATAGTACCTACATTTCCCCCCAATATTATTATTATTATTATTATTTGAATGTTTCTGATATCTTTTTTAAATGATACTAAAATATTTAGATTTAACATGTGTAATTTTTTTACAATAAAAAACCTGCATTCAGGTTTGACAGGAAGTGACATTGCATACCTGTCCCTCATGGCCACATGGTGAGCAGTTAGATCCCATTATTTTAAAGTAAATGTGTCCCAAAATAATGAAAATCAGTGTGTAATCTTAAAAACTGTTGTACACAGCTGTGTTTTCTAGTGATGTACTGGTTAGCTAAAGTTTTCAACATCAAAACATTTGGGAAAGTTTTGGTAGTGTTATGAATATTTTGTTAGTAGCAAAAAGGAATGTTCAGTCATTTATTTTTTATTAACATAAAGTTTATAGTCATAGTAAGTTAAAAGTCTGAAATGTGTTTAACTCTTTGAACCAATTCACTTCAGTAATCCATATATGAATTATAGTGTGAGTTTGTTTTTAAAACGCTCAAAAAAATCCATTCTGTTCTATATCTGTGAATCACTTTTGTTTAATAAAGTAAGTGAATGTGACAGATTTTTATGGCCCATGATAATTTAACATTTAAGTTGGTTAACAGTTGTGTGAAGAATCATAGCACTGTTGTCTCTAATTCATCCATGCCCCTGCTGTGCTTTTGCCCTTGCAGGGAAGAGGAGGAGAGCCTACGGGATAAGATCCGGGCGGATCATGAGCGGGCACTGCAGGAGGCCAAGGAGAAACTTCGCAAGTCCAAAGAGGAGCTGAGGGCAGAGATCCAGACAGAAAAGACCAAGGTAGCAGAGGACCTGAAAAAGAAAGATGGACCCAAGCCTCTGCCTCCAGTGCCCATGCCCAAACTGGTGGGGATCAATGATGGAGATCCTGGAGACCCTGATGTGAAAGAAAAGAGAGACAAAATCCGAGAGGTGAGAGCAAAACCTGAGTGTGTGGCAGTGTGTGTATGTACATATTGTGTGTGTCACAGCGTTAGAAGGCCATTGGAGTCAAAAGTGGGCTGATTGGCTACCAATCAAAAGCAGCCAGTAAGTTTCCTGAGAACAGTTCTTTCATCTAGTGTACGCAAAATTCCTCAGTGATGTTAACCATAAACACATTTAACCCCTTTATCTAATTAAAATAGCTGTGACTCAGTTCTTTTGTCTTCTTTTGTTTTTAATTTGTCATGGCTTTTGTTTGGTGGTGAGGCTTCTAGGTCTCCTGTTTATGCTGGGTTCACTGTTGCTTGAGTGCAGTATTTAGTACACTGGTACTTGGTGTTTTGGTAAACTGCAATATTAAACACATATGCAAATGTTATCCTGGACTCGGTTTATTTCCACAGAATTTTGTTGACCAGTTGATGTAATTTTGTATTATTGGATAGTAGTGATCTATGTGCTGTCCTGTTGATGTCCTTTAACTGTGTATTGGGTTAGTCATCATCCTCTTGTACATGCTCATGTATACATATGATTTAGCTTTACAGTAAAAGTTGGTTGGTTTTACTGTATTTCCCCCCTATATTTTAAATGCCCCCCAGCAACTGGTTTGCAGAAACAACAAGGTCTCAGCACAAGTGTATTTCCCCGTTGGAAAATCATCTCAGATGGCTCCTCATAGGGGTGTAACAATATGCCCAGCCAACAATTGATTGGATTCATGATACTGGGTTCATGATTCGGCAGTCTCATAATATTTTGAAAAACAGAAGAAAATGATGACTATAATCATGTTGCTCATCTTAGGACACTAGAGCTGGGAGGCAGGAGGGGTGCTGGAATGTGTTGATTAGTTTTTTTAGCTTGTTTTGAGTAGCTTTGTTTTTCAAACAGTTCACTTTCCGTTGATGGCATAATTAACCCCTTAAGCCCGATGCGAAAAAGCTGCTTTTCTCTGTTAATCACGATTTCTCAGTGCTGCTGTTGTGTTTTTGATAAAGATCATGAACTAATAAAAACACAGTGCAAAGAAATTTTATGCAATAATAGAAACATGAAAGCACAGAACTTCGGATGCACACGACTTAATTTCACTGGTGGCAGATTCAAACAAACAGCGTTTTTTCCTTTTTCTTTTTTTGGCCTATATCCAGACTTGTCAGGTTCATGGAGTCAAATGGTGCACATTGTCTGTTTTACACTGCAGTATCATGATGTTATGATGCATTGATAGACCCCTAGCTCCTCATGGAACTGCTTGTATGATCAAGAGTGTGTAAACTGTATCAGGGCTAATTTCAAAAAGAATGTAAAATAGAAGATATCTCTTTGTTTGGACTTGTGGTCTTTGCAGAAGTCTGTAATTGTTATTTAAAAGTACTGATGTCTTTACTGTCATTCTGAAATTTCGAAGATACTATAAATGTGGAAAACCCTCCTTTGAGTTAGTGTGTCCAAACTTTTGCCACAAACACAGTACTGCGGTTTAAAAATAGTCACTCATCACATTTTCTATAATGTCTGAAATTTTTATATTGGCACATACTAGTATTGGTATGTATTATATCTCTCTTTGTATAATATACTTGTTTGTATAAAAAAAGATGGATATTGTCTCAGTGACTTTTAGGGTGTGAGATCAGGAGAACTCAGTGCAGGCTTTCTTATTAGTTGAGTGAATTGAGAATAAGGTATTGCTCGGTTGCAGTGGATGTGTATGTACATTTATGCATGAGAACGGTCAGTGAGTGTAATTATTTTCCCTCTGTAGATTGTATTTTGGCTATGCTCGGTTAAGAACAAACCTGAAATTGTTTTTCTGCTCATTCTGAGTTAATTACTTCTCATCATTTGCTTTTAAATGGTACTTGGACTTGAACAGTTACAGCCCATTTAATCTATGGCTGGCTTTGACTCAAACCCAGAATCTCTGCAGTTATAATTATCAGTCTTTGAAAATGGGATCCAGCCTTAGACGAGAATAAAACTGTGAATTATAGCTGGTGGCTGGTTTACTTCATACTACCGTACTGGGAAAAATCTGAATGTTATAGATTTCTTCTGTTTCTGAGGGTCTGTATTCTTTGACTTAGGCAGAAAATAAGTTGCAGCCTTGTACATACCCTTATAGAGACTAATTCTAAAATCTAAGTAGCAGATAAAGTGGGCTAAAGGACAGCCCTCTCAGTGGATATTATGACTGTGGGATTATTGATCATCGGTGGGTCTACTTAAAATCTCTCAATAGATGTGGAAGAGACACCATCATATTATCAGGTACCTCTATCGTTTATAAGTACCGTGGTATTCATTATAGATATAGCGCACAACCTTAGCTTTCGTATTTGAATAAATGAGAAGCTTGTGTTGACATTGCAGCGATTATATTGCAGTATTGCCCAAGTCCAGTGGCAGCATAGAGCCAAACAGAGCTTTACTGAATTTTGTTTGCATGTTTGCCTTTTAATTTGCAGCTTCTTAAGGAAGACGTACTTGCCAGTGGGCCGTGGATGATGAGGTAGCCATTTTGCATAAAATGTTACATTCCCCAGCCCATTATTTCTAACTAATCTGTTATTGCTAATTGGTTCTAATGAGTATTCAAGCCCTACTATTTTTTATGCTTTGGTGCTCTGGGGAATTATAGGTTTTTCTCTGTTGGTGTGTATGTGGTTGGCTAAGATATCCATTTCCTCGGGGACTGAGTGGCTCCATTGACCGTAAAGCCTGGATAAGTGGATGGCTGAGGCAGGGCTTTTAAAGCTGCTCTAATCATGGCACTGAGATCTGCACAGTCATAAAGAGACTCCAGCTATAGAGACGTGGGGTGAGAGGCTACTGAAGAGCCATCTGTCTGAGCATTATAACACAGCTCTGACCAGCCATACAGATGTAGAGTTGTCTGTGTGTGAGAGAGCGAGAGAGACAAGATTATTTTAGAATTGTGCATTTCACTTTGTACAGGTGACAGCAGGGACTTTTGAAAAGTGATGCTCTGATATGGGAATTGTGGACCAATGTTCCAATATTGTTTATGTACGCATCTGCCAATGCTAAAGCTGATAAGTACATTTTATCAGTAAAATGAATAAAATGCAGATATTTTAGCACAGTAGCCCAGCATCACATAAACATTCTGTTCTTCTGGAGTACAAAAAAAATACCTCATTGAATAGAGGTTTGAAGTATGGGTCAAATCTGTACAAAAAAATGTAAGCAATTTTCTGCCAATACCCATATGATTCTGGTGTTATCGCTGACACACACGGATCAGACGTTTTCTTTCCCAAACTTTTCTGATGCCTGAATTCAGGATATTGGCCAGTTGATCTGATATTTTCTCCTTCTTTGATTAAAGCTCTGTGTATCTCACTGTATTGTGCTGCTTTGATTAGAAAGTTCATTCCAAAACCTATATTTTAAGAAATTTTTAAAATAAAGAATTTTTAAAAACAAGGCACACTGCACAAGTATTTTACCTTAACCTTATTCTTCTAATTTATTTTAGGGCTATTACGTCTGACTGAGGACTATGCACATCTCAACCATTCCCCAAAAATCAGATTTTTTAATGGAATTTTTAGCCTACATTAAATTGTTAATGTCTGAAATAGTTTTTACTGACAGCTGGTGTGCCTAATTAGGAAAGCCCTCCTGCACAGGGTTTTTATTGTGAAGGACAGGGGCTTTTATTTTGTTGAGATTGAAGCATGTGCCATGCATTGTAGGGAAATGCATGATGCATTTTAGGTTTGCAGAGAAAAACTCATTTAATCTCTTTCAATAAGTAGGTGTGTCTGTACTATGATCATAAGTAATAGCTGAATGTAGAGCATGTAGTTCAATTAACATAAACAAAGTGAGAATTTGATGTGATTTATGTTTTGGAATGACACTTTACCATTTTAGAGTAACTGTGTACAAGAAACGAAATTGATAGTGGATCAGTCACGTCTAGCTGATACGGTTGCCGCCTCAGCCTCTAAAATTCTAGGACACTTGTTCAGTGGCGTGATTGTTTTTGTTTATTTATTTATTTTTGCACACTATGTTCAGCAGACGGATGGCTAAGCTCATAATGCAGTGTAAGGAACAAATCACTTAAACATGTTTCTAATTGTGCACCTTTTCAAAACAGTTGTCCCTTAATTTAAGGAAATCTCAACTAATCAAACTCATTCTTTGTATGCAAATTGTTTGACTGGAACAAGTCCGGAACAGGTGGGAACCTTACTGGTACCAAACATGTTTAATCCAGTACATCAGTGCATCACCAATTATCATACATTCCTACTTTTGAGATCAGGAGATGTTCATGATCCTGCGTTTTGCTAGTGTGGACACACACTACAGGCACACACTCAGAAAGAAGAGTATTGTTTGTATGTCTTTTAGGGCAAAGTCTGCTTCTCTCTCAGTGGAAAACTCACAGCAGGGCCATCTGCTGTTCACCAGGGAGTCTTAACCTTCTACCTTTGTGTGTGCGTGTGTGTGTCTGTGTGTGTGTGTGATGGTCAAGATACCACAAAAATCAAATCAATGGAAAATCAACACTTACAACAAAATGTTATAACAGCTTGCATTGACCCAGCATGAAGGTAACTATGGACTGCAGGTTTATTGGGCTGTTGGGTGTGGGGTGTTCAGTTATTTTTTTTTTTCTGAAGGCTGAAAACTGTGTTTCATCCCAGTCTCTCTTTTTTCTTTTTTGGTCATCATTTTGATCAGAGAATCTTGAGAAATCAGAGTCCTCAATGACTGCCCTCCTCCAGGTGCTGCTGTCACTGAAGACCCATCTTTCTTTTAATCTGATTGGTCAGTGCAGAGAAAATGCTTATGACATAGGCTGCTTGACTGGTTTGAGTTAATCTCTTTGAACTCTGGGCACATTGAGCACTCCATTAAAGACGCATCTCATGTTGGAAAAAAAACCACCTCTCCTACAAACGTAGTACTCAACCACAATGCTAACAATACATAGGCTTTGTGATTGTGTGATTTATATAAGGAGCTAACCCTGATGTATGGTAAAAGCACTCTGGTTCAGTGGTACAGTCAGATCAGATACCTGTAAGTTTAATGTTTTTTCATTTTCAAATATACTGTGGAAACACCTTTTGTGTGCCTCTGTGGCATTTATTGGCGTTTACTACTGTTTTTCTTAGTTAAAACTGCTGCATCAGGGTTGCTAGCAGTAAACATCAGTACTGGAAATTATTTACACATAGTCATATGCAAAAGTTTGTGCACCTTGTTTTTGTTGACTTTCTAAGTGAAAATTTTTTACATTTTACTTTCACATTTTAATGCATGCTGTTTGTTTCCTAAATTTTAACATATTGGGGGGAGAAACCCATGAAATTTGCTGAGTACAAAGCTTATAGCATGTTGAAGATATTGTTTTTAATGTTTTTTTTTGTATTATTTCAAAACGTTAAATTCAGCAAATAAATAGAAGTTTTGCTTTTCGAGGGCACTGTTTAATTTAGCCAGTTTTTCCATTTTTCTCAAGACATGTCATAAGGTGAGGAGGTAAAACGCTGCGAGTTGTTGCGTAGTGATTCTGATTCCACAGCTGTGCAGATTTATTTCCAGGAGCTGTACCCGTCCTTACAGTCATCAGCCGCTGATGCTTAAAAGTCCCTATTGTCTGCTTACTGCACCAAAGACCCATAGACCCAGCATAGTACAAAGACCAGCGCAGCCAGCAGTCACGTACTCTAGGCCTGAGGCCAGCACACAGCAGCAGTGGCATGTGTGAATGAATCTACTTTACTATCTATCTACCACTGTTGTGCCCTTGAGCACTTAACCACGTGTGCACTGGAGACCCTGTGCTATGATTCTTCTTCTGTCTATAATGAAGAGAGAATGCAGTGCATAAACAGTGCCTGTACCCATGGAGATTCCACAGTAACAGACTTGTGGTACATAATGTTTCTGCATATTTGCTGTAAACTATAGCAATACGCTAACTCTCATGACAAATGTACATTTTAACATGAATGACTGGTAGCGATGTTTTCTTTAACCAGCATAGATTCTGTTCTTGTTCGTTAGAAATGTGGCGCTGCTAAGCATAAAAGAGATCAGGCCTATGCAGAAGGCTTTATAGTCTAATACTAACCATACAGTAGAAGACTCTGAAAAGACTTTAAAAGACTGAAGTCTGACACTCTCTCACATCTAAAGACTCTGTCACAGAGTTTTTAGTCACAGACTATGATTTTGCAAAGACTGGGGATCTTGCGGGGTCACTGTTTGCAAGACTACAAGTAAATTTTTGAGATGAACTAAATTTCCCATCATGCGTCTGGTGTAAATTTACAAGAGGAGAAGCCTTTTTCTTTCTCCACTCTGTAATGGTAGAAATGAGAAGACGTATTGGCTGGGCATGTACAGGTCTAGGGCTCAGCCCAGTTCACTGTAGAATTGTTTATTTGTTTCCCAATTCCAATCCTATTTGTTTACTTAACCTGTAAAATGTGCAGTTACTTCTTTATTTAATCTAAGGATTTACACATCAACAAAACATGCAGCGATTCAGCAAGCAAAAGAAATTCAGAAATAAAAAAACAAAAAAGGGATGCTTCTTCAATAATGCTGCTCTCAAAGTCCTCTGCACGTTTCCTTACATTACTATTACATGCTCAGTGCACCTGAAATATTAAAACAGCTAGTTTACATGTTTAAGTTAATATGATTTGTTGTTTTAAAGTGGAGTAGATTTGCCTTTTTTACAGAGATTTCAGGCACTCAGACATGCACTTTCTCCCTTGGCACAATAGGAGTAACAGGTGACATTGTACCAAATTTAGAAAAAACAATCCTTGTCAGCTTGTAGGCTAATCTTTTCAAGTAGACTCAAGCATGCAGCCCTGAAACTGTTCCAGCACCATGCGAATTCAACATAGAATTGTAGGAGGTTAGAAGTTCATGCACATGGAAAAATGTGAGGCGCTCTGTATGGTCATTTTTTCTGTTTCTGCTTCTTCTGTGCTAGCTGCCTGTCGTTTCAATGTGTACAGGTAGAAAGACCCATGCACGTTGCATTAATGAAGCCCAAACAGTTTTCTGTCCATATTTTGTTTTGGCTGTTATTAATGTAATATAAGGTTAATGTAAAGGGTTAGTTAAAATACCTTGCAGATGTCTTTATTTATATCATTTACAAAGCATTTTAATTACAAGTGCTTTACAAAATATAAAAAAACTTACTGTAGATGACATCTGAGTAAAGCTGTTAACTGTTTAATAAGGTTTTGATTGGCAGATACCTCAGATATTATATTGCACTAGTATGTACTAATGCAGTGCTGCTGCTACAACTCAAAATATAGCCTTCTGCTCTTGATTGTGGACCTAGAGCCAAGATAGCTGGGTCTACAATGTCTAGGTCGAAACCACTCACATGGCATGGCAAGCATCAAGAACATCATCACTGCGTGACACATGCAGCTGGTGCGAAAAGCTAGACTGATTAACAATTGAGTGCATTACAACATCTGGTGTACAGTGAGCTTTAGAAACTGATATATTGTTAACTAGCAAGTGTTTTGCTGTTAGTGAAAACAAGGTAATTTAAAGTTGCTTTTTATTTATGCTGTGCTGATCCTAAGTTGATCTTTGAAATAATACATCGTACTCATAAATCACATTTTTTCCGTCTTGTTTGTATGTAGGTTTTGATCAGGGGACAAGTGCGCATATGCACATTCTCTAATGCCATTTATTGAGTAAGACTTCTGAATGAAGGGATTGTGGGATCTGTTTGTTTTTTGTTGACTGTTTACCTTGTATCTTTTAAAGCCACACAGGATAAAGAAGCTGAAACTATTTCAGGTGAGAGGATCTCGGGTGTACACTGTGCTTTCATTAGCGTTGTGCTAACTTTGATTACCGTTACAGAGGAGCTGACGGAGAACAAGATGCTCCCACAGTGCCGCTCTCCCCAGGCTGTTGCCACGGCAGCACACCTCGGCTATTTGAGCAAGGCGCAGTGTTTGAACAGATTAAACGGAAGCTCTGGATTTGGTTTTCCTGTGTGGATTAGTATGTTGCTAGCGCTCACAGAGAGAGACTGAACATAAGTGTTGCTTTCAGGGTGTCTGCCAGGCTTCAGTGTTTGCGAGCACTTGGCCCTGTGTGTATTGTGCAGTTTGTCTGTTTGAAGGTAATTTTTTATGACAGTGCGACACTGCAGCTTGCTCTTTGCCTCTGTCTCTCTC
Organism: Colossoma macropomum; assembly: GCF_904425465.1. Taxonomy (NCBI): domain Eukaryota; kingdom Metazoa; phylum Chordata; class Actinopteri; order Characiformes; family Serrasalmidae; genus Colossoma; species Colossoma macropomum. Next base: position 23,771,029 of record NW_023494784.1, on the reverse strand, counting down.
GCTCTCTTCTGTTTCCTGCCCTAGCCCATCTGTCTGTCTTTCTGTTGCTGCCTTTCTGTCTTTGTGTCTCTCACACGCATGTGCACACATGCTGGCACCCCCTGCAAGCTGAGGAGTGTGACACTGGGAGGGTATCATGTTTTTCTGTAATTGCCGTTCTTGCAACTCTGTGCTCTGTGGAGGTATCTGGCCTGGAGCTCTCCTAACACGCTCTCAGGTGTCTGATCTAACGGTGTGCTAACAGAGTAATTACCCCAGTCAAGCTCTCTGTACATAAACGAGCTGATAAGCTTATGGGGATGGTGATCTGTTTGAGAGCTCTTATATCTCTGGCTGCTCTCCACACTGCCGTGCTCTGCCACGTAGGTGCTTAAAGAAGCATGTTGTGTGTTAGAGATCTCTGTGTCCTCTTGCCCTCTGTATGACAATGCTGTTTCCACAGCCAGTCTGCAGTGTCTGTGTCTGTAATCTTGCACGGTGTTTGATTTGGGGGAAATCTGTCGTAAATAGGGGTGCACCCCCTCTAAAACCCACCCCCTAAATTTGTGTTCTTTATAGCTGCACTATGTAAGATATTTCGTTAAATTTGAGAGAAGTAGCATTACTGAGTCATGAGGGGGAAAAAATGCTAAAACGTGGTGTATGTTCACTGTTGTGAGTCACGCTGTAAAGCCTGAAATAATTAAAAGGCATCAGGTTTTTTGTGGTCCAGCTCGATGTTTAGATCTCAAATGCAAAATCAACGTTATGATGAGGTTTTGGTGACAATAGTAGATATTTCAGTTACATCTGTGGAAAACAGGCCATTCACCCAATTTTTGAAGTTCTCTTTGAACGCACTCACAATCAGATTCACCACTTGGGGAAGGATGACTGAAGCACAACTGTCTTTACAAAATGTTCTTCCTCATGTTGCATGCAGATACACTTTTCCATCAGAGAGGTCTCCATATCCCAAGAAGTTACAGTTGAGTGCAGCTTGAAACATCTGGAGTACAATAGATGGTGCTAGTAAAACATTGTAAGTAGGCCTGTCATCATGACATTTTAGCTTTAAATTAATTGATTAAATTAATTGCTAAATAACTACTTGCATTTAACAATTCTTTTTTTTGAAACTGATGTCAGAAATAGCGTGAGTTTAAATAAAAAGCTCACCACTGCCCTCTGATGTGTTATAGCACCTGTCAGAAGTTAAAACATTTGTTTTTTCATAAGATCAGTGTTGTGTTTCATAAAATGTGTTTTCTTTCATTTACATTTGCCTCAGCTGTTGAATATTTACATTCTGTTTGTTGGAATGTAAACATATGACTGTGAAAGCTAACAACTGTGGAAAATTATAGCAATCATTATGATAATTATGTGATAATTTGAGCTCTGCCTTCACAAAGTGCTGGATTGGTTTAAGTCTGTTTGTTCACCCTAACAGGTCTATGGTCCTGCCCACATTCAGCCCACAATATGTCATGGTTATCCCCAGATGTTCTTGTTAAAACATCACGTCAGGCCCTGTAAGACTAGTCTTTCTCAGTCCTTTGCTTTGCTCTGTCTGAAGTTTATCTCAGACAGTCGAACAGTAGCAATGCCTGAGCACTCACTCAGATACTGTAAAGCCAGTGAAGATGTACGCCGTTAAAGGTGATGTGCTTGGTAAACTGGAGGCTGTTTTTTCTTTTTCTGGAAGCAGTGGGAATATAAACTGCTTGTTCTACCTTATCACCTACAGGCTGCTGTGCATTGTACGTGCTTTGATCTCAGTGGTTCACTGCCCGTCAAACATTTGGGAACACACTGCCGTTTGAAGTGTTCCCACTAATACCTGAGTTTCACTTGTATTTTTCAATAAAGTAAGAAAAAACTACTATCAACATAAAACAGCTGTTTGCTGATATTTTCATGAACATGAATCTGAGTGTCTTTCTTGGTAAGAAGAGCAGGTTTTACTAAAACAATTGTTCTGTAAATGTGGTTTTTGAGCTGCGCTGGCTGAACGCGTTAAGCATTGCTGGCAGATACGATACCTGTACAAAAAGCTACCTATATGGTACAGTTTACATTGTAGGACATCCTCACACCACAGCACCAGGTTTCAGACATTGAACGATAAAGTTTTGAGAAAAACACGAGTAAAATCATGTCCATGCTGCTGTTTATTATGCAAAATGGTGACATGGCTTTAAAACAGAAAGGCTTATGCAAAGCAGCCCCAGACCGTAAAGACTGGGACATTCACAACTCCGTTCTTTATTACTAGATTAGTGACAGTTCTGTAGCCAAATTAAAGGTGATGATATACTACAACCTCAGCTTTTACTAAACAGCACTGATACTATGTTCCCCCACAAAGATTAAACTTCAACTCACACGCTACCACTGTTTGCTACTGTGTCTGCTTCATTGCCTCACACTGTTATTTTCTGCTGCCATTTTCCACATGATTACCTGAATAAGAAGACTCTGTTAGTGGCACAAGAATTCCTAGATGTCTCCAAACTTTTGACAGACAATGTAACCGGAGGATGTTAACTACATGCAGCAGGAAGAGCTGAAACTACACAGTTGCGCTGGCCTTGTGTGTGTGTGTGTGGGTGTGTAGTGCACAGGTGTGTAGCGTGCTCTTTGCTCATTAGGAGCGGAGCTGGGTTGCTGTTGGAGGTCGACATTTTGGAGTGCACTGCTGTTAGTTGGCAGAGGGAGCAGGAGGCCCTCAGGGTGCTGGGAGCTGGTGTGCATGGGGACGATTATGGTGCCAGGTTCATGGCTGAGCATATGCCTGAGAGACAGAGAGAGGAGGGAGCAGTACGGTGTACCCAACAGCCAAGGTCACACACAAATGAGGGGAAAGGGGGAGGAGGAGGTGGAGAGATGAACTTGAGAGGGTATTAAAAGGTTGTGTGTCCGTGTGTGTGTCCACGCTTGAACTGTGAACCAGATCAGGAACAGTAGCTGATTCAGCCAATTAAAGTGATTTAGTTCAAAGATGTCTTTTGGCCGGATCTGGGATTGAGGCCTAAAACCGTTTCAGGCTGACTGAAAACAGAAGAATGTGCTCTTAGTAGTTGATCCTCCCATCATCCAGCTCTCTCCTCAGACTACATCTGAATTATGAAATGATCATAATAATTGTCAAAATTTACAATAAAAACAGCATTACATGTTTGAAGTACTTTTACAAAAAATTTTACACTGCTGTTTGTATTTTAGCGGTCAAGACCTACTATTTTCATATATTGTTTAATATATTGTATAAAATAATTTATTTTGGATGTTTTTACACATTTTTTATTTTAAGGCATAGCTAGCATTTTTATATGTTATGAGAATAGGCCTTTTGTTTTCCATATACTGTCTTGATTTGTGTCCAGGGAAGTGCGGGTAGGAAAAAAAACAACAAAAAAAAAGTGTGGAGGGGCACTTCGGCCGACATTAAAGGGCTCATTTATTCTTATTCTCCAACATCTGTTTATCCCTTAGAATTAAACAAGCTGTTTTTGTTTAGTATTATTTACGTGCCTTTAAGAATATAGGCAAATGAGCTCTGTTATGATTTGGCTGCCTCAGAAAGCAATCTAAGTTGAAACATTTCTTAGAAATTTTTGAAATTTTTTTTTTTGTAAAAATCAAAACAGTGAATTAAAAACAGGCTTTTTTGCAGCTTAGTTTGAATATGGGACTGTATAAGTTGAGGAGTGAGTGGCATGTTTTGTAGCTTCCATAAAGTTTACACACTCAATCACTATTAATAAAAAAATAAAGTGACAATTCAGTATTCCCCTTTAATGTACTACTTTTTAATTACTACTTTATTTTTTACCTTTTTAGATGATTGCATTGGTGCTGAAAACACTTTAGCAGCGTGCAGAGGTATACATTTGAAAAAAATATTTTTCAGAAATAGTTAAAAAGTGTAGAAAAGTGGAATATACATGCTTTCTCATACAAGAATATAATATACACTATATTGCCCAAAGTATTCACTCACCCATCCAAATCATTGAATTCATGTGTTCCAATCACTTTCATGGCCACAGGTGTATAAAACCAAGCACCTAGACATGCAGACTGCTTCTCCAACATTTGTGAAAGAATGGGTCGCTCTCAGGAGCTCAGTGAATTCCACTGTGGTACCGTGATAGGATGCCACCTGTACAAAAAGTCACACTTCTCCATCTGGCAATCTGATGGACAAGTCTGGGATTGGCGGTTGCCAGGAGAATGGTACTTGTCTGACTGCATTATGCCAAGTGTAAAGTCTGGTGGAGGGGGGATTATGGTGTGGGGTTGTTTTTCAGGAGTTGGGCTCGGCCCCTTAGTTCCAGTGAAGGGAACTCTTAATGCTTCAGCAGACCAAGAGATTTTGGACAATTTCATGCTTCCAACTTTGTGAGAACAGTTTGGGGATGGCCCCTTCCTGTTCCAACATGACTGTGCACCAGTACACAAAGCAAGGTCCGCAAAGACATGGATGAGCGAGTTTGGTGTGGAGGAACTTGATTGGCCTGCACAGAGTCCTGACCTCAACCCGATAGAACACCTTTGGGATGAATTAGAGCGGAGACTGCGAGCCAGGCCTTCTCCTCCAACATCAGTGTCTGACCTCACAAACACGCTTCTGGAAGAATGGTCAAAAATTCCCATAGACACACTCCTAAACCTTGTGGAAAGCCTTCCCAGAAGAGTTGAAGCTGTTATAGCTGCAAAGGGTGGGCCGACATCATATTAAACCCTACAGATTAAGAATGGGATGTCACTCAAGTTTATATGCGTGTGAAGGCAGACAAGCAAATCCTTTTGGCAATATAGTGTACATGCTTTGCCCATGATGAAACATAATGAATACCCAAATAGTGATTTTCTAAATATAAATACCTTCTGTGGTTGTTAAGAAATTTATATAATAACTTTATTTGTTAATAATATTATCTATAATGCACAGTCATGCATATAAAATGTATGTAATAACTAGCAATAATTATTGAATATTATATGGAAAAATCTTATTTTCATTCTTTTTTTCTTAGTATTCAGCCCTGTCTCAATCTTGTTTGAGCCTTTCTTCTGCAGTGCAGTACCCGAGCTTGCCCGCCGTGGCGCTCTGTCTCCCTGATGATCTGATGGTTCTCTCTACCAGCCCTGCTGGATCTTCTAAGGCACAGTAACTATAAATGTGTTACAGTGAGAGAGGACATAAGGAGGGGCCCGCATGAATCAAACTGACTCCAGCGGACACCAGGGGCATTAAATAATTTGTGCGGTGCCACAAGCTTTGTGTGTGGCGGCAGCAGCAGCGATGTCCAATTGCAGCACAGTTCCCCTGGAGTGCAGTGGAGATGAGCTGAAGTGCAGGGGGAGATTTATGAATGCACCCCTTCTCACTCCATGCATGGGGAAGCCTGTTGGGGGGGTTAATACTAATTACTGCTCCTCCCCCTGGAGGTGAATGTAAAGGGCACTCTCGCAGTGAGTGTGCGAAACGTGGGTTTTGAGCTAAAGTTTGACTGCCATTGTGAAGGTCAGTGCTCCTCTGCAGACCCAGTGCTGGGTAATGTGTTTTCTGGCTGTGCGGGTTATCTCATGCTTCTGCAGAGGGCTGACTGCACAGCCGAAATTAAGTTTGTGTGCTTGAGTACCTTCCGCTATCTACCTTTGTCCTGGGACTTCTGAAGGAGTTTGCTTGCATACTGTACATTTATAGCACTGCTCCCTAGAACTCAAAATATTTGTCAGCAGGCTGGCCTTCGGCAGAATGTTCTTGAGCTACTTTTGGGTTTTGACCAAATTTCAGGCCCCGTTATAGCTAGGAGTAGGCTATATGGTAAAAAAAAACCAAAAAAAAAAAAACAATATTGCTATATGTGAAGACATTTTCACAAAAGTGAATCTGTATCACACACAACCACAATGCACTAGTAGTGGCACATTTGAAAATTGCCATAACAAACTATGAATTCAATGATTTTATTCAGCATTTCAGATAACTGCGCTGCACTAAATCAAACCGAACAGGACTTATTGTGCTCTCTTCGTAGTGAAGCATGCAGATGACCAGACTATGAATGCAAAGATCATGAATTTTTATGGCCGATATTGGCCAATGGATGATAAATCAGAAAAGAAATTGGGGTGAATAAACAAAATAACTTGCCTATTTAAATGACATAAATAAAATGCTAAATCAAAAGCAAGAGGCAACTGGCTATTTAGCTTGTTGAATCATACATCATTATACTGCATCATTTTTGATTAAGGTGTAACAGCATTATTGATTTACCTTCTTCATAATATTTTCTATAAAATTGCAACACAGATCTGCCAAAATAAAAACAATAAATTGGCTGCGTCTCTAGTACAGATGAGATCCACGCTATGCTCAGAAAATTATATTATCGAGATACCAAAATGTATTACAGTAACAATAAAATATCACCACATTGCCCACCCTTACTCACATAACTGTAGCACTTAGTTGGCTGAAGTTAGTAAGTTAAAGGAGAATTCTGTTGATTTTTCAAAATGTTTGAAAATTATGAGTGGTTTGATGTGACATGGCAGAGAAATGTACTGTCCCAGATTTCTTCACTGTGCTGGTGATGTCAACAAAGCATATAAAGCCATTTTATTTGCTATCCAAAAAAACAATGTCTCTGGCATCAGGCAACATGTTCATAACCATTTCATGTATAAACTTTCTGTGGGAACTTTTGGAGGAATTAAACTCTTCAGACTTCACAACCACTGTGAACTGTTCTGACTTTTGAGCTTCTCTGGAGTGGTTTGTTTTATGTCAAACATCAGTGGTATTCCCCTTTAATCTTGTACCCTACTGTAGGATTTTGTCCCAACGAATGGAGAATGATAGTCACGGTTTTCCCAGTACTATTACCTCGCTCTCTGCTCCACATCTCTCTTTTGCCACCTCATCTGCTTCCTCTTTCATTCTTTGCCTTTCTTTTTTCTCTCATTTCTTTCTCTTTTTCTCTCTCCGTACCCTCCCATCCTCCTCTGCCCTGCAGAGTTGGCTGAGTCTCGGCTCTAGGAAGCTCTCCAGACAGAGTGATTTGCTCTAAAAGGATCTCCCTCTCACGCTTGCCTCTCAGCGCAGTGTAGAAAAACCATCAGGGCACCACATAATGTCTCCACGTAACGTACCTAACAGCCATGCTTCTCCCTGCCAGCCTCACGCTCATAAAAAAAACAAAACAAAAAAAAAACCAAAATGACAATGATGACAAAAATTATGTTTGAGTGTCTGAATGCAGGGACTGGCTGAAGGAGAGGTGATTGTAAAGGCTGAAAGAGAGGTGATTTGTGCTAAGACTTATGTAGGGGTTTAACAATACACACATTTTCAGGTTCAATGCACTTTTAAGTCTGGGATCAAGATTTAGTTTCGTTTTTGATACTGAATGTGTTTTGTGCAGAATCTTACCCTCTTATTCAGACCTTCATAAAGACAGGGTCTGTCTGCTCCCAGCCTTCAGCCTCAACAATAGAGCCAAACGACGGTCTGTTTATGATAGTGCTAGATAATACTGTTTTCAGTGCTGTGAACAGGACCAAAATCCTGCACATTATAGCTGCAGAAGCAGTAATAATGTGCATAATTTTAAATTTCATTGTGATGGATTTGTTTATAGCCAGTTCTGTGCGTGTCTCTGCAAAAGGCTGCGGCAGATTTTACAGCAGTAACTCTGCTGCTTGGTTTGAGGATGCTAGACTTGTTCAGCTCTTAAAGAAGGACATGCTCTCAAAACAAAAATCCCCGTGCTTTAGTTTCTTTGTCCCTCTGTGGAGGAAGAAACAGTCTAAGGTCTACACTGTCCATCTGTGTTCACTGTTGTGGTCTTGAGATTCACTTCTTTGAGCTCTTCCTTGGCCATTTTGGTCTATGAATCATTCATAACAATGCAGTGCATTTATGCATATTCACTTTTGCTAATGCAGATCTACATATAGGATGTTTAAACACATACTAATCTGTTCACTTCCCATGAAGCTTTTTGTTAAATGGAAATGAAGCTAGGTTGTTGCTTATATTGGGCTGTTGCACTTATAGTCCTTTTTTGTTCTAAGCTGAAATAGAACTATTTTCTGATTTCTTTAGGTTCTTTTGTCACTTTATTTTCTACTCTTTCCACTGTTCATGTATTTTTATATAAGTTGCTCTGGATAAGGGTATTTTCCAAATGACAACCAAATAAATGCAACCAAACACTGGTTCAGTGTTCAAGTTTGGAAACACTTGTCATGTTAGCAATGTCTAATATTTTCTTCAACAATAACTCATACCATGTAGATTGAAATAATATAAGCTGAACACCAGAAAGTAAGATGTTATAAATAATATACTGTAGTTATCTATTTATAGTAATTCCTTTCAAATACAAAGCAGTCTGGATGTTACTGTTATTATAACTTTATTCTCAGTGTTATACAGCTTTCTCAATTATTGTGAAATTATCTACAGCCCTGTCATTCTGGACACATTTCTTAATTTTTGAATCTTCCTACAAATTAGTTGATAGCCTCATAGTTCATTACACATGAATTTGTAGAGTACTAGCAGCATAATATGATCATTTTATCCATGTACCTACAGCAAAAGTTTGAATATCCCAGTCAAATATGTTTGCTGATGTTCTAATTGAAAATAAGTTAACACATCCTCTATGATATAAAGACATAAATAAGCCAGTTTTCTCCAATTTTAGAACACAGTTTCTATTTATTTTCTTAGTTTAACATTTTGGAAAAAGTAAAATATAGAATGTATAGAAGGCCACATTTTATGTTTTGTTTGTGCATTAAGGTGTGCAGAAGCTTGTTCTCTGCAGATATGTTAACTTATTTTCACTTAGAAATTCAACTAAGCATGTAAATTGACCAGGGCCGGCCAAAATTTTGCATACGACTGTATACAGTGCAGATATGTGAGCGAGCTAGTTAGGTGAATGTGGTCAACATACAGTGAGGAGACAGCACTCAATCATCTAAGCACAGGCAGTTAGACATGGCTAATCTTTCTTTCCTTTTGTTCCTGACACACTGTGCTCTGTTCGATTGATGGCAGTGTAGAGAGGATCGTATCTGTCTACTCAGGAATTGATATGAACACCGGTGGCAATCCACAGGGACAGTTCTAATTAGTCAATCACTCTTGTTATTCAGCTCGCGTTGACTGGCATGCATTGCCCTCCAATCTGCAATATTGGAGGAATACAGCGCCCTGATGTATGTGGATACTGTAGATCATTCTGTATAATTCTGTTGATTCATGAAGATATCACATTGGCAAAGTAGCAACTGATGTAACAGTTGCATTGTCAAGCCACGGTGCCCTAAAAAGAATTAAAACTTTATGCTGTGCTTAAGTGTTAAGTTCATTGTTTTAGGAAACTAAATGTCTGTGCAAGTGGCATTTATTTTATACAGTATTTTTCGTTGTCAAAGAATTCTTTCAAAAGGTATGTTTTCATATCGTTGCTTGAGCAGTTACTTTGTAGACTTCTGTGGGTTTTCATCCAAAATGACTTGTGGGGTGTTTTCACACTTGTGCCGAGTACTTTAGTCTGCGCCCAGGACCGATTCTGGGCTTGTTTGGAGGAGGAGCTCACTATCACTAGTTTGCTTTCACACACAAGAATCCCATCCGAACCTTGGATCGACTGCGCAATTCCATACGTCACTTTGCTGTGTGCAGGTTTGCAACATGATGGACATAGGGATTTTTGGATATGCGTGATTTCATGGTGCAGGAGCGCTTGCAAACAAGGAGCCTCTCTTGTATGAGAAGGTTTTTAAACACACAGGCGATAAGTTGAAGCAGTCACGTTACAAAATGAATCAATCAAGCAACCCCACATGCTGTGCCAAGAGCAGATAGCTTCCACACGTGCAGTCGACCACACCAGCGTTTGCTGGAAGTGAACCCCAGACCACTAATTCCAGGAAGAATAGAGCTCGGTTCTAAGGACTGCTCCTGGGCTCGAAAGCAGCTTTCACATTTGACCAAACTCACAGACCAAGCGGAGTCTGGACAAACAAATTTTAATGTGAAGACGCCCGTACACTTCTGAGTTTATTATTTCATCACAAGCCCAAGAATACATGCTCAACAACCCAAGAAATTGGTGTTTCCACCTGTGCTTCACAGAACCCGTAGTGTAGTCTGGTTGAAATTCTACTTCCAGAGTCTACCATGAGTTTGAGGTTGTGCACAGTGTTTTTCAACTTCTTATTAATTGTTTTTATAAAGTAACCTGAAGAACATCCTTAACATAGACAGTAGACAGACAGAATTTGCACTGGTCATTTGGGCAGCTAAGGCAATGAATCTTGGGGCCACAATAATAGAAACGTCCTTGTCATATATGCATTTTCATAATTAACACCCATGCTTCAGTACCAAAGAAGTCAGGTGTTAAGAAAGTATTTATTAAAAACATATTAATTAGATAGTTGCCATCATGGTGAGGGTGGTTGCTCCTCTGTTGATCTAGTCCGCTCTGATGTTATCCTATGTTATGCCATTAGGTACTGTTTAGCTACTGCAGTGATTGCCTCTTCGTGTGATGCCAGCTAATTTAACACCTTATTTTCATATTAGCAGATTTTAGTCAATAGAACATCTTTGTATTTGTATTTTGTTGTGTATTTTATTAGTCTAGTTAAATGCACAGTCTTAATTTGAGAGGCAGTCTGTGTCCCCTTTTCCAGTGCTCTGAGTCCTGGATTCAGTCAGTCAACATGGACACTAACTGGTAGGCAAAACACTTCAGGGCCTGCTACTGCATAAAACATGCGACTAGGGAGGTGTATCGGAGTCAGAAAAAGGAGGGGAGGAAACAGATGAGTGGAAAAATAATGGGCGGGATAGAGTAAAGATTTACGCTGGGAAGAGCTTGGAAAAGTTTGGGCATGTTGACCTAAAGTGTTGAACAGTAGTATCAGTGTCTTTTCCCTTAGAAATGAAATATCTCAAAAAGACTAAAGAGTTGCTTCAGATGAAGTTTAACAAAGTGATGTTCCCTAAGTATGGTAGCACATGGATAACATGGGCATATTTCAGGTCATACCCCTCCAAAGTCTAGGATAGCAGCAACTTCACTCCAGGCCTAAAGACTTCCTGCCTGTTTTACCACAGGAGAATAATGACTGACTCGTGATTATCTAGAATAGGGGTCAATATTAGGAATAGATCCAAACATGCTGATCTGTATATGTATGTATATGTATATGTATATATATATGTATGTGTATGTGTGTATCTGTATATGTGTGTGTGTGTGTGTGTGTGTGTGTGTGTGTGTGTGTGTGTGTATATATATATATATATATATATATATATATATATATACACCCTTTATATGTGGAAAATCGTCCCAAACCCGGTCGTAAACGTGATGTTTTGTCAGTTCATGTTGCAGCCCTCTAACAGGAAATAATGTTCAAACATACTTTTCTCTGTGGAGGACACTGTTCATTGTGCTATCTCCAAAATTTTTCATGACTGTGTGTAGGGACAGAAGTGCTGATTTTGCTGCGGAGTTGGAAGAGCCACTGTAAAGCACATAATCTCTGTAAAAAGGACTTTGATGAAAGTCTGTAGTGAAAACGATGCAGGTAGGAGGCTGATATGGGACTCGGAGGACATGGCTATTAGCTGAGGCAGTAAGAAATGCCATCAGTGGGGGGTTCCGAAACCAAGGCCTAGCTGACAGCACTTTGCTTTTTCAGAAAGCACATTAGAAGCATCTACCATACCTAAGACAAAGCACTATAAACCCACAATTCTTTTCCACCAGACAGTGCAGTACGGCCTGGTTCAGTTACAGCTACTAATTCAAATCCAGAGCTCTCCGTAACCTGGTAGATTACCTCGGTCTTTTTATCATCACACAGCGTGAAAGTGGGCAGGGCTCTCTGAGCCCTTTACTGACATGTATTCTCATGCCATGGTAGTGTTAGCATTGAACACAAACAGTTTGAGCTTCAAGTTCTTATTTACCTTATACTCTACATTTGGTTTCATGTGGACAGACGCTCTAGCTCCACCTATACATACAGATCCAGTATGGGTCACAAATGTTGACAAAATGTTTGAAGGTGGACTAGTAACCCTGTTTTGCTGCACTACACTGTCCAGTGGAAAAGTGCTATTGACACTGGCCTGAAACTATACAAGTCTAAAGATGTTGTGATTTGATTCTATTAGAAAAAGTGCAGCAGAGTGTGGATTAGTTGTATATGAGGGTTTTCTGCAGTTTTTGCAAACAGTTTATCCCTTAAATGAAATATGCTGGACTGCCTCATGGGGCATTTTTTGGGATAATCACATCAGTGGTCAGCAGTGAGAATAACTAATGCATTAGGCATTAACTGAATTAATTAACTATTCTCAGAATTATAGATCATGTCCTTGATTAGTTCAGAAGTTGACTTAGTGGTCAGTCCCTGGTTCTTAGAAAGTCTGTGGGAAAACAAGTTATGTCACAGCTTGATAATTAAATAATCTTTGGTCCACACAGCTTGCGTCATGGAAAGATTTGTAGCCAAGAACACAATGAAATTATTGGCCTTTCTTTTTACTGGCCAGACTCTCTCATGGGTACTGGAGGAGGTTATGGGCTGTGAACAGCAGAAGAAAATCTGGGCTTTGTACTCCGGATGCCAGCCTCCAGTAATACCAGTAAAACAGCTAAACAAACTCCAGAGGACTTTGTGACATTAGAAACCAGCCTTCATGCACAGATGCAAGTAAAAAGACTACTAAAGAGTGTTCAGACTAAGAACGATTAAACAAAAACGTGTTAAAGAGCAGTAAGATGTCTGTCTTTCCTTTTGTTATGCAGTCTTTGTGTGGTGTATTTATGCTTTGATGTTTAGATGCAGACACTCTGTATTGTGTAGCTAGGATGAAATACCCTACACAGAGGAATACACATTTGTGTGTTTATACAGTTTTATTGAGTATAACACTCTTGAATTAGTATTGGAAGTAGAATGTAGATGTCAAGTAGTTAGAGAAAGATTCGAAGGGTACGTTTTAGCTAGAGATGGTGCGATACCACTTTATTTTCCAATACTGTAACTGGTATTAAAAACTTGAGTAAAGGCCTGTGTTGATCCAATATTAATATTCTTTTAAAACTATTCGTCTTTAAAATGAGCTATTTTTAATTTAACCACTTTGCTTCAGATGTGCGTCTAAAAGTAGGTTGTAACGCCCAAACTTCTCACTCTACAACCCCACAGAAAGAAACATAAAGCTAACAGTATAACATCACCCAATGTGAGTGAGTGCTTTTTCAGGATATATTTGTTACAGGATTGAATCGGATTCATTTTTTTTCCCCTTCATTTTCCTATAGCGTATTTTCTGCTGACCAATCAATACTGATATGTCATCTCTAATTTTAGGGGATGACAGAGAGGGAGCACCTAAAGAAGAAAAGACTTGCGCCCATAAAACACTTAGAGACACAAAAACTTGTTGGTTCATCCCTCTTTTAAAGAAACACCTACATTACAGTGTAGTAAGATGTGTAGTGAGAGTCCTTCTGGCTGGTGAATTTAAAGACACTGGCTTTGGCACACCAGAGTAATGGGTATATCTGAATCAGGTGCTCTGAAAGCAGTGCCAGGAATGACTGGGGTAACTTACAGGGGCAAAAACATCCCCCCCTCAGAGTACATATAATGTAATAATTCAATATGAAGTAAATTTTAAATGTATTAAATGAATGTAAATGAATATCATTATCCTACTAACCAAACAGCAGACACTTCGCACATCAATCACCTGCTGATCTTTACCTGACATTGTAAAGGTGCTTATTTACAGATAAAATGGAGCACTACGTGTTACTATTATTAAAATAATATGTGGGCTTGGCACAATTTTAGGTGACTAGTTATGGCCACATAAATAGAGATTAGCAATTTAATTGTCTTTTTAATTTTATTCAATGTAAGTGTTAAATTACTAAAATGGCCAAATTGGCTGATAATATAAGTTGCTACCTGTTGATACTTGCACCCAACTGATGACAGACACAGCTCAAGCTCTAATAAACAAATATTACTTAACACTGCCCTCTAGATGTGTTATATCACCAGTCAAATCTTTATATGATTTCCGTGCATTTGCCTCAGTTGAATTGAGGAACACATCATGTTTTGTTTGTTGTTAACGAAAACAGGATTGTAAAAGCTACTAGTTGTGGAAATTTTTGCAGTCAACTTAAATGATTAACTATGATCATGCGATTATGTAATAATTGTGATAGGCTTAATAATATTATTAGCAATTATATTATTGTTATCTGCTATAATATTTCACCAAGTGTCCCGTTTTGTGTTTGCTCAGTGAGGGCAAAAAACGCCCCTTGAAACAGGTATGATCTCCTGCCCTGTCTGACTATATTGTGAAAGGCCTAAAATGCATCGCTTAGCGTTACGGAAAACACCAGAGTTTGATCAGCTGCTTTGATTGCGTTTTTATGAACACTGCTGTTGCATGAAATGAGAGATGCTCGTAGAGGCCACCTCTGTCTGCGAGGATGCACTTTGAAAATGTCATTGAGGTTCAAGGCCCTGCCATGCCTCATCATTATTGTGTTCTTTGGCCCTGCACACCTCCTGTTACAGATCCAGTTCAGACATCCATTGTGTTTGTGTGTTGAGGCTGTGCCAGGATGCTGCTTTGTATTCATGAGCCTCACTAACTCCCTGTTGTATCTCTGCCTCACTAGATGATGAAGCATGCGTGGGACAGCTACAGGCAGTATGGCTGGGGACACAACGAGCTCAAGCCCATCGCTAAGAAAGGACATTCCACGAATATCTTTGGTGAGTGAGGTGCTCCCCTACCCTGTTCTCCGAAAAATCTGCTGCACTCGTAGGTTCGTCCTCTCATTTGCATGTAAATAACTGAGCTTGGTGTGTGGCTCTCTTCAGAGCGGAAATCCATACATACACACACACACGTGTCTGTGACCACTTTTCAGTGTGTAATTTCTATGTTTGCAGATGATGTGGACATGCACATGAATGAAGTGCACACAGTCCAGTTTTATTTAATCATTTCTGTGTTATTTGTGTCTGGTGCTGAGCTCTCCAGTTGTTTTCTGTGATAAAGAAGATGAGACTAAAGCAACTGTGTTTGTGTATGTGTGCAAATGAAAGTATTCATGCTGGCAAATTGACCGTAAACTGTATTTTTCAAAGCTGGCGAAAGCTGGCTGTGCCGCAATTCTCATTAGCTCTCAACTCCTTTTTTTTCTTCCTCCTCTAATGTTATTTTGAATATGACTGCTGGTTAGCTCTCAGTTGTTCTGTTGTAAACAGAATGCAGGAAGGGGAAAATGAATGCAGAGGAAAGAAGAAAGCGGGGAAAGAATGAGGCTGAGAATGAGAGAGTCAAAGCAGTGCAGTGGTGCTGACTGCCATGCTTCTGACGATGCACTTTCATAATTAATGAGCCTTTCTGTTCCGACCTCTCTCTACCTCACTGGAATCTTTGTCTCTCTCTCGCTTTGTGTAGAAGGGGACTGATCTCTATGGACGTGTCTGTATTGATCGCTGTGAGTCTCTGTGTGGGTTAGAGCGCTTGTGAATGGTACAGTGGGAAGATCCATGTTGCATATTTGTGTCATCCTTGCATCACTAATGAACTGTTCACTGCATGTAATGCAGACTGTGAATAATGAAAGAATGACTGAAATGAGGAATAAGTGGTCATGATTAATAGACTACTGCATCATCAAATTGAAAAACCCAGTCTGATTTTGGACTGAAATTGTGTTGCATGTAATAGAAGTCCATGAAATTCATTTCGTTCTGATGAAGACCTGGAAACCTGTTGCTTCATTTTCTGCCTCTTCAGTGACACTGAATTGGCAGATGTACTGCCTCAAACACCAGTCGTCAATTGTTTATTCTTGTAATACAATTATAAAGCTATGGTGCTGTTTTAGTATGCAAAATACAAAATCTTGATTCCCAATCATGTTCTTGGTGAGGGGCAGTAGCATTATTAATGACTATTAAAGCTGGTGACAGCCTAATAATGCCATGTTCTTTTTGTATCTTCGGTCACCAATGTTTCACCTATTCTTGTGTGCTACAAAAAGTAAGATTTGACATAATATTTTTCCCCCATAGGCTTCTGAAGAATATAGATCATAACAGCAAAATTGTTAGGAACTGTAATATATCGCTAATGTAGCGATGCAATATTCTCCAACTGTTATTTCCATCTTATCGTAAGACCTGATGATGAACAAAATGTATCTAAATCTAAAAACTAAAAGTTTTTTCTCCACATTCTTTTGAATATTGTCAGTAGTGACTGAAGAACTGGAAAATTAATGTGTTCTGCTGTTGAGCTCTCAAGAACACAGGTTACTAAAGCTAGTACATCCAGAAAATGAACTATCAAGGTAATGGATAAATAATGGTTGTGTGCTAAATACTTTTACTGAATGCAGTTCTGTGCTTATGTGCCTGTGTGTTCTATATGTACAACCTGCAGAAGTGAGGTACATTTTCAGTCAACAGGTTAAGAAAGTTAACGAGGAGATTTAAATGTCTGAAGTTTAGAATTATTTTACAGTGGAAGATGAGAACTTGTAGTATCTGTATTGCCAGTGTTTAAACTATGTTTGAAGTAGCAATATTTTGTCTGTAAAATGTGAGCAGCTGTTGTGTTGTACTTTCCGCTACTTGCCCTGAGCATCGTGCTCTAGTAGTAGTATATATGAAATACACTGTCATCACATTTTTCATTCACAACCAGTTGAAAACGCTGGAAACATTCCACTTTATTGCCAGCACTGTTTCTGGTTTTAAACCAGAGTTAGCAGAAACACTGTATTCCAAAATGAGAGAAAGGAGCAGTTACCGCACATGTTACAGCAATATGAAACTATAGTCTCTCATAGTGTGACCATAAAATGGGTATTTCACATATGTAGTCCACTGGATGTTAAAGTAACTGGTAGCCAATTCATCAGGTAGGTCCGTAAATTTTATCATAAGCAAATATTAAACACACTGCAATAGTATGTCAGAATGGTCCAGAAAATCTCATTATGCACATCATAAAAATGAAGTAATTTTACTCCAGTTTTAATGGGCAGCTTAGCGTATCTTACCTAAATTGTGTGGCTATTAAAATAGAATCAGACTGTATTCAACATAAAGGTAAAAAAACCTGGATTGGGGGCGTCCCTATGTGTAACACTCAAGGTTTGTGGTGGATTCTGGTCTTGTGTTGCTCTTCTCTGGACAGTTAGGAGAAAGGAGATACTATGTGTGTGGAGTATGACCTTTTGACTGCATGGCTGATGTGGTGATCGAAACATATTGGTTTACCTGTGGCTGACTCAGAGGTCACTTAACCCCGTATAGCTGACCAGTGGAACTCCAGGGTTGTGAGTTGTTGAGCTGTTTATGCTGTGGATTTAGAGTACACAGAGTGACTGTAAACAGTTTGTTTACTAGGACAATGTTCTCAGGAGACTTTGGGTCAGATTACATAGATGACCACCGTGTGTCAAAACACAGTATTGAATAGTTTCAGAATGTCCATTGTCCCTCCTTCCACATTCCGATGCTGTGTTGATTCGTTCAGTACAGCACTGCTTTTATGTTGACCTCTGATGAATTATTAGACTAAAATTTTGACTTAGTTTGAGAGTCCTTCTTCTTCAGTTAATAGTTACTTTTTAAGACGCAGTTGGACAGTGCTGATCTAAGTTATGAAGGATGTGGGTATTGTCAGAAGTGTAGCTGAGGGCCCATAGCTGTATTCATTAAGGCTACTCAGTGAGACTGTTATCAGAAAAACATAGAATCTTCTTACACAGGAGAGCATCAGTGGTTTAATTTGTTTTTGCTCTGTATAGCTGGGTTGGCTGAACCAGCTTCAGGCTTAACTCTAAGCCAGAATTAAACTGCACTGTTGACAGAGGGCTGTGTGTCTGCACTGTGCAGTGTTGCTGACCGCTCCTGATCCCACAGCTTGTGTTGTGAACTTCATTGTCTGCCTGAAGTGTGGTTGTCACTGTTGGAGTGATCAGGCCAGCTTTGTCTAGGCACTGTAAAACGAAGCAGTGCTGTGGATTTGTGACGCTTTGATCAGCACTGAGCTTAATCAGTACAGACCTGCATCTACCCACTAAGGCTGTCAATTGCTGATGAGTAATTGTCGTAAATATAATAGTGATTAACTGTTTAATTGCCCTTCTTGACCACCATTTACAACTAATAAAACACTGCTAAATTGGCTGATGAGCCGCCTTACTTGCTAGCTATGTATTTAGTAGCTAACAATGGTTGTACTGGCAAGCCAGTACTGCTTCGCATGCGCTTACACAGTTTCCCAGAACTGAAACCATTAGAGTGAAACTATAAGCAAACACACTCAATCTGCCATCATATAGCATGCAAGCATTTTCTCCCTTTGCAAGTCCAACTTAACATTCCTTTCACAGAACTGTATTAAACGTGTCTTAGCCAAGTTATGCCAGCCTTAGCTAAGCAAATCTGCATGTTCTTCAGGAGAGTGAAGCTATAAGCAGAAGAGCACTGATTCTGCCAGCATACATGAAAAACTATCTACACAGCTAACAGATCAACAAACATTACTCAGCATTGCCTTCTATACATGTTAGAATGCCAAGTTAAAAGTTAGAACACTTTTTTGTTTTGTTTTTATAAGCCCCATGATGTCTCAATGAATGCCTTTACTGGTTTCTTTTATTTACATTAATTTCTATATTTTGTTTGTTGCAGCATAATATGACTGTGGAATCAAATGACTGTGGAAAATGATTGCAGTCAGCTTAAATAACTGTGATCGTTTGAAATAACTGCAGTCATCATAAATAATAATTGCGATTAGGCGATTATGGGATAATTGTGACAGGCCTACTACCCACGCCAGTCCTCTCCCATTCCATAGTTAGGGAGTGTAAATGTACTGTTCTATTATAATTAAAATTTTTTAAAAATTGCATTGACTCTATACACTGTTTTGATTCAAGCTTTTTTTATTTTGTTGTTTTTTAAACATTAGATTATGAAAAGGTACAAATATGTAGCTTTCCCCTAGTGAAAACGTGATGAAGGTACACAGGTGTACCTTAAAAAAAAAATTTTGAGGGTGCCACCCCAGCGACAGCTTAGTACCCTGTTTCCTCAGAGTGTGTAATCTATAAATGTGGAACATTTACTTAAAATGATTCAAAACTTCTGTGTTAGCTAGCTATGTTGATGAATATCAGACAAGAACTCTCAGGGCCGTCTAAGCATTCGTAGGTGTGATGATTTCTGTGAAAGAAAAAAATACATATCTGTACTTTTTAGTACATATTTATTTAATGTAATCGTCATGTTTGATGTATAAAGTATTACGAGTATTGTAGTAATACTCTTATTTAGCTAACATGCTACTGGAATCCCATGGGGCGCTAGCATCAATGAGCATTGTCCATTATACGTTATCCTTTTTTTCCTCTTTTTTGACACTTATGGCCCAAACAGAAGGCCTAGCTCTAATCGCCAGTTTGCCACTGACAAGTATAGGTAACTAATTAGCTCCTTAACCATCTAGGTTAGTTAATCTAGTAAACAAGAACGCTCACAATTGAAAACAGCAACAAAATCATGATGGTTATCTTCCAACAGCTACGGCTTGTGTTTCGCTGCTGACCACATTTTGTTTAAAAAGTCTGTTATTTAGGCTGTTTGCTGCAGCAACTAGGTCATTTTTTCCCTTTTATCAGCTCCCAAGGCAGAATCGCACAGCACATGATGGGCAGGGTTATAAAGCATCTGCATGACAACTCTCCCCAGGGAGAGGCCTGATTGGCGTAAGGCGCCACTTTAAATGAATGCTGAGTGAATGACTGTGGTGGGAAGAGCTGGATGTCGCTGTCAGAGTGCAGAGGCCTATACGACCATGAAAACACTGCTTCGGGCTAGAGTGAGAGCTTGAGAGAAGGGATCAGAAGGATCAAGATTAGAGAAGAGAATAGGTTGAGCGGGGAAGTAGATAGAGAATAAGAAAAAGTGTTTTGACGAGGCCTGTCCCCACCCATAGGGTTCATTTGCTTCATTCATTTTCAGTATCCTGAAACTCGTTTGTGTAATTCCTGCCATCCCCCTAGGAGTCTTGATGAAATCTCCAATTATATATGCATTTCTTTTCTTCTTGTGAAATTGCGTTCCCTAGGTGGTTAATATTTTCTTAATGATCCGTGTGATTCTCTTGTTCATTCTGTTTGACTGCAGTGAGCATGGGGAAATAGGCGGCAGTTCACAGCATGTCTGTGTGTGGTATGTGTGTGTGCACAATGAGAGAGCGTTGCTATGTTGTTAATGTTGTAATGACTGCTTAGATGCGATCTGGACTGTATTGTCCTCAACTCCGTGATGAGCTGTAGAAGAGATGCAAGTGTTTGACTTGACTAAGACAGGTTCAGTACATGTCTTTGATAGAAATACTATGTTAAACTATCTTTGTCTGTAATGTAGAACATGTTACATGGATCAGGGCTGCTTATAAGAATGTGTGCCTAAGGTTGCAGAATTTTTGGCTCAAGTAAGCATTTCGATTAATGTGCATGTACTTAACACATTGCATAGCGTGCTGCGTCAGGTTGCTATTTAGTTTGTCTGCAGCTAAACTTCCTGAGGGGTTCATCCCTTGTCTTTTTCCTGTCTTAGAATACAGGTTCCCTGGTTTAGAGGCATTTTCGATTATGATACTTATTTGCAAATCTTAGATTTAGTGGGCAGAGCTTTAATTGGGCCTGGCATATAGCCCATCTGTCAAAGTCCAACCTGAACTACAGCACCAAGTTTACCTGAACCCAACCCAAACCACAAACTCAGTCTAAACTAGACAGAATTAAACTCTGTCTAAACTAAATCTCTATATCTCTAAAGGTAGCACCTGCGAAATTATATTACTGACAACATTAAATTACACTGTGACAGTGACAGATGTCACAAGACCTAAGTAAATAATCATCAGCTGTAGTAAAGTTAAATTCCATTTCAGTTCAGTTGTTTATCATTCAGTGCTTTCAAACAAAAATTTGATATTTTTTATTCTGGATAAACTTTACATAGGATGATGCATTGTTTTCCCGCTGCCCTCATGGTGCCAGCAACACAAATAACTCTAGCATGACAGATTAAGGAAGAATAAAGTGTGACGAAAATTATATCAGAGGTGAATGCAGGCCAGAATCTGCTATAGGCTTTAACCACAATGTGGAACTGGAACCTGACAAATATATGAGAAAGTGTATATGAACCCGACCTGAGTAACAGAGCCCTGCTCTGTTTTTTTTAAGCTCTACTAGTAGGTAGGCTTGTCACACTTATTACATACTGGCCTGATTGAAAGTACAGAGAAAAACTAAATCAGAGGGAAATGGAGGCCAAAATCTGTTAAAGGTGGATACAGACCATTAAAACCCAGAATGTGACACTTGAATCTGATTCAAACTTGACAAATATGTGAGGAGTGATGTCTGAACCTGATGTGATATTTCAAGCTCTACTAGTAGGTAAGCCTGTCACAATTACATGATAGACAGAACTGTGTCTGTCATAAGTCCGGAGCAATGACGGCTAGGAAGCAAGATGGCTAATCAGTCACTTTGGCCACTTTAAGCTTGTGCTGTAAAAGTTGGATTTAATGAACAAAAAAGACAAAACAAAAGTTAATGTCAATTATTTATATGGCAGTTCATTGTCAGCTAAAATTTGAATTAAAAATGAATTCTAAACATATTCATTTCAACTGGCACTTGGTTAATTTGGGACACTGAGCATTTTAAGGGTTTGCTGACTGTGAACACATTAGACATTTGATTGAATGGTTACTGGGAGAGGCCTTCACAAGCCCCAAAATCTGGAGCTTTTCTCATTGAAACCTTGTCTTCTTTGATTTCCTTCCTGATTTGACACTGTCTCAAAAGATCCTATAACACAACAATTAAGCACATAGTTTGTGGTAAACTGAATGTAAACGGGGGGTGTTATGTCTCCTAGAAGATGTCAGTCTGGATTTATTGATATCTTGATATATTACTTTTATAATATTATTCTTTTTGTTGTTGCTGCTACTATGATTATTATTATTATTATTAGTAGTAGTAGTAGTAGTAGTAGTAGTAGTAACAGCAGCGTAGTAGTAGTGGTGCAAATACATAGTGTTCATTGAAATCAATTACATCATTTTACAATTGGCAGTAGTGTTATATGGGACTTTTTGTGATAGCATTGGTGTTCCTGCTGAATATAAGTGAAGTTATTTGGAGTAAAGTGTTGGCCGAGTGGTTAATTCTGGATTGTCAGTGAATACATTCAGTAATTTCATTCTTTGCTCAATAGACATGCTGAATCTACCGGTGTGTCCTGAATGAATCCATAAAGGCAGATTTAACTATCGGTGTAAAGTAGAACATGTAGGTAAATTGCAGTCATGCACTCTGAGTGCACCATTTATGCTGCATCGGGTTTTCGTTTTAATGGTTGTTCTTGCTTGCAGTGCTTTATCTTTTTTGCTTTTTACCAGCGTTGTCATCAGCCCAAGCTGATTGTGTATAGCATATGTTGGGTAACCGGCCACAGTGTCAGTTGGGTAAAGCAAATCTAAACATCTGATGTAAATATTTAGTCGCAGAGAAATTTTAAAAATTATTTGCAAGCCGGATTTAAAGATAAATTGTAAACATGTGACTCCTGAAGCTTTATCTAGCATGTAGTAGTTTGAGCTTAGATATTAGATATGACAGAAATTAAGCTCTAAGCTACTGTCAGTAAGGTAATTTAAGGAAGGGTAGGATAATTCAGGACCGTGTAGATGTGGCAGCTGTAGCACAGACAGTCTGAGGCTGCAGCAGTTGGCCATGTTGTGGTGTGTGAGTGGTTTGGACCAGTGGCATGTCTGATGCCCACAGGGAGATGAATGGGGCTCTGTGGTTTCTGGGTGTATATGAGATGTGTGTGTTTGCAGCAGTTAGCTCTGCTATATGAAGCAGTGCCACAGTAGTCAGAAGTGCCGTGAAGAAGCGCCATATTACATTCTCACTTAGTGCGGTTTTGGTCCCCGCTAATACACAGCTTTCCAAAATGAGCAGACACATCCAATATGTCAGCCCATTTCATCTCTCCTGAGGAGAGGAGGAGTGCATGTGCAATATCACACCTAGCCTGTGTAGCTGTTATATGTGTTACCCTGATCTCTCCCCTCTGTGCTGCACTGTTCAGACCTCTCTCTTCATATCGAACCTGTCAGTTTGGAGGGATTTACACTTAAAACTCCGTAGGGTTTAGAGCGTGTGTGTGTGTCTGTGTTTGTGTGTGCATGTGTATAGAGCGGCGAACAGGCCTGATCAGAAGTGACTTTGTTTATTTCTTGCTCCCTTTTTAAGTTCTCTGAGGCCATACTTTGGACTGGGATATCGCCAGGTTTAAAGAGCCGACAAAAAGAGAGGTTTCCCAGCAGAGCTTCAGATTTTCTCTCCACTCCTCTGCATCTTCTGCCTCATTCTCAGCGTTCTGTCCGGATTAAACTTATAACGGTGGGCCGTTGCCAACCTCAGGCGGGAAATGGCATGAGTGGGACTGCTCAGTTCACTGTAAATGCTCATAAAGCCTCTGAGCAAGTAGTGTGATGGAAGTAGAGAAGTAAATGGACAAAGATGGATGATTGTGAAGGAGAAGGAGAGGAGTATGAAATAGATTGGAGCTAGTGGTGCTCTGCTTATGTATTTTTATGGATGGCTCAGATTTCTTTACAGCCAAATCGGCCATTGATTGGCCAGTCCCAAGCTAGCTTTCTCCCACTCTCCCATGCCACACATACAGCATCTTCAGTTTACTTTCATTTTAATCAGTGCTGGTGGATGGTCTAGTGTAGTGGCTAACACCTCTGTTTTCTACACTGTAGACTGGGGTACATTCCCAGTTGCCCCGACTGGGTAAGCACCCTAGACTATGCCAATGAGAGTCCTTGGGCAAGACTCCTAACACCACCTTCGCCTGCCC
Organism: Colossoma macropomum; assembly: GCF_904425465.1. Classification (NCBI taxonomy): domain Eukaryota; kingdom Metazoa; phylum Chordata; class Actinopteri; order Characiformes; family Serrasalmidae; genus Colossoma; species Colossoma macropomum. The sequence continues at coordinate 23,746,954 of NW_023494784.1, read as the reverse complement.
GTGTAAAATGATCACGCTGTAAGTCGCTCTCGATAAGAATGAATGAATGTATCTAGCATGAATCCGCTTCTTTCTTTTAGGTTTGTTTCTTGAGAATGCACAAATACTAAGATGACTGAGCACTGCAACACAGACCACCTTTGGCTGGAGCAGACATGGTTTAACGCTGCTAAAGCTTGTTAGGATGTTAGGATAGAAGAGAGTTCACTCTAGGCCAGTACAGGTACATGCCACTTAACTTATCACTCACGTGTGGTCACAGGAGAACAGATCGCCGATCACTCCACTCAAACGGGCAAGGTATAACCCCACGGTTTTTGAGTAGTCTGTCTGCCTCTGCGAAATGCCTGCTACCCACGTAGGTACTGCCTCTTAAAACTGTAATACACTGGCCATTGTTTCCCACATATACACTTCATAGAGTAAGTATATTTGGCGACCCATTTTAGTCCCCACCCACTTCCTCCTCGAATCATGTAGAAAATCTCTGACACGTGCCCTTTCATGGCAACAACAGAGTTGTCACTTTTCTTACAATAGAAAACACCACCAGGGCTGTAGCTGGAACGTGGAAGTGTGAGAATGGTCTATTATATCAAACATTTATCACACATTTTTATATATATATATATCACAGTAATTATTGTTATCGTTTTATTGCCCAGCCCTATTGAGAAGTTTAACATAACATTCATTTTGTAAATACTTTGCTTGCTATAAGATTTTGATTGGGTGCTTTTCTTCTTGTTGTTGCTAGCTGTGTAGCCTTGAGCTTGTTAACTAGCAGGATAGCAGAGTAAAGTTTGAAGTTGTGTCAGCACTCCTACAGAACAGATAGAGAAGTTTGTTAGTATTGTGTTGCTGTAGCGTATAAACAGCTTTGCCCCAAAGGGAAATGGTCCTCCTCGTTAACGGGTTCAGAAGTTGTAAGGACGTAGTATGTTTTCACGTTGTTTAGTTGTTTTGGAAGCAAAATGGACAGGCTGGGGGACAAAAGATTCCTTTTTTGTTTTCCTTGTGGTCAAAAAATGTGATTTTGCATTACTGGAACAAAATGAAGTGCGGCAGATGCTCAATGTGTTTTACCCTTTGAAGCATCGAATTACATAGCCTATGTTCATATCCTCATCTTTTTCATGTGTCAATAAGACTAAAATAACTTTCACATGTGGCTGCTTGAATCACTGAAGTACAAACACCTTACAATATAAATATCTGCAGCTGCCATGACTTTTTTTAACAATGTGCCCCAAACTCAAAGTCAGGATATATTGGAAAAATCTTAATTTCCTACCAGCAGTTATGACATTTTGGTGGCGTTCATGTGCAGCTCTCTAATAATTATGGTATTTTTGAAAGGACTTGTAGAAGGGGGTGAGCAAAATGATATTTTTTTTTGTATGATAAATTACTTCACAATCAGTCACAATATGCTTGTCTGAGTATATTGTGCATGCTGTCAGTACTTGCAACACTTCCTGACTGCATTTTTCATTACAAAGAGAGTATAATTGGTCCTGTTTAACTGGGTTTAGTGCAGCTCAGTATGTGAATATGTTGAATTCAAATCATTGGATTCATAGTTTCTGATAGTAATTTTTAAATGTGGCAGGGCTTTGTCTGTTCCAATTTATTAGATGTCAGAAAAAATAATATTGTAGCACATTATGTCATAAAAAGGTGTTAAAGTATTATGATATTGCATTTTTGCCATATTATTAACAAATAGAAATATGTCAGATTGTCGATTTTGTATTGGGAGTGAACATCTTCAGTTCCAGTCCTGGTAAATTCTCCCCTTTGTGTGTCCTTTATTAGATCATGAAAGTGTCTACAAAACATCTCTGCAGCACTGACCAGAGTTTGGGGGGTGTGTGGTGTGTTAATTAGCTCCAGGTCTTTTGGTCCTGTCCTGTTGTATGGGTGTGTGTAAGAGGAGTCCTGTCCCTCACCATCACTGCTCCAGTAATTCATCAAAGTGCTGTAGCTCAGTAAATATTCATCAGCCACTTAACAGTGACTGACAGCAAGCTCAGCATACAGCAAACACCACACACATCACACACTTGCATCACACAGCCAGCACGGAGGGAGAAAGCGGGGAATGAGGAGTGTTTTGATAACATTGTGTGTTTGATAATATACACTAGACTCAAGTAACCTTTTTTTAATCTCCTTGTAGGATTAATTATGGAGGACGCTGAGACTATCTAGGCTGTTTGGCAGATGAAGGCTGTTCTCTGTCCTGCCCAGAGAGAACAAGTTCCTCCCTCAGATGTACCTGAGAGAGTAGATGTGAGAATGGATGTTAGCTGGAGTGTGAAAAGCAGTAATAAATGCTTATGTGCCACACTCTCAATTCTAATATTCAAACACAATATTCATGCACTGTACATAAGCAATTCACATCCCCTCTTTCTTTTATTCCCATTTTTCTCCCCATCTCTTTTTTTCTCTCTTTCCTTCACAATAAATTGCACATCCAGTTGCTTTTTCTCTCTCTCTCTCTCACTCACACACACATGCATCTCTTGTTTCTGGCCTTACACTCCACTGAGTTTGGAATTCTCTCTTGAATAGATAATTAATGGCTCAGGCTGTATTAAATAGCCTCCAAGTAGATGGAGGGAAATGCGGCTGAAATTTTATTGCAATCTGTCAATGTATGTGGCCCCAGTCAGTGGACTGCATACGAGACTTCATAACTGCTGGAGGATAATGGCCATGATGTAGTTAACTGGACTCGTGGAATTATGTGTAGACTATAATCAATTTTAACAGCACTGTTTTTTTTTTCTCCTTTTTCCATTGCATGTTCTTTGTGCTACTTTGAGTGATTTTTTTTTTTCCCCCAAGTGCTTTTTAAAGTTTCTTTGTGGAAATGTAGTACGTGACCTTAAAGTGTTATCATCTAATATCCTGAGTGTCCATGGCATTGAAGCTTGAAATTAATGTTGGATTTTCATTTCAAGGCCATCAGAAAAGTTAACTGGCTTGGAGAAAAGTGAACCTGTCTGTCCACAGCCCACATGATGTCCAAGATGTAATCACCCAAAACGCATGCATTTTAAAGAGCTTAGTTCTGTATTCACATTCTGTGACAGTTTCACATTCTCTGGAGGAGTATGATAACCTTTCCTCATTGGCTCCATAGATTAAGTGCGTGACTATGCACTCACTGACCATTCCTGTGAGATACTGTCAGGTGTAGACATTGCCTATTGCCCGGTGCCTCTGGCCATGATGTTTTACATTTTGGCCTCTAAAAATGCAGTTTGTGGCCCGAATTGCCACCTTCCTTGGAGATTTCTTTTGGGGGTTTTACTTTTATCAAATGAAAAGAATAGTTGAATTCGCACATATTCACAATTAACCATTAATAACAAAACAACTACTTTTCACTTTCCTGCACAGAATCCAGAGCGTGTTGGATCAGACACGGAACTGACTGCATCAAATCGGATTCTGTCAGAATTCAACAACTGCAGTTTTAATATTACCACTGTGATAGCTAATGCGGGCAAGTGACAACTTCTCTCTAGTACTCATGTGCATTTCTTTGTAGCCTGTCGTGATGCCTGTGTTATTAAAGTATGACTTCACTACCAGTGGCAGTGCTGACAGTAAAAAAAGTAATGGTTAACAATGATTAAAAGCTTTCAGTCTGACTGACTGTAATGAAAACGAGAATCCCTTCACATCACTCCCTGGTTTGGCTTGTGCAGTTTAAATAATTGCAGTGGATGTGAGGGACTCTTAGCAAAAAGCAACACCGGACAAATTTTTGTTTCTAAAGTCTGTTTTTGTTAATTATAAACACAATTTGTATACAATAAATATGTTTCTGTAATTCTGGCCACAAGTTCAATTAAAAAACTTTTTCTTTTGGATAGTGCCATTTTTAATAATAAATAAAGCATTTTATCTGGTTTCTAAAACATGTTTTATTAGTATTGGACATGTACACCCAGTAGAGGGCGCTTGAAATAATTCCAGAGGTGTGAGTTTTGTCATACCAATATGCTGCAGATATGCCACAAATAATAAACAGAGCAAACCACACTAATATTAATCACGTTTGGCTAAATGGCTGAGCCTGGATGTTTCATGTTTCACTTGAAAATAAGAAAATTCACAAGTCCCTCGATCACCACCTGTTGTCTAGTCCATTGCATCTGAAGTAGTTCACCTTTTTTTCCAGGCAGTGAACATGAAGGAATGGCTAGTCTCTTGGGCTTAGCCTTAGCCTAGCATAGACACCAGAGCAATTGCTAATTTTGTTTCCTCTTGTACCACCTGAGAAGCTGCCTGACTCGGTCATCTGCATCAAATGATGCAACAGTCGGGGTCTTGTCTTTGCAAGTCCCCGACTGGTACTGAAGCATGAATAACTAATAATTTCTAAATTCCAGCAGTCTGATGGTCAGAGGCACGAGTGTTTGAGACACATATATGAGACAAATGGTGACAAATTTGATGAAGCTGAAGTTGGCTTTTTATTCAGATTCCATTTAAATGGTGAAATCTATTCCACCTTAACTGGTGCAGCAGGTACATTCAGGTGCCTGTGCATGTGCCAGAATGTAACTGCTCTGCCATTTAATGTGGAACAGAAAACTCAAACAAATTGCTGCTGAATAAAAAGCCGACTTCAGCCTTGTAGAAATTCAGACATTCAGTGAAATAACATTTAGCTTTGTTTCTGCCAGGCCTTCAGGGGTAGTGTTAGAAAGCAGTGTTAATATAGATTTATCTATGTATTAGTCAGTTTTGTTTTCACTATTTTGCACAATAAAAATATTTCAGATTTGCTTTGGTTGTTAAAATGTTTCCCAGAGGAATATACCACTATTAACGTACAAAAATAGGTTTACTTAAGCATCTAAAATGTATTTATTAATTCATTCATTTACACAAATATTAAATATTTATTTTTATTATACCTTGGCATAATGTTTTGGGTATACCACCCATTACTATGTACACCTTATTTAGGCTTACATTTCTTAACAGACATAATTCCCTTTAATTTTATCCACAAGATTTATTGGCTTGGTGTCCTGAGTGGCCAGTACAAATTTTTTTTTTTTATGTTTTATGTTCAGAGCTCTTCTTTTTCTCTCTGTCTTCACTTTACTCAGAACTCAAGTGTTTGTGCCTTCTACCCCAGAGCTAATTTGAGGAAAATGGTAGCAAAGATGTGTTAATCTGGAAAAACCCAGTGTAATTCATGGAACACAAATTGGACATCTTAAGCACTTCCTTCAGAAAAATGCTACATACAAAGAGAGCCACCAGGCAATTAGCGCCCCTGGTTTTAGTTCAAAGCCCACATGATATAGTCTCTACTGGGTCTGACGTTTTAATTGCCTGCCTTTTTTGCCTCCTTTCTCTATGTAACATAGGCAAAGATGTTTGAGCTTTTGTATTCATATAAGAAAACTCTGTGATCTTTTTTTCCTTTAAAGCTGTTATTCAGGAGATGATCAAGGACCCTTTTATCTCATTTGTACTAGAATGAACTGATTCCTGACTTGACATTATTCTTACAGTTCTTTTTCTCAATCTATCAGACAGTAACTCACATATATACGAGCTAGTTGGATGATGAGCCAAGAGGCCATTTCTCCCAGCTTCCAGAAAAGCTTAGTGGCTGCTAGTCAGTTTGCCCACAGTTATGGTGGCCACTCTTGCGCTATTAATGGAGGGAACTCTCATTAATCTCAGCCTAAAAGATGGCAGAGAGAGCGAGACCACTGACTAATAGCTTTGGCTCGCCAATGCAGCTCTGTAGCATTCCTGTTTTTCATATTAATACACAGACACAAAATTGCCATACCTAACACGCAACACGTGCACAAGACCACCTCATCTAACCTCTTGTTTTATGTTTTTTACGTTTTGCCGAAGCTGACAGTTTATGAGCCAATGGAGAAAATGAAGTCTGAATAATGAAATCATCACACTGGTTGCCATGTGTGCATTCGTATTAGAGCTGCCGGAAAGCTGTCATTTAATGAAACTGGCAGAGACTCCACTGAGGTAGAGCTGGAGTGGGGTGGGGGGGACCAGGCAGCACATGGAGAGAGGCTGGAGCAGCGACTGTTGTTGTTGTTGTTATTCCCCAAATAACCTTGTTGAATCCAATTTGTTCCATACACGCAGTGTTTGGCATCTATAATGTAAGCCTGTGTAAATGCCAATCAAGATTAATTTGGTATGATGGGCTTGATTTGTAGGCTATTGAGTGTCAGAGATGGAACAGAAGTGCACTCAGACATGGAAAAGGCTGGAGCAGAAGATGAAGGTGAAGTCATCGAGTGTGCAGAGTTGGACTGTGGGAGAAAGGGGAGCAGGCCAGAGCTGGGGGAATGGATACACTTGAAAGACATGGAGTGAGCAATGGATGAAACAGATGTTGGGGAATGAAATGGAAATTATACTCTAGATTCAGAAGATTTAGTCGGGATGATACTGGTTCAGATGACAGAAGATTGGCTTGATGAGAAAAGGAAAAGCGAAATACAGTACTGTGCAGAAGTCAGAGACCACCCTTCATTTGTTTCATTTCCTGCCCACTCTGCCATTGGGTTAGTTCATTTTTCTGTGTCAGGGAAAAACAAGCAGAACAAATATTTAACAGAAGATTATTCAGAAGCTTCAATTAAGAATAATATTAGAGTTTTCAGTGGGTGTTTTTGCAGCTTTTGTTCTTTCAGACTTGCATTCTGTCTTTCAGAGAAATCTGCAGCGATGTTTTTCCACATCTCCAAAGCTCAGTGTTAGACGTTGGTTGCACTTTCTGCTTCTCATGATCCAATTAAACACCTAAACACCTTCAGTGAAAATGATGCCTTTAGGGTGGCTGATCCATTGTTTTGAGAATATCAGCAGCATCTTTGTGTGGTTTGCAGATGTGCTACTTTTTTGTCTGTTTTTTTTTTTTCTTTTAGCAATGACTCTTTGACAACAACACATCCTTTCAGACTGTTAGCATTGATTTGACTCATCTTTCACAGTGTAAGGATTGATAAACACCAGTGGAACAAGAGTGAAGCTTGCTTTTCTCCTATTTCTCAAGGACGAAGGCTTTGAGTACTGTTTATCTCATGGTGACCGTTCTGGTGGTCCAGCGGGTCCCTTGTGCAAGTTCTTGTATTTTATCTTTTTCCTTCTGTACCAAAAACCGTCATTCATCTTTACATGACCCTTTCCAACCTTTATCCCTTAGAATGAAACAGGCTGTTTATGTTACTGTGCCTTTAAGACTGATATATGTACCTATTCTGATTGGCTGCCCTATATTTAATGCTTTGTTCTGGTTGGCTGCCTTGTGTTCAAACTACCGCTTCATTCACAAAGTTGTCTGGGCTGCAGCACCCTTTATAACTTCAGCTTGAATGGATGGAGCTAAACTGCTGTAGGCCGAATAGGTGGAAATGACATAATAGAAACTGTGAATTCAAAATGGGCTGTTTTTGCTGCTTAGTTTTCACATATGGACTGTATGAACTAGGGAGTGAACGATACATTGTATACTACATCAGTGTTTGTATACTGCATCAAAGTCTTTTATTTTAAAAGTGAGCAAGTTTGTTTTTTTATCATACCGGCCGTTTAATAGCCGCTTTGACTAAATAAATTGAGTATAATGACAAGTTGACAGTAATGACAGTGAAGAAAAAGTGCTTGGATTGATAGCACAGAGTTGTATTTGGATTTTTTTGTTCTCTTGACTGCTAGGCTCATGTACAGTGCGGACACAGTGGAACTGAGAGGCTGAAGGCTGCTGGGTATTTTTAGAGTGATTTAGAGCTTCTGTCAATAATGATAATAACACTGCAGTTCCTGCATAACATGACGAGAGAGCCCTGCCACACTGCAGCTTTCAACAGCTGACTCTGCTGTGCACTGTAACAGCATGAATTTCATCTGGCCTCTGTTTGGACTGGAACTGTTACCCTATTACCCTATGGAAAAGGGATCCAGATGTATTTGAGCAGGCAGTACACTTGTATATTAAATGGTTCACAGTAAAAGTGCTGATCCTTTCATATCCCAGTGAATACAGTCACAGTGTATGAGCAGCAGAGCTCTTCCCCTTAACTCTGCATGCCATGCTCTGAGCTAAGACCTTTTATGTATACAGCATGTGTGACTGTCCCGTTCTCTGTTTGCTGCTCTGAAAAATAGTCTGAGATGTGGATCTTTTGTGAGTGTCTATTGGAGAGAGAGTATGATACAGCTGTCAGTAGTGCAGTAATGAAGACCAGTGTCTCAGTAATGTTCTTTTGCCTTACTGAAGGTGAGTGGTTATTAGGGAGTGAAGCACAGCCACTGACTCACAGCAGCCACAGTTAGTAATTGGCGAGAGCATTTTTGGACCGTTTCACAAGAGGCAGTGGTTACAGCTTTATGTATCACTGTAGCCCCACCACTGATGCTAGAGCTACAAGGTATGGACAAAATGTGTTGTGATTCCTTTGCTGCATGTTGCAATTGAGAGATGCTTTGCAATATATTAGAAACAAATTGTTGAATCAGAAATGTCACATGGTTAAACGCTGACATTATTTTAACCAGTACATTTTATTGGATTGGATGAATACCTTGATTCATCAGAACACCCAAAGAAGCACTCATCTAGAGCTGTGATTGGCCAAGATACTCCAGCAATATAAAACACTGTGACTGGTTAGAGGGCTTATTTGTGTCTCATTGCTGTTTTTAGTGATGTCAACAAAGGCCAAGATCATGCTGAAGATTAACAAACAAGCCCTCTTGGATAAACAAATTAAAGGGCTCATAAAATGGAAAACCTGAAATGTTCTTGTTCGTTTTTGGGTGAGAGTTGTAAATGGTGAGTTCTGACTCTGTGTTTACACGTTGCCATTTAATGCCCCATAGCGGTATGCGACCGACGGTGGCAGTGTATGTGTTTATTAAATGTGGAAAAAGGAAGGAGGACACTCTGTACTCTCTAATTTTTTTGTTGTATAATACTGCGTGCACTTGTACTTCAACAATGAGAAGTTTGACATCCATAGCTCCCAAAAAAATCAACATCTGGTTTATTCCACCACTGCAGTCGACGGCAAAAACTGGGATAATTGAACATCTCCACTGCCAGTGGCAGTATTTTCTGTCCCTTCTGTATTGAAAGCAATAGAATATCCAATTTGCTGTTGACTGCCTACTGCCAACATGCAAGTGCAGCATGAGGGATAAAGAGAAGTTGGAAAATGGTCATGTCAAAATGAAATACAGCTTTTTTTTTGGTTACATAAAACCATACCAATTTCATAAGGCAGAAGGAAAAGATACAGTGAAAACTGACTAAATGGGAGCACTATTGCATTATTTCAGCAGCTGGACATGATCCCATGTATATTTGGATATATTTATAGGTGTTCTCTCTCACTCAGGTTAATAGGAAAGCATGTCCAAATGGATTCTTCTGTTTAAGTATTGGTTAGTTTCTGTGGTACATGCTGACACATCTGTCTGTTCTGTCCCTGCAGGTAATTCCCAAATGGGGGCCACGATAGTAGATGCCTTGGACACTCTCTACATAATGGGACTGCATGATGAATTTAAAGACGGTCAGGAGTGGATCGAACAGAACCTGGACTTCAGTGTGGTGAGTGGTCAAATGCTCACATGTTCACTGCCTGCAGCACCAATAGGGATGTGTCCAAATTTTAAGGTTGAATAATCTGTCTCTGGTATCAGGTCGTTATTGATTGTTCAGCGTGTGCCAGCAAGCTCGAAAAATCGGCTTGGTTCAAACCTCCTACAAGAAGGGCATTTATTAGTGCAAGGCTGTGCTTGAAGGAGAGACCAGGAGAGAGAAGAGTGAAAGGAGACGCTTGGAAATGACAGTACTTTACTCCTAGCTCATTTACTGAATCAATAAAGCATCAGCTTCTCTCCGTTTTTTATTTTAATGTAAAAAATGTAACATTTCTGTCTTGGGCTTACAGCTCCAAGAGAAATGCTGCTGTCCTGTTTCACATTGGTAAACCCTGGTCTGCTGTGGTTAAGAAGCAACTAGCTGACTCATGACTCGACAGCCTTTTTCCATTTTTTGCGTTGTTGTTCTCCAATAGCGTAACAAGCTGGTCTGAAACTTGGGCAGGCGCTGAAAAGGCTGTAGTTGTGCATTATGTTTGTTGGCACTCCGTGGACTTAAGTGTGGTAAGAGAGCAGCACATATGACACATGGTGGTATCCAGGAGACAGCACTAGCACCATGGAAACAATGTAGATGGGTAGAGCTCTACCTACCACTCTGAAGACAAGCCTCAAATGAACAGGCAGGCTGAGGTTGAGCGAAAACGCTAAGCAAAATAACAGTTAGAGAATAGAGCTGTCCCAGAGAGAGGCCCCAGGGACCCCTCTATCCACCACTCTCTCTCAGTACGGCACTGCCATTAAAGACAATTCTCCCTGTCCACGCTCTCTCTGCCTTCCTCTGTCTGCTGCACCATCAGTCTTCCTTTTTTCTCTCCTTCATCAGATATGGTAGAATGTGCTCATTCCTTTATGGCTCTCCTTTTTTACCCCCATTTCAGAGTCTTTATGCCTTCTTTTATCTAGAGTTTGTCACCTCTGTCCTTTTCTTCCTTTTGCTTTGTTTTTTCTCACTTTGTTTTCCTCAGACCTAAAGTTCTTCCCCATTTCTTTTTTCTTCAGAATGCAAAATAAGCCTAGTTATGTCTGTGTGTCTCTCTCTCTTGCTAAATCAGTGTTCTTCTTTTTTATTTGTTGATATTTCTTCATTTTCTGTTCACAGTTCAATATTCAACCGTTTTCTTTTCTAAAGAACCCTTGAAGAACCGTCATTTTTAAGTGTGTATCTACTACTGACCATCATTTCATTTGTGTTACATTGTCAGCTCTTGGCGGAAGTTCTGCTTACTGGTTTTCTTACTGATAACTGGAATTAGGCACAGTAACCTGATGATTAACAAAGTTTATTTTACTTAGTTTTCTTTTTCATTCAGTCTTCTGGCCATATACTCTCTAGATTCGTCAGTGTGTAAAAGCAAGGCATAGCAGATGCTTTATAATCATAACTTGCAGTCTTCAATGCCACGCATGATTGAAATGACCTCCACCATTCCCTAAAGACTTTTGGACGATCAGAAAAAGTGGCCATTAAATGTAAAAGGTGTCAGAATCGTAGGGCAGGTCCAGAGACTCAGACTTCATAAAGCCTCAGACACATAGGGCTTTCTCAGCCTTTGAGCTCTGGCACTTTGCTCTCCGCTAATTACTGCGTATGCTTGGGGACAGAGCAGCTGCTTGACCTTAGCATCATACTGTCTGGCTTTCCAAGTACCTTGTGGTCACTTGTGGTTAGCCACAAACTCTTTTGAATTTCAGATTTTTGCTGTCTTTTCATATCCTTCAAACGGTAGCTGTTTATTTAGAATGTGAAAAGGGAAAGTATGATTGTTTTTAGAATTTAAATAACTTTCATTTTGAATAGAACTACTGTTTCGTCTACTCACATGAATGCAAATGAGCGGCTCATTTTTAGATTTGCTGTAGTTGGTCCCTGCAGCTTGTCCTAACTGTTACTCAGAATAAAAATCTAAATATAACAGCTGTTTTCTTTCTTTGGTTTTGAAAAGTTATCAAAGCTACTGATCTTGCATTCAAAGCCAACTGTTTGAATGTTTGTATTAACCGCAGTTAAAGACTGATCTTTAACGGCTGTTGTGCATAGGCTGCTGTACTGTGGTGAGTCATTTTTAGTGTGCAGGTTCTCTTCTGTGTGCGTGCTCTGTCTCTTTCTCTGATACTGTTGTGATGATGGATGAGGCTGCATGCCATCAGAATTAATCGTGGCGGTTAAACCAAAAGCTGAATTAATAGACCTTGGTCCGAGAACGGTCATATCCGAATTAATCTGGTCCTTGCACACTTTTGTCAGAATTAATAGACATGGTAAATGAAGGCTAAGCAGGGCAACCCAGCTGAAACATGGTCTTGTCTTTTTCGATTAAAAGCCCGTTTAATTTGCTTCAGTAGACCTGTCTGAGGAACAGCTGAAGTTGTTTGAAACGCTCTTCTGTCGCAGGAAGGATAGGTGGTTAAGGAAAAGAAGTTGCCATTGATTGTGGGTAATCTGAGTGACCCTTCAGACTTTAAACCTTAACTGGGGTCAAGTCAGTTTGAGTACAGTCAGAAGAAACACAGCAGCAAGTTAGCAACATGCTTATTTACTCAAAAGACATGTCCTCTCAGCTCCAAAACTGAACTGGCCAACAGCAAATTAAATGGATAAAATGAAAGAAGAATACAAAAGAAAGTACAATAATGTAAAACTATGGAAAATTACACATGCGTAACAGCTCTGGATGTGATCTGACAGTATGCTGAAGGTATGCTGTGATATGAAAGCATTTTGAAAAACCATCACTGCATTTTAGTATATTTTTTTGACTCCGGAAGTGTCACCTTATTAATCTGAGTTGGAGTTTATAATTTGGCTCCTTTGCTCTCTTGGTAACTCTGTATGTCACAGTAACATTGTTTGACTGACCACTCTAAATCCTGGTGTAAATGGTGACTGAAGCTGACAGTGAGATGGTCGCTGACTAAGCCGTACAGCCCTGCCCTGTACCCAAAACTTTATCTGCTCATTTCAAAAACACAGCATATTTTACTTCTCACAATCCTGACTGCTGCTCCCTCTTTGAATTAATGATGTGTCCTACTGAGGTGGTTATTGAGCCAGATCTCATGTGGGGGAGGGCAATACAGCAAAAATGTAACACCTTGAAACTTTTCACGATGCACAAAATGCATCACAATTTTTCATTTTTTGAGGTTTGATAAGTTGGAACAGACCAGAAACCATAGGACTATTTAAAAATAAATAAATAAATAAATAAAATACTCGCTGGCATTCCACACGAGTGCTTGACCACTCATTCTCAATACTACCCTTAAAAGCAGTCATACTTACATTTCTTTATTTATTTAACATTTTTAATCAGAATTTTCTTGTTGCTCCAGTTACTCAACCTGTTAGACATAGTTGGATGTTTATACATATCCCAAAAGAGTCCCAAAAAGGCCTCCAAGAGACAGTTGTGCTGTCACATTATGTCAAACAAGTAGAACGATGAGTCAGACTGGATCTAGATAGCAGTGATGACATAGAAGTAAGTTCAAGACATAAATCTTTTTAAAAATCTAGCTGGTTTATTGTAAATGGATAGCCAAGTTCATATTCCATTGCGAACTTAATGGCTCATGTTCAGTTCCATTGTGAGTCATATTGTCTGGGAATCAGATGAACTGCTTAACGAGCCGCTCTCAGCTCTGCGGTGGCTAAAAAGTGACTGAAGACACGCTCTTCATCTACACCTGAATGTCATTCAACAGTCAAAACAACAAGCAAACAAATTCACCTGGGTTTGGCTGTTCTCTTTTCTTAAACATTGTTAACTTACATTGCTTAAGCATCTAACTCAGAAAATGGTCAGGAATCCACAGGAGTGTTCTAGAATTCTGAAGGGCTCTAAAAGGTTAACAAACAACAAACCTTCTGAATATTAAATAAAGAAAGTGATTACCATTATAATGATTCAGTTCTCAAGTGTTCAGATTATTTGGGCCAGTCTTAGATTACTATAGCTTTTAGTCAATGTTTCATTTATTGCACTGCTAAATCCAGTTGGTCAGTGTTCTTTAAGGACTGACAATATCCATGATATGCTCAGAAAAGCAAATTGTGACAAAATCTTTCAATAACGATATGCTGCCCACTCATAGTCTTATGTACTAGCATGATTGCTGTTACATGGTTAAAATGTGTAAAACATATCATGATGTACTGTGGTTATGTAAACATTCTACATGGATTTGACCTTTCTTGTTCTTCTGTTCTCTTAGAATGCAGAAGTGTCCGTCTTTGAGGTCAATATCCGCTTCATCGGAGGACTGCTGGCTGCTTACTACCTCTCCGGACAAGAAGTAAGACACTACTTTGTGTGCTTTGTGCATGCACAGACTTGCCATGTTTCTTGTGCTTCTTGAATATCCTTAAGTTCCTTTGATGGAAAATCTTCTTGAAAATGAAAATATTTTGTGCTTGAAAGTCCTTGAATTCAAATGAATGTACTGGTATCATAATGTCTGAAACATCTAGGTACCTAAAAGTGTTTTGTTTGTCAGACTTTTAAATTTGTTCATTACCATTACTGAATGTGTGTGGATCATAAAGCTTCCTGAGATGTCCTTGAACTTGACTTGAGTTTGAATGGGAGTGTTCTTGCACATTTGTTTGTGGTTACTATCTATTCTATTTACCATCATACAAATGGATGTGGTTGTGTACAGAGCAGTGAATGCTGCAGGGTGCTCAGTGGAGTGCAGTTGGCTCAATGGTCCAAGGAGGGCAGCCCTTGGGGAAATAATTGTCCCTCACGTTTAGTCCATGTTAATTAACCCTCTCTCACACTCACTCTCTTATCTTCCCTTAGGTACTAAGTTAGGAAGGTTCAAATCTTCTTTCTCTTCCTCCTCCTCCTCCCCTCGTCGCTTTCTGTGGTGCTGGGCTGCATATCTCTCCCCCGTCGGCATCATTATGTCCTCTTGCTTTTAGTATGGAGGTGAAAAATGCAGAAGAATTAAGCTTCAGCCATGCGTCACAGCCCCGCTGCCCACACCAGCCGCTTCATTAGATGGCTGACGATAATGGGCTCTATCTTAAACACACAAACACATACAAAATAAAAGAAAATCACTTTTACCTGTCCAGCTGCCTGCCCCATGCTCTCATTCTTACCCCCCAGCACCTTCGCTTTCTCTGCCTGTTTTTATATAGCTCTTAACCAGTAAAGTTCCTCTGCCAGTGAGCTGTGCAGAGCAGCTTCCGTGGCTATGGATGCACCTCAGACTACCCACATTTAGCCTGAGGCAGCTAAGGGGGTATAGAGCTGCTGCCAGTCATTGGGCTTCTAATGGAGTAGCGGATGGAGGAGGGTTCTCTCCCTGTTGACTGAGAGAGGCAAATTCACTCTGAGGAGGATACCTTTGGATCGAGAGAGTGGAGAGGAGATAAGGAAAAAGAGAATAGATTGAAGAAATTGAACCAATAAAAGAAACTGAGCATGCAATGAAATGAATGGAGGAGAGAAGATAAATGACTGTAGATTAAAATGAGAGAGGACAGCATATGGACGAACACTATTCATTCTTAACATTGAGTTCGTGGCAGGAGATGTAATATTGTCTTAGAACTGCTGGATCTATTACTGTAATAAAGCTATCAATTGGCAAGAAATCAGCTTTTCTCTCAATTTTCTGTCAACGCAATTTTCTCCTTACGCCAAATGTAGTCAGTTCTCCAAGATGTGTTTGGTAACTTAAATTTGCATCTTTAGTTTTACATTGGATCTTCAAGGCTAATGTACAGTAGCTGACAAGTAATGGTAGCTGCTTCTTCTTCTTCTTCTTCTTCTTCTTCTTCTTCTTTTTCTTCTTCTTTTTCTTCTTCTTCTTCTTATCATTATTAATAAGGGCTGTTGCGTCGATTCCTGGTGTCCTGGTGACCGTATAGATAGTGTTTCTCCAGAATAGCCTATGTTCTGTTTGTGTCCTCAACAGTCATTTTGTTGTACTTATCTATGTGATTTTCTTGGTATTGTACAGAATGTTTTACCTTCTTCCACACAGTTGAATTGATGTCTTTGCTGTTTCGCCTCTGTGATCATCTGCTGCTGACATCGTCCTGTATTGCTACTGGTGGTAGGTTTAGTCTGGTACCTGTGTTAAGACCTATGTGCCATGGGAGACCCTGACAGGAGTTAAAACTCCAGGCAGTACAGCTACCTGCTTCTCCGAAATAGCATTGGGCTAATTGGCTTTTAATACACTTTTTTGACTGTTAAAGTAATCTCAAATGGACCTGCTGTATGCTTTGATACTGTATGATATGCTGTTATCTAAGACACTGTTCACCCATTCTGTGTTCACAACATCTGTTCACAACATCTGTTTCAAGTGATGTGATTGTAAGTGGACAGCGAGATGTATATTTGTTTACCCCTAGGATTTCCATGTGTCTCACATGTTTCTTCAGTGACATGTGTGATGAGAATTCATGACTGGAAGAACTGGAGAAAGGGTACTGCACGCATCTACTACGTCAGTCTCTCGCTACAATTGTTGTCAAATAAAAATGTCTCTCGAGTCCTTGTTTTTATGTGTACAAGCTGTTACAAATGTTTAGTTCATATTGACGTCTAACACAGCTTGTAAACAAACAGGACAGGAGATGAAGAAAAAAAAATATGCAGCTACTTTCGTCTCTGGTGTGATGACTAATTCAATTAGGTGGCCTGTCATTGCTGTCTAGGATGCTGTGGGTCATTTCACTGTTCACACTACTAAGGTTATCTGGTCATATGCATCCCTGATCACCTTCAGAGTGGTCTGAGGGATAGAATAACACTGTCTCTCCAAGATGCATTGGACCTTGTTTACACCTATACTTAGCACTGTGCCCTTCTGATTAGACCAGCTGACATATATGTGGCCAAAGGTATGTGAACACCTGACCATCACAGCTATGAGAGCTTTTTGCATATCCAATTCCAAAACCATGTCCATTAATATGAAGTTGCCCTCACTCCTCTTTTGCAACTATTACAGCCTCCACTCTGTCGGGAAGGCTTTCCACAAGATATTGGTGTGTGTCTGTGGGATTTGTGCCCATTCAGTAAAAAAAAACATTTGTGAGGTCAGGCACTGATGTTGGACACGAAGGCGTGGCATGTATTCGATGTTCCAGTTCATGCCAAAGGTGTTACATGGGGTTGAGGTCAGGGCTCTTTGTAGGCCTCTAAACATCCTCCACACCAAACTCATCAGACCAGACCTTACTTTGTGTACAGGGGCACAGTCATGCTGGAACAGGAAAGGCCCTTCCCCACACCGTTGTCTTTGTGTGCTGTAGCATTAACATTACCCTTTACTGAACTTAATGGCTTAGCCCAAACCCCAAAAAACAGACCTTTATCCCTCCTCCCCCAAACTTTACTTTGGCACTGTCATCCAATATTAAAGCATGGTTCATCCCTCCAGGGAACATGTTTCCACTGCTCCACAGCCCAGCAGAGTTGTGCTTTACACCACTTCAGCACATGCATGGCATTGCGCATGATGATCTTAGGCTTGTGTGCGGCTGCTCGGCCATGGAAGCCCATTTCATGAAGCCCCTGAAACACAGTTCTTCTGCTGGTGCTTCCTTAGTTTGGAACCTCCTAGTCACTTCTATTTCACAGTAAATGCATTTACAGTTGACTGGGGTGGATCTAGGAGGGCAGTGTTTTCACAAACTGACTTGGCAAAGGTGGCATCTTATGACAGTGCCACATTTAAAGTCATTGAGCTGTCCAGTACTACTGATTCTACTACCAATGCTTGTCTATGGAGATTACATGTGTTGTGTTATTTTATGCGCCTGTTAGCAGTGGTTGTGACAAACACTAGAACTCAGTAATTGGGAGGAATGTGCACATACTTTTGGCCATATTGTGTGTGTTAATGGAAGTGTAAATGGGGCCTGTAAAAATGGACAAATTTCAGACTTTAGAATGGTTACCACAACCGTTGCTATGCAGAAGACAAAACAACTTTGGACACCAGTCATGTTTTGGCTGAGCAGCTACATTTGGAAAGACATAATGTGTAAATTTGACCACCACCCCCTCTGACTAGACTGAGTTCATATAGTCCATGCCAAATAGCAACATAAAGAGCTCTACATGTTTTTCAATCAGCCTGAACGGGAGGAATGAGATGAGCAGAAGAGAAATGATGAAAAGTGCAATAGACAGATGCTGTTGGCAGCTCTGATGAAGGGGTGTGTCTGAACAGAGAAAAGGGAAGGGAAGAGATGGGAAATGAAGCTGAAGAAGGAGAATAGAGTGGACAAGTGCAGCTGGAGAGAAGGCTTTGTGCTATTGTGGCTGTCCTCAGAGCCCCCTCCACCCCACTAGCCCTCTGCTGCCTGTCAGCCTGTTCCAGCCCAACCTGCAGCAGCATGATCGATGGTGTTTACTTTCCACTGCCATGTCCTCCTCTCTCGCTTCTTCTCCTTTCTCTTCCACCCCTGATTTTCCATTTCTCCTCTTTTTTTGGTCTCCTCCCTTCTCTCCTCGTCTGTTTGTTTCATACCTCAGATATATCTTGTGACATGGCAAAGATGAATGATGGCTTAAGGCAGCAGTGCGCTGCTCAGCCATGCCATGCACTGTTGGCTCTCAGCCTGTAATTAACAGATTAAATCATTAATTGACTGAAGAGCCCATTGTTGGGCAGAGTGCTCTTAATGAATAGAGTGGTCTGACAGCCCTTTGGAAGCTGCACCCCTTTATTGTACTCAGACACAGCACTCATCAGAGCGGCCTCGGTGCTGTCGAACTCCTATGATATGGTCAGCTGTGTCACTGAGCCCACTTGATTGGGGCTGTCAGGCTGAATGTAAAGGTTTAAGAAGGTATATCATAATTCAGAAGTTTGGAATTACTTGTCATTAATAATTAGTCCACCACTGACCTGATATTATTGAGTGGACCAAATATGTGGGTGGACCTTTCTCAGCACAGCAGTGACGCTAACACGGAAGTGGCAATGGAGTGTATCAAGCACCATCTTGCTGGGATTTTTACACAACTCAGTGTCACTGTAGAGTTGAGAATAGTTTGCCAACCAAAGCCATTTATCCATCAGTGGTCCTGAGCACTGATGAAAGACTAAAGGGTGGCTAACAAATGTGGATGTAAACCTGTACGTTCATAACTATATACCCACAAAGTGTACCAACAAGGTAGGTGTGTCTGAGTGGCCAGTAAGTGTAAATGTTTAAAACTGCAGCAACACACACTAACATGCTACAACCATTTTGATATCACTGCTGTGCTGATAATGGTCCACCGCCCAAATAATACCTGGTTTGCAGTGGTCCTATGACAGGGTAGAGGGTTGTTGACAAATTGTGCATCAGCAACAGATGAGCTACAGTGAGTACCTATAAACCTACAAATGCATGAATTTTTATGTGGCGTTTATGTATAAGCTAGCATTGAGAAGGAAATTTTAATATACTTTCATTTGCAAGATTGCATCTGCAACAAAATTGTATTTATATTTTAAACGGCACTGTGTTTATGACTTCTTAAAGCAATAAGGCATGAGACCCAGTGCATCAGTGTAATCCAAAGGGTGTAAAGACTACAATAAAAAAAAAAATTTATAATGAGAAATAATGGCAAACAATGCTTCCACCAAGAATTGTAGTTCGTTTAGAATATGCTGTCATTGTCAAGCAACTATAAACTGCTGAAGAAGGACAAGAACTTTGTCTCCCATCATTGTGTATTGCAGTCATTTCATTAAGTCTTCCGTTTGTGTCATATTATAATGGAAATAGTGTAATATAGCAGTGTTTAATGCAGAAACATTCACCTTAAAAGTAGTGTTTGCTCACCCAATTACCATAGCAATGATAATGCTAGTTTCTACTAGCTTCTCATTGCGATTTCCTGTGTTGTGCTTGCAAGCTCATTCATTTCCCCACACTGGGTTTAATACTAAGCAAAACTACAGACATTTGAAGCATATAAGATATTCAAGTAACACATTCTTTACTTTTTATTTAGCAGTTTTATGGTGATTTATTCAGTAAATACTTAAGTTCACAGCCTAACACTGAATGTTAATGGAGGAGCAGTTTAGCCTGTTAGCCATTTTTTAGCCTAGCTGTTAAGAAGATACGTTTTCAGCCTTTGAGTTTAAACAAAATGAAGTTCTTACTTCATCTGTCACTACACTTTGAGGTCCATGCAAGCAGCATAACAGTCCATTTACAGCATGATGATTTTTAGTGACATGATTCATTAACATAGAATTCAAATGTGAGGCAGCCATAGGTTCATATATATTGAGTGTTCTTATAGCACCTTTAAACATTTTTCAGCCAATCAGGTTTTAGGACCAGAACTGTCTATTTTATAATTAGTATTTTACCATTTTTAGCATTAGTGCCCACTTGACCATTCTGTTAGAAATGGAGCTGCTTCATATTATTTCTTTTTTTTTAACCTTGCAGCTCCTTTTCTTTTGTTTTTAAGGCATGAGAGAGCGAAGGAGCGATAAATACAGCACTGTGTTGTGTTTACCTGTACAGACCTGGGCAGCAAAGTCAACTGATATTAGATAATGAGCAGAGTTTAGCAAAGCTGTGTGTTCAGCAGCCTGTCAGCAGCAGCCAGAGAGAGAATGTGACTGATGGTGAAAAAGCCAGGGAGCCATCTATCTCTGCTTGATTCTCCTCCTGCATGCTCAGAAAGATGTAGTGATCTCTCTCTCTGTCTCTCTCTCCGTCTCTGTCTCTCTGTCTCTCTGTCTCTCTCTCTCTCTCTCTGCATCCTGGCCATCATGCTGTGGAGCGCTGTGCTCAGTCTACTGTTGTCCAACACACATCTGGTCAACGGCACACCAGAGCCACAGCCTCGGGCCCAGTACCGACAGG
The DNA here is from genome assembly GCF_904425465.1 of Colossoma macropomum. Lineage (NCBI taxonomy): Eukaryota > Metazoa > Chordata > Actinopteri > Characiformes > Serrasalmidae > Colossoma > Colossoma macropomum. The sequence goes on along the minus strand of NW_023494784.1, from coordinate 23,726,397 downwards.
TAGCTTAAAAAAAAGGTATTGGGGATTGGAGATACGGAAAACAAAACTGAAAAACAGAACTACTTCACAAAGTGCTGTATTTGCACTTTGAGCTATGGTCTTAGGTTCTTCACTGGGCTGCTCATTCCACCTCGGAGGAGATTTATCCAGTGCTGGGAGCCTAACGCTGTGTTTACATTGGTCTGGCGCGGCAGCACAGTGGATCCCTTAGTTTTTCCCATGATAAGCGCCATGGTCATCACATGGTGAATGATGGGACCAGCACAGGGATGGGAGGTGCAATGTGTTAAAAAAAAAAAAAAGAAAAAGTTAAGCAGAACTGAACTTCATGCAAATAAATCCATCCAACGCAATGTATTTACCCAATCAGAAAGCAAGTGATGTTTCAATGTCTGCAGCTCACTGTAGGAAACATTCATTTAAATTAGGAAACATTCCTGTGTGACATTAAGACCATATATTAGTACCTGTGCTGTCAAATGATTAAAATAATTAATCGCAATTACTCATGTTATTACTCATATGCACTATTCAGACAGGTTAGTTATACCTGAGGAGGAGGGGTAATGTACTTTACTGGCAGGTCTCAGTGATTTACGTTCTGCTCAAATGTGCCATGTGAGTCAATTTTACAGACTTTCAATAAAGATTCCGGGACGTTTTACCTTCTATACAGTGAGCTGTAGAAATAATTGTATGTTAATTCTGTATGCATCAACGTGTCCCTAAAAAGCTTGATTTTATGTGGTGATGTTGACTGTAACTGCTGGCTGTGAATTCCCAGGCTGGTTAGGGTAAATGGAATAACAGCTAAATTAAAAGTTTTGACATTTTTCTACTTGTGTCTGGAGTGAAGGCAGTGCGTAAATTATGTAGGCACTCTCATCTCTGTCATTTAGACCAAAATTTCTCATCATCGATCATAAACATTACAGATGTCCTGTGGTACACTAACATCACCACACCTCCCTGTGGAAAACTAATCCTGTACAAATAATGCTTTATGTGCTCAAATTTGACTCTAAAGAAAGATTTTTCGATCTAAAAAGCAGTACATGTGTATCTACATGAGTGGACAAAATAAGCTTCATCAGAATGTATTTATTTCTTTTAACAATTTTAACAAATGAAGTGATTTCCATTGCATCAGTGCAGTGTCCAGTTATCTTTGCCAGTGCCCAGCGAGAGCAACTGTATGTTTAAACTCCTCTGTGATTGTAGACCACTTGCTCTCCTACTGCTAAGTTACACCTCATTGATTTATCCACAGTTCTCCACCGAGCACCTTCCAGTGTAGTGTGTTGAAGGCATCCTCTACTGTTAATGTCACTAATATTATTACTGATATTGACATCAGCTCTGTTTTGCTTACTTAAGACTTGACATCCTTTAATGATGAACAACATAGCTGGCAGTAGCTGGTTTTACCCAGAGGGCCAGCAATAGAATGCTTGTCCATTGAAAGCTGCATTTGAATGAGAGGGCTATAGTTGCACAGTCATAGCAAAAGCACACAAGCAATTTGCCTTCGGTGAGCAGCTACAGATGATTCAAAGGGTGATACTAGGAAAATGTGTTGACAATGATTAAAAAAATTAGTGCCATAAATTTGTGTTATTAAACCATTAACAGTAATTAATACACCGCTAATGTTCAATTGGTAATCAGCCATACGCAGCCAGCTGAAGAGGAACAATCTTGTTACCATGCCAGACCAATGCAAATTCATCATAACTCATAGTAAACCAACTTGCTTGACTGGCAGATCCCCAAAATGGACCATAAATTTCCATGAAAACGGAGAGCAAATGCACCAGGAAGCTGTAGATAAACAAACACATGATAAATAATAATAGAGCCACACTCATTTAATCCAGTTTTAACCCTGTCCTTAGGGACCTCCATCACACGCACTCATTCCCTCGTTTTCACACACTCAATCTGCTTAATCTCTTTATGTGCTTCCATTCGGCATTAAAAGAGCAGAAGCAGGCCGAGGGCTCCTCCGAGAGTGTGTGTGTGTGTGTGTGTGTGTGTGTGTGTGTTTGCAGACAGGGGCGAGGCCCTGCTGTAGGGAATACCCCTCACTCATATCGTCATATGTGTAATAACAGGATCATCTGCGCTCTTCATGATCTCAGATTAAACTGTAGAGACCAAATCTGCAATCTGGGAATCTCTCTCTCTCTCTCTCTCTATCTCTCTCTCTCTCTCTCTCTCTCTATCTCTCTCTCTCTCTCTCTCTCTCTCTCTCTCTCTCTCTCTCTCTCTCAGTAAATTTGAGTTTACGTTAACATTAAACTGTCTCACCTTCTCATTTTTATGTTTAGCCTTTTGAAAGAACTTAAGGGGGGGAGGAGGGGGGGGGAGGTAACTGAAGCCGCACACACTCCTCATACATCAATTTGTGTGATCTGTAATACATTTTAATGGGCCAAATGCGAAGCCTGTCAGGCCGAGGCTAGAAATAGAAACATCAGCAGCTCTGGTGAATGTGCAGGTTGTTTCAAAGAGAGAAGAGTTTTCCTACCATATGTCTCTATAATCCCTTCACTCATCACCCACAAGGCCAACTAGGAGCAGAGAGCCACCATTATTGACCTGCAGTGCCTGTTCTCTCTGTGTAACTATACGTCATAGTGTTTATTTATTTATTTAGTTAGTTAGTGAGTTAGTTAGCTAGTTAGTTGGAGGGTTCAGCTCCAGTTTTCCCGTAAGCACTTAGTCTGTTGCGTAGCGGGGACCTGCCTCTAAGGATGCCTGCAGCGACAGTGATGGAGCGCAGCTGTTTAACTGCCACTGCTCTATAGTGATATTTCCTCTCAGGTTCCTCACACGTTTTCCTTGTATCATTCTTGCCCTGTCTTTGGCTGTTCATGTTGGATCAGTGCTCAATGACCTACAAATTAAAGATGTATCAAGGGACCGAGAGCATAGTGAAATGATGGGTACTCTCCAGGAACGGGCAGTTCCAATGAGCAGTGGTGAAAATAGAAATATGGTAGCTTCATCTGAGTCATTACTTACCAGCCCTGTTGAGGAGTTCTTCTCATTAGTAGCACTGCAAAGCTGTAAAATTACATACAGCGTTATGTATTGCCTTACTTATCCTAAAATCTTGAGCAGTTTGTGGTGCTTTTTGAAGTTCCAAATCATCCAAATTGTGCCATTATGGATACTCTAACTCCTCTGTTTTATGAGCAGCTGTTCCTTCATTTATAGGTTAGTAGAACAGAAACAGAATGGAACAATTCTTCTGACTTAGAATAAGTAGACAAGAAAAGCTGACTGTCCTATTAAAAGTAAAGCTCTTCCTAAAGCTTTTCGATGAGATTAGAATTACACACATTTACCATTCCAGGGTGCCTGTCTGTGCCCTGTGCTACTCTTATGATAACACCATTGCGGCTTTAAAAGAAATTATTCCAGATACGCTGCAGCAGTCCATTCAGAGCTTGACTCAGCCTTGCATACGCAGCAGAAATTTGGAACTTCATGATCATCATTCACAATCATATGCACACATCTGGGAGAATGATTGTTCCCAGTGAAGCAGCTCTCTCAGACTTTGTGTATACAAACAGTGTCTGGCTGTTTCACAGCAAATAGACACAATTATGCAGTCCAGCTGACACTTAAGTTTGGTTTGTAAAATGTTTGCAAAACAAAGAAACAGGTTTTTTTACTAACAAGCCATTTTGATTGTTGATATAATTATTTATTGCAGTTTTTATTAATAATGAACTATTTGTTGAACGTTTGTGTGTTTTATCGTGTTGTATTTTGTTGCTGTTTGCATATGCGCCCATACCAGATTATGGAGAACTGCTTGTTTTACTTGTTCATGTCCATGGTAAAGTCACTGTGAGGCTAAAGTGCTTTAAACAGCCACAAGAATGTTCACCACAATTCATCACAGGCACATATCCAAAACCATGAATCGAAAGTGTAGCCAGTAAGGACTCTGATGATCATGGTGTGTTTTTCGTGACCGTGAGGAAAGGAAAGAATGACAGAGCATGTCTTTTCAAATTATTATTCTTAATGATAAAAGTGACGCTGCACTGATAATACAGGCTGTAGTCTAATAGCTGTCATTGGACAGAATGCTTTAAAGGGTCCTTATTCTAAATTTTTTCTGTTTTTTTATTTTTTCACTTATTTTAAGGTTGACATTTACATTTATGTGGTTTTATATATCAAAACATAATTAATTTTTACATGACAACCTCTCTTTATCCCTTCGTATTCAACAGGCTGTTTTTCTTACTGTGCCTTTAAGATTGATGTATGTAAGTGAGCTCTGTCCTGTATTGTGCTTTATTCAAAAAAGCTGTCCAGGTGGGAACACCTCTTAGACCTTCAGTGTACATAGGTGGGGCTGAAACATGGATGTATGTGAATGATTTGCCTCTCATGACCGCACAGAATTCAAAATGAGTCATTTTTGATGCATAGTATTCGTATATATGGTCTGTATGGACTGGGTAGTGAAAGGTGCATTATGAACTTGAACAGTGTCAACATACTACTTCAAGCCTCTTCATTACAAAAAAGTGTGAATGTTGGTTTTCCATGATATGGGCTCTATAAGGTAGGGGCAAAAAAGCGGTTCACGTCAAATTGACTGTGGACCAAATGATGAACTGCATCTCTGACTGTCTGCTTTTTGGTCCCTAGCCATGTGAGACAAAGATGGATGGATGCTGTGACTTTCCAGATCACTGGAAAGAAGGTTTCTCCTCAGTTGGGGGGTTGCCCCATTTCGGTTATGAGAGAATTGAGACTAAGTGTTGAGTAACCGAGACATTTTTAGACACTTTTTGTGTGTCTGCCCTCCCCTCTGCTCTCCTTTGTGTCTTTCTGATTTTTCTTTTGCACTGTTCTTCTTTCTGTCTGCTAGGTTTTTAAGGTGAAGGCTGTCCAGCTGGCGGAGAAGCTGCTTCCTGCCTTCAACACCCCTACAGGCATCCCCTGGGCCATGGTCAACCTCAAGAGGTGAATTACATTTTCTGCCGTTGTTTAGCTGCTCTTTAACTTTTTCACCTCTACTTTTCTGCTGTTTTCGCTTTTCTCATTAGGCTCCTTCACTCTGAAAAGTTCTTATGTGTTTCTTGGCTTTGACATAGAGTTCTAGGGAAAATCTGTAATGATCTAGAACATTTATCTGGAAGTTCTTCATCTTTGCAAAAAATGATGTATTTAAAGACATAATAACATAAGCATGACCTAAGATGTACTGTGAAGTCAGTGAGTCTATGTTAAAACACTAATATGAAGCATCATTCCAAAGAACTAGTTAGGAGCACCAAACTTGAACCTTGAACTGAAGTCATAATTTCCATACAGTTGTTCCCATGTGTATGTTCATGTATCCATTCACTGAGCACCTTATTAGGAACACTGTACTGATACTGGGTAGAGCCTCCTGTTGCTCTCAAGACAGCTTCACTTCTTCATGGCATGTATTAAACAAAATTCTAAACACATTGAGATTCTGGTCCATGTTGACATGATTGCATCATGCAGTTCCTGCAGATTTTTCATGCTGCGAATCTCCTGTTTTACCACATCTCAAAGGTGTTCTGTTGTATTTGAGTAAGAGTAGTAATGTTCTAGGTACAATATTACTAGAAACTTGTGCTTTAACTCAAGTAGAAAATAATTACATGTGGAATATGGTGCCCATAACTTGACAAAGGTGCTTCATAAAAACATCACAAAGGTCGTTTGTCAAATTTAAAAGTGATTATACTATTAAATTACTCCAGAGAACCTTTTTAGGCACCTTTCCTTACCTTCCTCTCGATGCCCACCACTCCACTGCTCCAGCTTGCTCTGTAATTCCACCATGCTTGCTTTCTTTTTCTTAAGTGATGCATAATGTAAGCCTGTTAGCCCCCATGTGAATAGGTCTTCCGGGGCCTTCTCTGCTCTTTCCCTGCTTAATGCGACTGTCCACATAATTTCATTTCAATGGCGCGAGATGAAAATTGCACAATTAATCCATTGAGCGCATTGCAAATGTACATTAGGGTTTTAGGGCAGAAAGGAGGCTGAATCAAACAGAGCCCGACACAGCTTTTGTGAATTAATTGGGTGTTTAGAGAAAATGGATTGGGAACAGAAGAGACTACTGTGATTTTTTTTCAAGGTGTATCTAATCCTGAGGAAAAGAGAAGGTTTGTGTTCCATTAATCCTCATTCACCCGAGGGAGCCCACCCAGTCATTACAAACACACACAAACACGCATCGCACACAAATGTACTGTCCCTCAATAGGAAGACGTGAACGTAGCATGAATGTGAATGAGTAAAAGGCACAGAGCTTTCTTCCAGGAGAGCAGTTGACAGATAGTGATGGGTCAGAGTACAGCAAAGCTCGGTTAAAAGAGCAGTACTGAATGACAGAGTGCATTTCTCTTTTCCCACCATTTCCACAGTGGCTTGCTTAAGTTTCATCCTGCTGTAGTAAACAGCAGAGAGCAATACCTCAGTCTTTATATTTAGTAATGTGATCTCCTGTGTCTCTCAGTGGCGTAGGCCATAACTGGGGCTGGGCGTCAGCTGGTAGCAGCATCCTGGCTGAATTTGGAACCCTACACATGGAGTTTGTGCATCTGACTTATCTCACTGGGAACCCTGCCTACTATCAAAAGGTTTGTCCATGTGCTGTGTCATATTTATTCACCTTATTTTTAATACTTTTATTTGTGTAATTCTGTATTTATTTAATTGATCATTCCCTTTATATTATCATGATGTCCCTTTATTTCTGTTGTAATGCTTATACGTTTTTACTTTTATTAATCCCTTAAAATCCCAGGCATATTACATTCTAAGGCATACGTAAGCCCTAACATAAACCTATGTAGACATTCGTGATAGAAGTGAGTGATTGGCAAAAATGTAGCATCACAATAGTTTTCATGATACATGATATGTCATAATGTATGTCGTCTTATAAATTGGAAAAGACAAAATAGAGCCATGTTTAAAACTATGAGCATAATAATTAATATTTTTAGCATTTCACACACTGTGCTGCACTAAAAGCAATTAAACAGGATTAATTAGGCTCTGCTTGTAATCAGACACACAGTTGAGAAGTGTTTAAGTACTGATGATATCTACAGTATACTTAGAAAAGCAAATTGTGATGTAATTTATCACAATAATCATAGGTATTGTCATATTGCTCAAACACTCCAGTAATTTTATTTTCTGATATTAGTTTGACACTTTCGGAAGTGAAGTTACTGTGTCCGAAACTAAGGGCAGCTGTCTCGATGCTTTGCTGCCTGCAGTGTCTCACAAGTCATTGTCTGAGAAGGCAGCGTTGTCCACTGTGCCAGTTCTGATGTTTTCTGCTATTTTTTTGAACCGGCATAGACACACAGGATTATTGGATATGCAAGGCAGCGAAGGATGCCTTCAAAAAACAGCCGAACAGAGGAGCCTCAGCAGGCAGCGTTTTATACAAACTTTAGATTTGGACATGACTGGCTGCCTGCCTGCCTCAGAATACTGTATGAGCGTTTATTAGGCTTCAGACACAGCCTTAGACTTTGTTGCTCATTGTGTGTCACAGTGACAGTTTTGATAATATGACATAGCATAACTAAGCTATGAAGTCATGTTATTACATACTACATCATTTCACCTAAAAAGTGTCATGACAAGCCCAAATGAGAAAAAAATCGATGTCACCTATTAAAGGTGTTGTGTTAACGTGACATTAAAGTTCATAAAAGCAGACTTTTATTACAGGCAACAACTATTGGATTAAGTCTTTTATAAAAGTTTGTCAGTTGTCATGATGAGGTTATGTATGTGTCATGTAACCTTATGAAAACTGGCCTATTGCCCAAAGTCATGTAGCGCTGTTATTTTCATTATTATTAGTATTACAGTTAACCTTACTATGTTTGTGTTTGCATTTGTATGTGCTTCTGTAATAATGCCAGTTTACGCTTCGTATCAGGTGATGCACATCCGCAAGCTACTGGCTAAGATGGACAGACCCAATGGGCTCTACCCAAACTACTTGAATCCTCGCACAGGCCGCTGGGGCCAACGTGAGTACCTTCACTCACTGAGCTCTCCTGCTTCTTTAAAGGACAGTTCCTCTGGAAAAACACAAATGGCAAAAAAGAGTCTTTTGCCATTCTTCAGTCATTACACAATGAACCTGAGTCTGAATTCTAATGGCAAGGAGTCAGATATGTGATTATAGGTTTCTGCGCATTCTGTGGCAGTGAGGGGATGGTAGCCCTGTTCCTGTCTGAAAGGCAGTGACCCATAGCGTCTCTGCTGAAGCTTCACGCTTACACTGTACGTGCTGTTCCTGTCTTTAACTCAGCCATCTTTTACTCCGCTGGCACAGTGAGGAAATGATACATGTGACAATTTATCTCCATGCTTGTGTTAATGCGGTACGTCAACTAGAGGGAGGATGTGAATGATTTTTTTTTTTTTTTCCTTTAATAAATATCCGTAATTATGTGTAGTGAAAACACTCCAGTGCATTTTAACAAAGTCTTAATTACAGAGCGAGATGAAGTTTTAATTACTGTCTCCGTCTCTAAAGGCTAAACTTGAACGTAAAACCCACTGTGCTGAGACACACGCACTAAGCCTGTCTAAACAAATTATGCATACATACGTAACTCACTAGTTAACATACTCACAAACATATTCTGTTATCCCTGAATAAATGCATGCAACTCCTTCGCAAAACATGCAGCATATGTCATTTATATAATCACTTACATATTCACTCCACAGACATCTTGTGTGTTTCCAGATTCTAGGCTGTAATTACGACAGAAGCAGAGCTGTCTGAATGGGCGTTCACTGTGAATGACAGGCCATTGAAGTAGAGGGTCACTTTCTCCCCCTGCACTCCTGTCCTGTAACACTGATTATCTGCGTTAGCGTGTCTATCAGTACATACTACTTTTTTAGTCTTCCGTAAAGAGAGTAGTATTTGAAGGGTTTTGTTTCAAAATGCACTTTTACAAATTTTCTTTTTTTAATAATAAACATTGTTGGGAGTGGGCTTTACACATACACAACATATCAGTGCTATGTTACCATTAATGCTATCTTTATTAGATAAATAAAAATGATCGTTTGATTCTTCTATCATATGTCAGCTCTTATTCTTTTTAAAATCTTGTTCTACACAAAATTGTTACAAGTACATCTACAGTATTTTGGAATGAAACTCTTCATTTACACTTATATTTCTGGTTTTATAAATGAAAGCTGCTGCATGGGTAATAAAGGATTTAATAAAGAGTTTTGCAGACCATTCTGGAGGTTTGTCACTGCAGGTTTTTGAGGGGTGCTCTGGATAAAGTTCCAGACTGTAATTTCAGTTCCTGTCCTTCTTTCATTTCATGTCTGAGTGAGCAGCCCCTCGTGTTATTTATTCTACCTCTTAATCATTACTACTGCTGCTTCTCTTGCTCTTGAGTATCTCCAGCTCTCCAGTCCCTGATTTTCTCCCTGTTTCACATCCATCGTATTCTACGTATTCTAGCATTTTCTCTTTCAAACATGTTCGCTCTATCTCTCTCTCTTTTTGTTTCTCTCTTCTTGCTCTTTCTTTGCCATACAGCTTTCACAAATCATTTATTCACAAATTATTCCTTCTTTTTTGCCAAAGCCTGTCACTCTGTCATATACAGTGGAATCCTCTAGTCTGAGACCTCTACTAATAAGGCTTCTTATTTGCATTCTTTTCTAATTTAATTCACTTTTTTCATTATAATTTGTATTTTCAGCATAACTGTTAGTGAAAAGTAGAATCTTTGAAATACATACATACATGAATCTCATGAATCTCAGAACTTCATTTTTTTCGTGTACTTTACTGACAGCATGCCCTGGAGCTGGCGTGTTTTTTGTAGTTTGTTCAAAAGCTTCTGATGAGCAGATCAGATCCACCTGAAGTCCTCTGAACATGAGCTTCAGTTGAAGAAAACGACTAAATAGAATCTGACTTTTTTGTACAAAGGCTTTAATCTCACAGATTTGCCTAAATGTGATTAGTGACCTGAATATTTCTTAATTTTCCCTGACTTTTCTTTAGTTTTCACAGTTCTAAAAAAAATTCCTGGTTTAAATTTATAAAATCCCAGATTTTTAGTGCAGTCTCAGACTTTTGCATGCTGCTGCATGTTGTATACAATTAAGGGGTTTCAAGTCCTCCTTGACTGTAGCCTCTTGCTCTCACTCATCTTCATACAGTGTTGGGATTCTTGTTACAGAGAAGGCTCTCGAGGGGATCTGCAGCTTTTCACATTACTCTTGCTTTATTAGTTTGCTGCTTGTTGGTTTACAGGTAGCTTGAAGGGTCAGAACAAGTAAGACTTAAAAAGATGAGTGGATAATTTATGTTAATGTGTTATTAATTTGTGAACTTTGACACCCCTAATTTTTTGACAAATTAACTTTTTTCAAATGTACTCTTGCCTATTTTTCATTTGTCATCACTTTTTATTTTTTTCCCCTTCTTTTCTTTTTCTTTTTTTTTACTCCACATCTCTCTCTCTCCCCCTCCCTTTCTCTCTGAATAATTCATCATCTTCTCTCGTTTTGCCACAGGCAGGCCAGTTCCACAAATCCATTTGCATACAGTACATTGTCAAGTGCTTCTGAGTGGCTTTTGGAACTATTTCTCATTCTGTGTCCTCGTGCTCGCACACCCTGCCTGTTCACTTACGGAATTGCACTGAGGCTAATAACTGGAAAATGATCATTTAGCTGCATGTGTGCATGTGGGTACATGTTTTATATGAGCAGGAGTGCGAGAAGGACATAAGGTCCAGCTCTCACAGACCTAGTTTGTCTGAAGATGGGTGAGCTTAACGGGTGACAAGGCCATAAAGTGCACCGTAACACCTTCATCTGCGTGCACTTATCTCTCCCCAGAGAGACATCGCCATCTCCCAGCCATCTGCTTTTCTCCCATCCTGTTCCCGAAAGACGCTTCCATAACAGCCCTGACTGCATGTTCCACAGTGTCACATCACGTCCCTGTTCACTCATATAAACATGCACACTCTTCATGCCTTTGGAGCGCTGCAGTGGCATCAGCAGCTAGGCACTAGAGCTGTGCTAATGGCCTCTCCATCAGCCCTCTATGACTATGAGCATTGTTGTAGCACATGCAGACTCAGCACTCTGGTGCTACTCTGCTTGTTCTCAGTTTCTTGTAGCATGTTTGCTCTCTGGTTGGTCTTGTCTTTGTGCTTTGAGTGTGCCGAGCTCTGGCACATTCTTATCAGGGTTGCTGTCAACAATGCAGTTGTTCATTTTTGAATGACACTTGGTTATGGACATGAAGGAACAATTAATGACTTGCAAATCTGCATACAGTAATGTGCGAGTAAGGTTCTCAAACGCGTCACTGACGTTCCTCTTCAAAAAAACACTTATATTCAAGCAACTACCCAGCAACACCTTAGCTGGCTTACAAATTTCTTTCATGTGCTAAAGGAGATATTTCTAAGGAGATTATAAATAAGATAATCTGTTGCTGCTCTTGCTTAGGGAAGCAGAAAGTCACAGGAAAATAAATGAAAAAAACATATAGATAAAGATTTAGGGAAAATGGATCTCCTTAAACCATGCCAGACCTTTTAGACCACAAAACCAAAACTAAACTAAAACTGTCACCATCAGATAAACGTTATTTAAAGCTTTCGTTTTTGAGAGACAGGAGACAATCCAGCCCAGCTCTTTAGAGCTTCAGATCTGAAAATATCCACAAATGTTTCTGTCCAGTCTTTCACTGTGAGAAGACAACTCAATGCAGTAGTTCTGAAAGAAGGTGTGTAGCTGTTACTGAGAAAAAGAAATGGACAAAAGCAAGACCATAAGACTAAAATTGGACATCTGAGATTTTGGAGTAAAGTTTTATACATTGATGTCTAAATTTTTAATTAGGCTTACTTGGATTGTGAGAAGCTGAAAATATGACCAATTTCTAAGACTGAACTTTGAAGAAAACAAATCCCTACAGGTTTTTATGTTGTTGTTTTTTTTGTTTGTTTTTTTGTTGTGAATGCTAGTCTGCTGAAAAGAGTGGTAGCTGTAATAACAGCAAAAGTTGGATACACTAAATACTGAATGTTTTGTATTTAGTTGTCAAGGCTTCTGTGATTGTTCTGTTAAATATGTTTTCTGCTTTTTTTCTGACACTGACAAGTGAGTAACTTGATGACCGTTTTGACTGGAAATAAATAAAATATTGTATATTGTATATACTGAATATTGTATAGTAGTTACCGGATTATAAATCTTAATATTAATAAGGGGTTAACATGGATGTCATAGCTGTTCCAAGCATGTTTTCTTCTTGTTCCAACCACAATTCTTTCGTTTTTGGCTGTGTCAAGATCTTGAACATGATCAGTAGTCTCAATACGCTGTCATCAAACCTGTTCTTCAAGGTCATTCTCTTTTCCTTCATCTGATGCTTGTAAACTATTATTTTTTTATCCCTCTTCAAAATACATTCAGTGCTGACCTTTTCTTTCTGCTCTCTATTATACAGTTTCCGTCTCAAGCTTCAGTTATTGCGGTCATATTGTTTATCTCTTAGTTTACTTTTATAACCTCTTTAGTGAAGCCATTATGACCCATTGCCATCACTGATGCTTCTTGGTCTGCCAAGCATGCACACACACTTCATTACTGTGTTGTATGCATTCAGCAGAGGCGTTTGTGAGTGATTAGGTGATTGGTGGTCTGTGTCCGCCCTGAATGAACACAGGAGCTTACACATGCTTGCCTGATGCATTGTTGTTGTGATGAGGGTGGGCGTCAAGCCTGAATAAACTTTTACAGCTGGGCTTGGGGTCATTAAAGGAATGAGCATCCAGGAGAGAGTAAACACAGCTTTAGTTCCACCAGCACTGAATTTCAGCAGCTTTTTATGGAGTCTTTTAGTGTTGTTACAAGTTTGTCCCAGTAGTACACATGCAGGCCTGTGTTATGTAAGTCGAATTCCAAGTAGGGCATGGAAAGCAGACCATCTTTGAACTTGAATCAGAACAGTGTTTGTTTTTTTTTAATTTATGGTGAATGAATTGATTGTCAATAAATTTAATTTCACAGTTGTTGAAGACTAAGTTTACTTTCTATAAAGGGCACTTTGAAATATTTGTCATTATTATGATAAATTATGTCACAATATGCTTTCCTGAGCATATTGTGGATTTAAATGTCATTTAAAATGATACTTCAGGCCAGGAACTATAACTAATAAACATTTAACATCATCACAAACGACATCTACCAAACAGAGGGAAAAATATTAAACAAAGACAGTAAACAGACGAAACAACAGTAATTTATTTTGGGGTTATTAGAATTGTATAGGGATGTTTGCCAGCATCTGACATCTTTTGAGCAACTCGGTAGAGGAGATGTGTTTACCTTGTAAGTGTATATTGTGAAACTGTCTCGAAGTATCATGGTATTTTTTGCCATTAGTCTTGCTGCTGTCTCACTCTCCAGGCTTTCGCCTCTCTCTCTGCCTGTACAGATCACACATCGGTGGGCGGCCTGGGGGACAGTTTCTATGAATACCTGTTGAAGGCCTGGCTCATGTCTGATAAAACCGACACAGAGGCTCGCAAGACCTATGATGACGCCATCGAAGTAAGCCCTGTTGCTATAGAAACAAGCAATATTCTTGCTTATCTGTTGAATTATCTCCCATCCCTCTCTCACCCTTCTTTTTCTCCTCCTCCGCAAGGCTATCGAGCGTCACCTCATCCGCAAGTCCAACGGAGGCCTCACCTTCATAGGGGAATGGAAGAATGGGCACTTGGAGCGCAAGATGGGTCACCTGACCTGTTTTGCTGGGGGCATGTTCGCCCTGGGGGCTGATGGGTCGCCGGGTGATAAAGCTGGGCATTACTTGCAGCTGGGAGCAGAGATCGCACACACCTGCCACGAGAGCTACGACCGTACGGGTGAGCGAGAGGGGGCGGAAAATGCAGCCTTTCAGCTATTCTGCCTCATATATTTGAGATTTTTGATGGACAGTTGGATTTATAGATTTGTCTGACAGTAGGATCATACCAGATTGTAGCAGGGTGTGTTGTCATGGTAACCCAACAGGCTATTTTGAGAAAGTGCCTTGACTTTCTGTATCACGCAGCTTGACAGAGGTATTGTCACTACGCTCGACTCAGCTAAACAGGTTTAGCCCTCTCCTGTATCTGGGTTGCACCGTAGGGATGTCAGGCTAGCGCTGCGCAGTGCAGTTTACAGATCCCCCGCGGCTTTCTGCTCTTCTGTTATACTGCCTGAATGTTACTCTCTAAGCCTCTTTTGTGCTCTGGAGAAAATACATACATACATACATCATCTAAACCGCTTTTCCTTCTGGGTCGCGGTGGGGTGCTGGAGCCTATCCCAGCTGTCATTGGGCGGAAGGCAGGATACACCCTGGACAGGTCGCCAGTCCATCACAGGGCAGACAGACAGACATACACACTCACACCTAGGGGCAATTTAGCACATCCAGTCAGCCTGACTGCATGTTTTTGGACTGTGGGAGGAAACCGGAGTACCCGGAGGAAACCCACGCAGACACGGGGAGAGCATGCAAACTCCACACAGAAATGACCCTGGTCGCCCGGCCGGGAATCGAACCCAGGCCATTCTTGCTGTGAGGCAACAGCGCTACCCACTGCGCCACCGCGCCGCCCTGGAGAAAATACAGAAAGTGAGAATTTTCTGTCTGTCCTGAGTATTAGAGATGTGCATGGGTACTGGTTGGGTAATTGTTAATTGTTTATGGTTCCAGTATTCAAATAGTAAAATCACGATCCAGAAGTTGTGTTATACTTTGCTACAATGACACAAGGACCATAACGAATGTGTTGCCAAGGGCACAATGTTTAGGACAGAGACAGTGTGGCTGTAACTGTGCTATTTAAGATGACATTAGGTAAGTCCAGAAACAACAAGCAGACATTTCTCTGGAAAGCTAAAGCACTGGGTAAAAGACATCACCATGTTCTACTGCCCTGTTATGTATTAGTGTTTGTGTACGCTTTGTTAGCTCATCTGAAGGGGCAACCTCAAGCCTTATCTTCCACGAAAACCTACTGTTTTTCCCTGAACAGCCAAACATTTCTCTTGGCTATTTTTAAATAATAAAACATATTTTCAATTGTAGAGCTCTGTTTGCTGGTAGTTCTCATTTGAGCTACTTATTTTCTTTAACTTGTTTGTATTATGACTAAGAACTATGATATTTTAATTTAAGGTACAAGTGTAAAATATTTCAAGTGTAAGATGTTAAATGTGAGGATTATATTAAACATCCAACAAAAACTGAATAATAAAGCACTGCTTAACTGATAATATCTATCTGAGGGCTGTTCAGATAAACATGCTTAAAGATACCCTGTCTGTAACTTCGCTCAAGCAGAACTAAGCACAATACTGTAAGCATAGATAAATGACTGAAACAGGCACTACATGCATGTTATGTTGTAGACTATCCTGCTGTGTCCATGGCTCACTAAAAGCATTATCCAAGCTTTAATGTGGCTATGCTTTAAGGAAGGTAAGGTTCTTATTCATGTTACTGCAGGATGTGCATCCAGAGAATGCACGCACACAGAATGCTGATGTGGCA
Organism: Colossoma macropomum; assembly: GCF_904425465.1. Classification (NCBI taxonomy): domain Eukaryota; kingdom Metazoa; phylum Chordata; class Actinopteri; order Characiformes; family Serrasalmidae; genus Colossoma; species Colossoma macropomum. The sequence continues at coordinate 23,710,724 of NW_023494784.1, read as the reverse complement.
AGTTGGAAGAACTAACAGCTGATGAATTAGCTTGCTAGTTTAGTTACGCTGTCTAGGTTAGCTTTTGCTAGGTGGTTAGATTTTGCTCGCTGAGTTACTTAAACGGGAGCAGATCGAGACTGTGGGGAATGCATAGTTTTGTTAAAGCTTGTGGAACAAGCCACATCAGCTTTGTGATTAGTGAGGATAAGGCTTACTCAAGCTTTACCCAAGATTAGGAGCACCCAGTTTAAACCAAAAGGGGAGAAATTCTGGTGAAATGCACTGGTTATACTTTGTATATGTATAGACGTTTTTAAAGTGAAAAGAGCCTGAATATACCTTTTTGTTCATGAGGTTAGGGTTAGGTTGGGTTTAGATGTAAGTATATCATCATTCAACTGCAGTATTATGGTAGTCAGTTGAAGTGCTTAGTAAAATAGTAATACCAAACCTGTTTGTGTGTGCTTGTCCACAGTTCTGAAGCTGGGTCCAGAGGCCTTCAAGTTTGACAGCGGGCTGGAGGCAGTTGCCGTGAGGCAGAATGAGAAGTATTACATCCTGAGACCGGAGGTCATTGAGACTTACTGGTACATGTGGAGATTTACCCACGACCCCAAGTACAGGCAGTGGGGCTGGGAGGCAGCTCAGGTAAGTACACAATCTCCAGTCTCGCTATCTACTCCAATGTGTACATAGTTCTCTTCAGCTTACAGTAATTAAAAATTAGATTTACACAGGGCTCCCAAGTAGCATAGCTGTCTAATATTTCAGCATATCACCAGGAGATGGAATCTCCATATGGTGGAGACTTCAAGAGAGCATAATTGGTCCTGTTTAATTGGATGTAGTGATTTGTAGTTTGTGAAGTGTTGAAACACAAGTTCCAATCCATGCACTTTTTGAAAGCATTTTTGATAGCTTTTTTTTAACTGTAGCATGACTGTTACGTTGTCTGTTCCAACTATGGATGTTAACTGACAAATAAATAATTCACCAGTGCTGTGAGTTTAACATTATTTCTTTTCCAATAAACTGCAGTTCCTATTTGAATAGCATTCTGCTTGAGGGGCAGTATTTAATTGTAAGTATGAGGACACTGTATGCAGTTGGTTCCAGTAAATAGACCTAATGAAAAATGATGCATGCATCTAAAAATAGTAGTTTTAGAAACCACTTTTTGAGAAGATGATAGCACAACTACAGTGATGCACCATTTTGAGAGCCAACATCCACAAGTGATCCACAAGACAGATAACCTTTTCGTGTATGGTCTTAGAGAGAAAGTGGCAGTGTGAGAAAATCAAACATGGGTGTGAAAAATGATGTAGAAGGACATGATGAACTGCAGTGGCTTTTGAGAGCTACTGAGGTGCACTGAGCCAAAGCTAGACTATCTTTAAAGTCATTAGCAACAGCAGCCAGTTCATCCAGTTTTTGTTTTCTTGCTGCGTTCTGTGATGAACAAAAAGTCTCTGATAATGTAGTATCATCTACAAAGTGAGATTGAGGAGTAAATGGCACTTAGCTCATGCATTTGTAAGTAAATTACACTCCAGACACTCCAGGCAGCTTCAGTGTTTTTCCTGCAATCAGACTGAAGAACAATCTGATAATTACAGCACAACACTTCTTAAAATTCTGGCGAGTAATGCTCTGATGTTTCCGTCCTTTTTCTCACATGAGGCGATATTAGCGTGATATGAGTTTTACACAATGAACTTTTCCACACTCTCACCCCACCACTTGCAGTCAGAAGAGATTACTTTTTAGGATAGTAAGTGTAAAAAAAAGGCAGATTAAATGTTTATGAAGATCCTCTAGTGGACTAGATTTGCTGTATACCAGCCTTATATGGCTGTTTACCTCCAAAACTCCAACAAATTAGTCATCGAATGAGCCTATCAGTATTACATTATACAGGCCATACAAAGAACACTGTTGATGTGAAGGGCCATAAATGTGCATATATAAGGTATTTTACAGTGGCTTCAAATGTAGCTCTCCAGTCAGCTTTTAGATATGGAAGTTTTTGTTTCATAATTGATATTTTGATGAGTCGCATCCGTAATTTTAGCCAATGACAGTCGATTATGAATCAAAACAGTTTGCCCTAATTTGCATCCCTAGTTCCAACTTATGGACATGATGGTGATATGATGTTTTTGCCATATTGTTCATACTGAACTGTGAATTTGTATTAGCGACAGGAAAGGGTAGACTGTGTGAGAGAAGAATACTCTGCACCTAAGTGTATTTTTGCCCTTATCTCATCTTTTTGATTTGTATCTCTTGCTCGAGTTATCTGCACCATCATGCTGCATTTTAGATTTTTTTTTCCCATATCCATCTTTATATATGCCTCTTTCTCATCTAAATGTTTTTCTCGAGGCAGACTCTGCCTCTGGCGCATGATTGTGTGTGTATAAAGATTTCAAAGTGTTCTTGAGAGTGGAGAGTTGTTTCTCTGTGATTGGACTGCTTTGTTCTGCTGGTGCAGCGTAGCTCTTCTGCATTGGGACTCCCTTTGATGAACCACTGGGTGCCTTACTGCTCGCTCTCTCTCTCTCTCTCTCTCTCTCTCTCTCTCTCTCTCTCTCTCTCTCTCTCTCTCTCGCTCTCTCTCTCTCGCTCTCTCTCTCTCTCTCTCGCTCTCTCTCTCACGCTCTCTCATATTCTCACTCTCTTTTTCTTTCAAAGGAGACTGTGAAGAAATAAAGCTAACTTGTTTGCTGTTTTACTGAATTCCCTCCTGTTTTTTTAATCTTCTTTTTTCCCTTCAGCCTTTTTTTTCCACTCCTTTGCACTTTTTTTCTCTCTCTCTCTTTGTCCCTGACGTCTCCTTATCTCTCAGTCTCCCCTGACAGGCTCCTGGCTCTCAGCTTAGATAGCTTTGTGTTGATCTCCTGGTCCACTGATGCAGTGTCCTGTCTCAGCTGTTCATGCCTGAGCTCTGATTCAGGCCTGAGCTGAACCAGGCTGCTTTATTACGAGCTGGAATTCAGAGCCTTGCTGGAGCACTGGAGCTCCACATATTAAACTGTGTGATTGCTTAAAAGAGTGAGCTTTCAGTCAGAAGAAGCTTAGTTTGGGCTGAGCAGCCTTTACTAGATGGTATATGTAAAGTTGGAAGAAAAAGTATTTTTGCCAAGTAGATTCGAAATGTCAGAACTTGGGACGTGTACTCAGTTAACTGTTCCAGGTGCCACACTACTGCGAGTTCCTCAATATGAGCATGTTGTAAGTGTTTTAGCTTGTAACTGAATAAATGTGAAGAAATATTAATTCAGTAAAAAGTTCAAGAATTTCTTGTTTTCAAAAAAGTAGTTGATATCTTTTGAGCTAGAAGTTAAATTCCATCATCAACCAAACTGGTTTAATTTAATGAAGAATTGATTAGCCAGACCTGGCACTCTATGGATCACTACAAATACTACTGGGCTTCTTCAAGGAGAGGTTTGGAATTGGTTAAACAAGCACGCTGACACTTTATGTTAACGTTACTTGTGTACATTCTAATATTAGTGTTTTTCCATGCATATAAAACTTACTGCCTGGATAAATAGCTTTTCAAATATAGATTTCTTGGATGCCTAAGACTTTTGAACAGGACTGTACATCATACATTTTCGCAATGAGGAATGCTGTTCTAACTGCTGCTGTGACTGAATTAGTTGAGGTTTGGATGCACAGTACTTGTACATTGTTGTATGCTTCAGTGGGCCAGTGCCATGCTGCGTGTAAGCTTCAGTAAACTGTGTGGGTTTAGCTGCAGATTGCAGATGTAACAGTAGCTGTAGCTGTATGTCTGTACTAAATGCATTAGCTGGAAATGTGCAGGGCCCAGCTGTTGTTGTGCGTAGCCCTGTGAAATGAGTCCATGACAGAGCAGCTGTGTGATGCAGTGTTGCTTCAGGTAAATGACTACAGCACGCTGGGCTTTATTGGCACAGACGGCCAGCGTCCCCTGTCTGAATAACCCTTTGATAGCAAGGTGGATGTGTTAGTGCTGCTGCTGAGGGGACAGTTATTTGTCCCTAAGTGTTGCTTTGTCATAAACAAATAGTAGACTGTTTTTTCTCTTTGAGATTTTGGAAACTGAGCATAATGTGTCATTCTGGTAAAATCCACTAGTGAACTTGCTGTACTGTTGTATTTTGTCCTAGATAATACTGTTACTGTGGTCCATACATTTCTGTGTAATCTAACTGAGTAGGTGTATTTTTCTGTTCTGTACAGGCTATAGATAAGTATTGCCGAGTCAGCGGGGGTTTCTCTGGGGTTAAAGATGTCTACTCCTCCAACCCCACCTACGATGATGTCCAGCAGAGCTTCTTCCTGGCTGAGACTCTCAAGTATGTCTCTTGGACTCTGGTCTTACACCTCATCATGTTCTACTGCTATTGTAAACAGACACCAAGTTTAAGGCAGTTACAACTACTCACTATATTTCTTCTGATTGTATTTAGTTGTAACAATAATTCTAGTGTCAAGCTGTCCTTTGAGGATAAAAATAATGATGACCTTTTAGTAGTAAAATTAATAAAGCTCTTCAGATTAATCACACTGATATCAGAGGCACTAAGCTGCAAAAACAATTCACTATTTTAAATTCACTGATTTTGTGATACCACAAATACACAATTACATGTGTCTGTCTATTCAGCTCACAGTTCAGAGCTGTCCATTTGGGCAGAGGTTGTAAGGATTGTTCCAGCACAGCACAGAGCTGCCATAATGAAGATAGCTCATTGCATGTATCATCTTAATTTGCATATATATATAGAAAGTTATAAGTGGACCTCTAGGGGGAAAATAAAACACAAGTAAAAAAAAATGCAGAATATTCATGTAAGATAAAAAGTAGCTTTATTCAAGATGGATGATTCAAGAATCAAGATACAGATAAGCATTAGTGCCACATTTCAAAAGTGTATGAAAGCAAACAAAGCCTGTATTTTTTGTTGTTTTTTAACTAAATATTTCAAAAATAAAAAATTTAAACAAACAATAACAAAATAAGAATAAATTTGTCATTTTCAGGCTCTTGAAAATTCAAAAGTTTTGAATCTGTATTTTTTCCAAGATACATGCAGTTTATTGCTCTAGAAGTACTGACACCCATGATGTACACAGAAAAGCATATGGTGTAATTTATCTTGATAATATAGTCTTATTATTATCATGATAATGATAATAGTCATATACAGCCCTACTGATAATCCAAAATGAGATTATAAAAGCAGAGCTTCCTAAACTTGAAGGCTCTGCCTTATTTAATGTTAATGCCACCTGCTGGTGGCATAACAATACTGCAGGTATGATTTTAAAAATAGGTCTGTCAGGCAGCATGATTTAAAATAGGTCTACCAGGTGAAGCAAGCAGGATACTAGGCCAGTCTGTTTTTCTGCTCCCCAGTGTATGGAACTAATAGTCTTACAGAACATAAGATTTCTGTGATGGGACTGTGAGTAACTATTGTGCCTGTGCCGCAGGTACCTGTATTTGCTGTTTTCCAGCGATGAGCTGCTGCCTCTGGAAAACTGGGTCTTCAACACAGAAGCCCACCCCCTGCCTGTCCTGCACCTGGGCAACCTCACCCTGCCTGGCAGCCAGGACCAGCGATAGAGGAGCCCCACTGGGCGGCGCTCTCCCCCCTCTGCCCTACCCCCAGTCTCTTTGTAGCCTCCTCTGCCTCTGAAAGACTGCAGGTGCCTGCGCTGAGGAGGCTGGGGGCTTTACTCACTTGAACACTGTCTCCTCCTGAATTCTGGGTTGTGACTGCCAAGCGGAGGGGACCAGGACAAAATTTCTCACTCCAGTTACTCATCTATATCTCTCGCTCATTCTTTTTCTCCCTTTCTGATATGCCGCCAATCAGGAACGGACAGCTCATGCGGCTCAGCCTTTGGCTGTGTGGCTCTCCCTCAACGTATGGGCGGAGCCTATCAGGACACCCTAGCCCAACAAACAAAGCAGAATCAGTTGAACAAACTTGGGAAAGATAACTTTTCTCTGTGAAGAAGAAGAAGAAGAACAAGGATTTTACAGGGCTTGATCCTATCAGTTTCTTGTTTTAATTTGGCGGATCTTGTGGCGTCCACTCATTGCTTTATCACTGCAGCAGAACAAAAAGGCTCTCCAGCCAAACTTTCCATTGACTCTCTCAGTTTAAACTCTGACCTGGACCTGGAGCTCTGGGAGGCAGCAGCTGGTGGATTGGATATGACCTGTGAAATCCATTCCACTTTTTTAGGGAGAATATAGGCCAGAGGCACATTGAGATGTTTGTGGCTTCTCTCATAATGATACAGCGTGTGAGCGTGTGCAACCTGTGTCCCCCACTCTGGCGTTAGTCTGCTGTCAGTCTCCAGTACACTGTGGCACATCAGTCAAATTCTTGTGCCCTCAGTGTGTCATGATTAATTGGTAAAATAACTGTCTGGTTATTTGCAAACGTTTGCTGCTGTTGATCAGATGCTGCTTGCAAGACTATCATCTTCTTCATTCCAAAAACCTTCATTCCGGATGTTCCATTCTCCATCCGTGTTTTTTGTTTGTTTGTTTTTTTTTGTTTTTGCTTTTTCATTACTCTATTCTACCCATCCAGTAAATTAGATGAACGTTTTGTCTGTTTCTAGTCAGCTGCTCGGCTCTTTTCAAATAAAGGGTTGTGTGCTCTGGCTCCTATCCATGCTGCTCTGTACTCCGAGATGGACACCTTGACTGGATTAGTATTTGGTTTGCCTCACTGTTATTCATAATGCTTGTCTGTTGGTTTAAGTTACAGTTCTAGAGAAAGGCCACAGCTCTTTCCCTGTTTTCCTTAGCCGTTGTTGGCGTCATGCTTGAAAGGTATTGCTCTATTGTTCAGCTGAATTTCACCACTAAGTGTAGTCAACAAGAGTGAATGTCATCTGTAATCTACAAGGAATCTTGGGTAAAATTCAATCATGTTTTCTAATGATGCACACAGAGATTATGCTGACTTGTCCATGGCAAAACTACATTAACATTTTTGTACTGTTTTTGTGCCATTGTTGGACTATGAAGCAAATATAGCTTTTTTTTTTGCAAGTTTTGAAAGCTTTTGACCACCTATTTTCATTCCAGTCACTAGATCGGGATCCTTTTTATGGTGCGTATAGATATCGCTGAAGCCCCAGTCATTAGCTTCATTTAAATGGACATTTTTCCACTGCATGCTACACTGTCTGCCTTTGAGCAGAGGAGCATCTGTGGATTTTGCGAGGGAGGCAGAAGCCTTAAGTCAGAAGAGACCGAAAGTGGGCCACCGCTGCTGTACTTTGTATAAGTCCAATACCCAGGTTGACCAGTGACCTTTTAGTGTGAGAAAGGTGAGGACTTTCTGTCTTTGGTCTTTGTAAAGAACCTAAGGTTGTCAGAAAAGCTACTTTCTTGCAAGTGTGCTGGAGACAGTAAGCAGTGTTTATAATGCATCATGTGATGTCTTGGTCAGGACATCGCGAGTGACGCTGGCCGTCTGAAGGAACTCCTATTTTTGTCTCTCCTGTATTTAACCTCTCCTTTCCCTCTCTGCTTTTCTAGTCCTATCACTCCATACCTGTTTACCAGAAGAGGTGTCATGTCTTTACCACTCCTCCAGATGGCAGTAGCAGCAGCCTACTGATGCTTTGTATGTGTATGTTCTCATCTCTCTCTCTCTCTCTCTCTCTCTCTCTCTCCCCTGCTTTCTCTGCTAACATTGCTTTGATATCACCCTCTTCTTGTGGTGGGAGAAGCCCAAGCCAACATAACCACTGTTGTTGCTGGGCGGATTTTGAGAAGCTGTGTTCTGTATTTGTATTTTTACTGAACAAAAAGAATAACTGTAAATATGTTTAAAAATGTGACACCGATTCAATAAAGATGTTACGAAAAAGTGAACTGAATAACACCAAATACATTTTTCCTTTCGTCATCCTTTCTGTTAGTTCTGTTAGTCATGCAAATTTATGGCTCCCATCACTGCTATACCACAGCCATGCGCATATACTATAAGTCATTCATCAGACATTCTGTTTAGGCATTTCTAATGCATTTTTCAGCCACTACTGTGTTTCTGAAGCAGCTTTCTCTTGGGAGGCTTAGATTTTATAGATTGGCTCTTACTCCTCCTGTAGGCAAGGACAGGAAAGTGAAGCAGGAAAATAAAGTAAGGCTGTCACTATCAAATATATGAGTAATTAAGTAATCTGTTGAATATTTTGTTGATTAATCAGGTGTTTTTGTTTTTTTAAGGCCAAACAATTTAGAATTGTCTTAACTGATCAATAGCATACTATGCAGATCTTTTCAGAGATTTTAAGATTTTTTACTAAAAAGATACAAAGCCTTTGAAATACTTGATATAAAAACAATGTGAGGCATACAAAGTATATAGAAATGTGTCCATTAGTTTCTTACATTACCTACTAAAAGAATTTAAAATCACCACCACTACGAAAATGCTCATTTCTGCTGGTGCTTCTATGACAATTTTAATGTGGTGTGCATTCACACAGCGCACTGGGTTTAGTACTACTCAGGAGAGGAAACATGGATATTTGAAGCGTTCAAAATGGCCTACCTACTGCTGATTGTGCCTAAAACTACTCAGTAGTGTGCAGTATGTGACCAACATGAATTTCCCCAATGTGCTAAAGATGCCATGACATTTTGCTCTGACCAAATATTCCAGTGCTATCTTCGTCATATACTGCATCCCAAAATGCAACATGATCATTTCAGAAGGCAGTAACCACTGGTGTAACCGCTTGGATATTTTAACAGACCTGGATGGACTCTTTCAAAACATTAATAATGGCAAAATAAAAGAAATTTGTCCAAATGCAGCTGCACTTAATGCAGGGGTCGGCAACCCAAATGTTAAGAAGAGCCATTTTGTCCTTTCAACAAAGGACAAAAGCTTTAAGCTTAAGCTAAGCTATAGCCGCTTTCTCGCATCTCCGACAGGAAACTTTTCCATAAAAGTGAAATAATTTCTTGTAAGTTGTCTTTCAGTGTTCAACTTTTTAGGAGGCTGAAGTCAGCCTCTCATTCTCCAGCTTCTTGTTCAGATTTTCCCGTTCCACCTTAAATGACACCTGAGGAGTGAGAATGTAACTGCCACACAATTTAAGGTGGAACGGGAGAATTCGAACAAGCTGGCGAATGAGAAACTGATTTCAGCTTCGTGACTTTAGTGTTTGACAGCGTCGCGTTGCAGATTAAACGTATCATGAAACCAGCTGAGTGCTTCTAAATACAAGTCCTTTCGTCACCAAATTGTCGATGTTAGTCTTAAATCTTTCTTTTTTCCTTTTCATTAGCTGCTAGCTAGGCGAGACTTTTCTGTGTTGCTGTGCCCAGCAGAGCTGTATTTTATTGCAAAGGAAGATTATTTTATTTTTACCTAAAAATCTAATTCTGCTGTGGGGGGCAGTAAAAGAGCCACGTGTTGCCGACTCCTGACTTAGTGTAATGCTGAAACCACACCAGCTTTTTCTGCTAATCTTGAGGTGGGTTTGCTTGCTTTGTCTATGTAATGAAGTTAACTTACTGCATAGATAACTGGGTTTAAATAACTTACTAAAGTTGGTTGCAGCCAAAGCATTTGCTCAGCATTGGCCTTTGCTCAGTCTCCAGTGTTGGCGGTCTAGTCACGGCCCTCACTGTAGTACAGCACACAACTTGTATCGTATACTGGATTCTGTTCAGTGTACTACTGATGAAGAGCAACATGCAGTGTTCAGTATATACGCGTACAGTATGCAGTATATAGTACTCAGCATGCTATTTTAAACACAGCCAGACATTCAAGTGACATTTTCTTTACTTTGTATGCTGCAGTTCTACAGTGAGTCTGTAAACCTTAACAAAATGTTTTTGTAGGAGATTGTTGGCTGCCTGCAGATCTGTTCAGCCTGGATTTAGTTAAACGAAATGTTTTATATGTGATATACATGCAGTTTGTAACTTTAAACATGCACGCATTAGTGAGATCCTGCTGGTGTGGGTTTCCTCTCTTTCAGTGATGTGCATAAAAGTGACTTGAGTGCTAAGACCTTGTGCTTCTGGAGGATGTTCAGTCTGCTGAACACAGCTTTAAAACAGCCTGCGGATACCCTGTTCATCATTTAAATTTCAAGCTAATCGCTAAGCCAGTTCATCAAGAACATAGTCATCGATTTTAATTGTGTAATTAATTTAATTGTGACAGCCCTAAAATAACCACTAGTTACAGTAGTGAGGAAGGTTTATGAGTTTAACTGTAATAGTATTAGACTTGATAAGTATTTGCAGCTGTTTACTAGGTCTTATTTGTGTGAAGTTACTAGACTGTAGAGTAATGCAAATCCATTCTAGAAATGGTTTGAGATGTTGTACTGGATGTTATCTAACTCAACCTTTGCTCATGATGAATATAGGTTTTTTAAAAAAAAAAGCACACCCACCCCTCACTCTTTTTTATTTTTGCAATGTTTTTGGCTGTCGTTCAAACAGAGGATTTGACTGTGTCTTCTACTTTATCTTTTTTTCCTTGTTTGTCTTTTTCCTCTTCTATAGTAATGAATGAGCCTGATCTTGGCTGTTCTTCTCCCCTCTGCACTGATGTTTGGATTAGTTTGACAGTGAGATGACATGGTAGGGTGGATAACTGGCAGCTCCAGTGTGCACAGGGAGGAAGCGGAGGCTGCTAGCTAAGTGCCCTTTGACCTCCTTTGGCAACTGCTCACCCATATGACATCAACTGACCCTGCTATATCATCTGGTCAGCAGATGACATTCAGAGCCTTCTGATGAGTTGTGTCTGTTCAGCACTCACACACGAGATACTGTGGATACTAGATAACATATTCCTGTTGTCGGAAGAAAACCTTGTATCTCCAAAATGGTAACTTTACAGGAAAAGGAAAAAAAATACTTTACTTTGTATGTAAGTCAATGGAACCAGACATTTTTCCAAGTAATTTTGGGCCGTTTCTTTTTGTCCTTTCATCATGAGATTTAAACACAATGTAAAGGGCAACAGGCATTTTCAAATTATGCCAATAACTGAAAAATGACAAAAATGGAGATACAAGGTTTTCTTCTGACAGCTGTGATTTATTGTCATGTAAAGACAGCCTGTAGGTTTAATGGATCAGTGAATACAATGCAACTCACTTCAATTGAATTATATATGAAAAAAAACGGTTCATGTGACTAACCTGATGTCCCGCTGGAGATCAACTTGACATATTAACATGTTTTGTCATTGATTAATATCTTCAAATATTTACCGGTTCCTGAAGTAGGTTTATGTGCTGTATTTGCTTCCAAGAATTCACTGTGTTGACTTGCCTGCTGCATTCTCCACTGTTTGAGACAGGTGTGTGTACTTGTTCTAAATGAGTGAAATACAGATGCACTGTATATGTGGATTTGTTTTTAATGTCTACAGTGCTGAGCAAATGTCAGAGACCACCCTTCATTTAGTTCACTTTCAGTCAAACTGGCCATTGGGTACAAATGATTTGTTTTTCAGCATTAGGGAATAAGCTAAAAATGTGTATTTATCACAAAATTACACAAAAGCCTCTAATAACTAAATAAGTTTAGTCTTAGAAGTTGCATTTTCTGTTTCTCACGATCCAATGATGTTGCGGTCTGGACTCCGGGGTGGCCAGTCCACCATTCTGAGAACGCAAACATGTTTGATTTGCAACTTTTCTCTTATTTATGTCTATTTCCTTTTCTCAGTATCCACTTTTTGACAGCTATATAGGCCAAACGTGAAGAGGTCATTTAGTGGTGCAATGCTCCACCAGCCAGGTCATCATGCCCCACTAATGAGCAAATGGCAAAAAAGTAAAAGCAAAGCTAATAATTTGTGTATGCTTCTGCACTGCTCACCACATGTGTCCAGTATTAAGACTGCGCTGATTAACATAGGAGAGCTCTCTGCTTGGTGTATGGATGCACTGTATGCTGTGGGAAAATTAGCATTTCCTAAATGGGCAGACATTTGGTGGTTTACTGTAAATGTGGATCTCTTGCTGATTATCCCCTGAGTACATGGCCCCTTTGGACAGATGTCCTATATATTTTTGCCATTTTCTTTTTAAATACTGGCTTATTTGTGGCTTTTCTGCACTGCCCTTCTGTGGTTTTCAGATGCTCCACTCATGATTTAGGTCTGGCGCTAGGCTTGCAGTTGCACATCCTTTCAAACTTATAGAATTGTTTTCTCACAGTGGAAAACTGAACAGAAACACTTGTGGATTTCCTTTCAGATCTAAAGCAAAAGTGGAGTCTGATTTACTCTTCTCACTCAAGATGAAAGCTCTTAGTACTGTTTATCTGATGGTGACAGTATTGGTGGTCTACCAGGTCTTGCACGGTTGTTAGGAGTCCCATTTTCTCATCTTTAAATCATTTTTTGAACTTCCATATTTAAGTGGATTATCTTATATTAAATCTCATCAGAAATGCAGCCTGAGAATGAATAGCATGTACTTAATGGCTAATTTGCCTGGAAAAATACAGATGAAGGATGGTCTCTGACTTTTGCACTGTACTGTACGTCTGTTGTGTATGTCTCAGCTTTAGGATAGCCAAAGGTTAGTGGGTAGCTGAAAGGGCCTGGGTCAGCTAAGGTCACTGTCTCAGCACAATCATGATCTGTGTGAAAGCTAAGAGAAGAACAGATAAGGAGGCAGCGCTGGCACAGGACAAGTGTACACAGCAAAACAAGCTGCCAAGGTCACTTTGGACCAGGTGGGTCAAATGATAGAAGACTGATCTCTCTCTCTCTCACTCTCACTCTCTTGGTGTCTCTCTCTCTCTCTCTCTCGCTCTCTCTCTTTCTCACTCACACACTCATACAAAGATCTTGGTGTCTACAGGTGTTATCACAAATTTCCATTCCAGCACCTTTCCACAATCCTGCCCACTGTGCTTTGTACACCTGTTTAACATCTGATATCCTATAACTGTGTTGACAGTTGTTCTCTCATTCATACTCTGTTGCTCTAAATTCAAATTCATCAGGATTAATCCAGTCTGATTCTGTGACAAATAACAAATCTAGCCTGAAATATCACAGAATAGCTTGTAGCATGAAGTAAAATAGGCCATGTGAGGATGGTATAGTCACATGTTGCCCAGATTAACATAAGAACAAAAAGTAAGTACGTAGGTATTATACTAGAATTGTAATTATTTTATTATATTTTCATTTATTTAGCGTGTTATTTTTAGATCTTAAAGATCTATTGTTATGATATGAGCTTGTAACAATAGCAGAACCCTGTTTTGGTATTATACAGAACACTGTTCAAAAAGGCTCTATATTAAACCATCTACAGCACATTCTCCATTGATCTAGAGAACCCTTTAATCATGAGTAACTTTGATCATCTTTGAGTGTTCTATATAGAACCATTTTCTTTACTAAAGAACTGCATGTCATACTATAGTTTTACAGGTACAGTAACAAAAACAGCCTGTTAACCCCTTAAAATCCCAGGCTTTTTACATACTAAGACTTATTATTCAGTAACTCCCGGAACTTTAATGCAAACTGCCTGAGTTATTGTTGGTTATAGAAGTGTGTAATAAAACTCTGGGCCCACTGGCAGGTTCTGCCTATTTAAGGAGTTAAATTGTAAGGGATATTGGTTGGTCATGGTCATGTAAAAATTAATTATGACGTTTTTTGTAGATCAACCCACAAAAGTGGACGTAAGAGAAAAAATACTAGAAAATGTATGATATGGGCCCTTTAGCTGAAGTGTTTCAGTTAAAATAGCTCATTTTAAAGCATAGCAGCTTTTAGAGAAAAACAATATATCAGTAGATACTTAAGATTTATTATTGATGAAGAGCATTAGCTATGTTGAAGGACTGATTTGTGCTTCTTCCTGCTCATTACATGTCTTGGTTTGAGGTCCAGATTGGAGTTTCCAGCAAAAGCTGAGTGAACATACACCATACTGACTGTCCTAAAACTGTATTAATGTGTTTCATACCTCCCAGATGACATTACCAATGCTGTGATTAAGTGAACCCTTTCTTTCCAGTGTCTGCAGTTGTGTGTTAGTGTGCTTATGCTATTAGTCATCTTGCTGTTTTAGCTGTTCTGGTTTGGCTAAATAGGCCAGTGTGCAAGTTTCAAGATGGAGGTATTAAACCAATCAGAGGACGATGATGAAGCCAGATGGTCACATTGCTTTAAGGAAGCTCTGGCCTTCTGAGCTTGTAATAAAGCAAGGTAGTCTACTTAGAAATGTGAATGGGGCAGATCAGCTTTGTTCTTGTTTACTCACGTTATATGTCCAAAAGTATCCAGACACCCTTTCTGACCAGCATTGGGCTGTGGAACTGCATTCTCTGGACTGATGAGTGATGGAGCACCATCAAATACCTGTGGGATGAGTTGGAGTGGCATTTGCAATCCAGAACTAATCGTCAGTACATGACCCCACTAATGTTCTTGTAGCTGAACGCAGTCAAATTCTTACAGCAATGTTCCATCCCTAGTGTGAAGCCTTTCCAGAGGAGTAGAGGCTGAAAGGAGCAGGCAAAGGAGGCACAGCCTGCCTATTAATACCCTTGATTTCAGAAGAAACGTTAGATGAGCAAGTATCTACAATCTTTTGGATGAACTGTGTACTGTAGTTATTTACAGTTGCTCCAGTTGAGCCTCCCAACTAGATGCCTGGTTTGTTTGGTTTGGTTTAAATACATCTCTACCTTTATCACATTGTTTTTGTGCTCTCTAGGCAATCCTGTTTGTTATGCCTAGACCACTTAGGATGCCATTTACTCTGTTGACATGCCTAATTTGATCTTAGTGAGGAGCGTCACTAGAGGGCTCCAAGTGTCATCATGTCTTCAGTGCTTATGTTCCATGTAGTAAAAGCCCAAGAATGTGCATGTCCCACAGTCTACAATCAAGCAATGGTAATATTCTCCATAAAAGTGAATCCTGAGAGACAGATTCCATCCAGCCTGGCCAAGAGACGATGCAATGTTTCTGCAGTTAAGATAACTGATAACCAGTACAGCCAAGCAGCCTCTTCTGAAGGTCGTGAAGGGGAGGTGGGTTATGAATATGTCGCTGTGAGTCATAGGGTGGAAAGAGGAGGGGGAGAAAAAAGAGCATTTGCGTGGACATCTGCAAAAGTAGTGGAGTGTTTAATGTGTTAATGGTCTGTGTGTGTCCTGTGTGTGTGCGAGCGTATGTGCGTACGTCTCCTCCAGTGTGTGTTTAATGTGTTAATGGTTGCTGGTTAACCATCCGTAGTATGGACAGTGACTCACTTCCACTTGGCGACGAGCCCAGCTGCAGCAGGTGGCACAGCTCCTCCTGAGAATTAAAATGTTCACCTTTGGACGAACCATCGTTTCGTTGGTCTTTGTTTTTTTTTCTTCCCTCCCTTCAGTGTCCTCTTGATGTTTGTTTATTCTGTTTTGTGCATCTGTGCACCAGACTGCTTGTTAAAGTTCATAGGTCTACATCAGGCCGTGCTTTGAGTCAGAGGGTTTCGTCCTAATCAAGAGGTCTGAGTATTACCAAGCCCGATTGATGCTTGAACACAGATGATCAATATGACAACGATCATCAGTGTCACTCACGTGGCAAACGGTTTTCCACGTCTCGGGTCATTTTTCCACTCTTCCTAGATCATTTGGAATGCTGGAAACATAACATCTTTATTCTGCACAACGTTCCACTTACAGGAACGTTTTGAACTGATGCATTGGTAATGAGTTACGACTTTCAGAGCACTTCCTGCGTCATGACTCATTTAGCTTTTTTCAAAAAGTGGGGGAGGTGATGTCATTGATGTTTGCCTATGTATCAAATCGTTATTGGAAAAAAAAGGTGGGAGTCACTGACCCCATCTCATTTCTTTATTACTTTTTTCCCTTTCTGATAACACATTATTAATGTCACATCCAGCAACTTCCCCTCGTCAGATAGGAGTCTTTCTGATTTTGCTTTGTCATTTTAGCATGTTTATCTGGTATGTAGCAATATACAGCATAAATGACTCAGAGACTTTTCTTTCTCTGTGGAAAGTGTCTTCAGTTTCCCCTGCACCTGGATATCTCTTGGTTTTCAGGCCACAAGTTACTTATCATCTTACTCACCATTAAAACTAATTAAAATGGACTTTCCACAAGACTTTTACAGTGAGAATGGAAATCCACTGCTGTGCTCTTTGTGAGGAAGTCAGTATGGACGACAGGACCCGAATGAGGTCAAGCTCACGGTCACTTTTTATTTTGGTTTCAGCATGCCACACACTTAAGTTAAAGGGGAATTCCACCACTTTTTAAAAATTTTGGCATAATTAAATGGTTGAGATGTGTGTGTACATGTATGTCATGAATGAGAGGTACATGCAAAACAAAATAGGAAATGTTTTTTTTTTTTACCAGGTTTACCACTATCATTATCATCATTACATATAAAAATTCCTAAGCCACATGTAGGTTCACTGGAGGTTTTGGATAGTAAATAAAATGCCTATGTTTGAGTTGTAGACATCACAACCCATCTCAATGTATGGCCTTCCAGCACTGCTCCACAGACATCATTTTAAACGTAAGCCAGGAACCACAAGCACTAACTGGGCAAAGTTAAAGCATGACATGAGAAAATATGACAATTATACATCCTTTTTTAGTTCCTCCGCAGTAAACATTAAGGAAACTGTGGGTGGAGAGTGGGAGAGTGAGAGGCAGAGTGAGTACGCAAATGGGGCGACCCTGGGATTACCCTTTAAGAAGGGGAAGTAGAATAGAGAACATTAGAAGACATAGTAGAATAACTGAGCTACTGCATGAATCAGCACAGTCTGCCCTGCACATTCGAAAGAGAGAGGGAGATTCCTATGACTTTTTTTTTTTCCTTTTCTGTCTGTCTCAGCCTTCTCTTCCTTTTCTTCAGAGTTTCTCTCAGCATTTTTTGAGCAATGCTGAGAGAAAGCTCTTGCATCAGATGTGACAGAAAACAGGTAGCTAAATCCGGGTCAACTACTTAGGAGTCTGAGGGAGAATTTGTATGAATCAGAATGTAGAAACTCTGACTGGGAGGGAGGATCATACCTCACATGTTGGATATCTCACCACCTTATGCAACATAATTTTGATCTGTAGCCTATAGTCAGATTTCCTAACTTCATAATCTCAGTCTCACCACCTATATTAAGCAAACTGGATTTTGCAACAATAAATGCACAGCAATTTTGTTTCCAGCTGGAGGCTTCTCATGTGGCATACAGCTCAGCAGGTTTTGGAGGTTTAAAATGTATAGACTGACAACCCAACTGAATTATGAAACAGTAACCTGAGGAAATACATGAGAATTTAACCCCTGGTGAGTGTGGAAATATGGAAATGTACATTTGAGGAGTAAAATAACACAATTTCTAATACAATTCCATTGAATTTCAAGATTCATTTTGAAAATAAACCAGCATTCTGTTCACAGGTTACCATAGTAACAGGCATCGGATCTGGGATATGAAAAGTAGGCCTTCATTTGAGATTCACGAAAAAGGGACTAGACAGTAAAATGTAAGCAAAAGAGTTAAAAAAAAATAAATGTAAAAATATTAAGAGCATTGTTGGGAACATTTACTCTATTATAGAAGAGAGAAAAAATAAATGTACAAAACTACAAACATACCAATTTATATTTATATTTCGCAAATATATAAATATAAGTAGTGCGTGGCCTCTTCCGCTCTTCCACATGCTGAATGAAGTTCAACCTACGCGAATGGTTACCGGGCAACGCAAAAACCTGCTCAGCCAATCACAGGCCGGCTGAGCGCATTGATACCACGCAGTAGAATCCTGTCAGCTTTTGAAACTCACAAGCCTGAAAAGCCGTAGACTTTCACATCAAACGATCTGTGGTAAGAATAAAGAGTATAATCTAAATATTTGAAAACATTGACAGAACTTAAAAAAAACTGAATGTATTTCTTTTTCCAACCACAAGACTTGAAGATTTTGCCGCACGTTTGGGGTATATAGTGCGGCGTGGTCATGGGCAGTGTGCCGTTTTATTTTTACCCAGTGAGCTATTCGGCTTAAAAGAAGGCGGTGCAGCTCTGCAGCCCAGAAGCGCTGGATTCTTTATGTGTGCGGAGTGCGCGGTCGTTCGGCCAGCTGGGTGGATGGAGGTCTGGACACAAAGTCTTAGCTAACGTCCGTGCGGTACTCTGCTTACCGTGTTACTTGGAGTGGATTCACGTTTAACAGCAGGTTTGAGAATTTCCTGTTTTACGGAGTTAATAAAGCAGCTGTCGCTCGCGCTGGATGTTTGTAATGTTTAGGCTGTTTTGAGTCACAGCGTTGACAAAAGTTCATATTCGTGTGTGGCTGTACCTCAGTGCTGACCGGGGCTGACTTGATTAGAGTCAGTTAGGTTTCCTGGTTAGATTAGAAAGAAAACCTGCTTTTACTCTGTGGGTTGAGCCGTGTGTTGTTTGTGATGGCCGCTGTTAAAGAAGTGGAAATATTCCTGTCAGGTTCGGACATGACGCTAGAAGCTCCTGGGGAGCCTGGAGAAGAGTGGCTCGGGCAGAGCTATCACGTGCTGCCTCTTTAAAGCCGTTACATGCGCTGCGTGCTGTTCGTGCAGGACGTTTAACCCCGAGATTCTGAAGTTTTATTTTATGTGTGACTGAATCGCGAAGGCTGAAGTTTTAGCTGCGCTTCTCTAACACGTTGGGCTTCATGTAATTTTGGAACACGCTGACTCTGCGAAAGCGTTTGCTCTCACGTGTTTTCTCGCCATGACGGATTATTAAAGTAACGTCACTGTTTTAAAAAAGGTTAAATCTGCTTTATTTTAAATGGTCTGTCTGTTTTGTACGCCTGTGTCTGAACGGGGAAGGTGTCGTGTAAACAGCAGGTCTCTGCTGCGAGCAGCGTTGCTGTGTCTGAGTTCTCGATTGTTGCTGAAAGCTGCTGTGCTCTTCTGGAAACTGGGGGAGTTAATGTGGGCTTTTGGTTTTCTGTGACTGTGGTGGTCTGGTCCAAAGGCAACATTTTTATCGCCATGACCGAGCGCGTTGTCCAAGCTGCTTTGTCGCTCGCAGTTTGTCTAGATACGGTGTCACTTAAAGTATGTAGTCCTGATAAAGTTAGAAGATTTATAACTATTAAACATTTTCTGCCAAACACACGAAGCAACAAACAAATGAACTCGCTGAGCTTTTTCCCCACCTAGTCATCATTTATTCTTCTTTATGTGCTTTAGGTTACCCTAAATTGTGTATTTGTTAGTTTTTAGCAGTTTACGGAGCTTGATGACCCCAGTTATGATGCTTCTTTCTTTGTATGCTTTGGTTTGACCCTAAATTTTGAGTATTATTTTATTTTATTTTTTTTTTTAGTTTATTTATCTCTTTTATTGCAGTTTCTAGTGAGCTTAATGAGCTTTCCCCCGTAGTTATCATTCTTATTTATGTATGCTTATTACTAAATATCAAATAAGTATTTTTAAAATGTATTTTATTTTCTCTTTATTGCAGTTTGTCTGAGGGAATATCAAGGAAGGCAAACATGGCTGAAGCCTCATCAAGCAGCGAGAGCAATTCTTACAGCGTACTTACCTGGGACCAGGTGAGCCGCTTGAATGAGGTGCTGACCGAGGCAGTGCCTGTCCATGGCCGCGGCAACTTTCCCACCCTGGAGGTGCGGCTGAAGGACATTGTCCAGATGGTGCGTAACCGTCTGGAGCAGAGGGACATTAAAGTCAAAGACATTCGCCTAAATGGCTCCACAGCCAGCCATGTGCTGGTGAAAGACATTGGATGGAGCTACAAAGATCTGGACATCATCTTCAGGGTTGACCTCCCCCAAGAAGCACAGTTCCAACTCATCAAAGATGTGGTGCTGGGCACTTTATTGGACTTCCTGCCAGAGGGGGTGAACAAAGAGAAAATCACACCCATGACCCTGAAGGAGGCTTATGTGCAGAAACTGGTCAAGGTCTACACCGAGCAGGACCGCTGGTCACTCATTTCTCTGTCCAACAACAACGGCCGCAACGTGGAGCTCAAGTTTGTGGATTCAATCCGCAGGCAGTTTGAGTTCAGTGTGGACTCCTTCCAGATCATTTTGGACTCACTGCTGTCATATTATGACATCTCAGAAAACCCCATGTCTCAGCATTTCCACCCCACTGTGGTTGGAGAGAGCATGTATGGTGACTTTGCTGTTGCTCTAGACCACCTCAGGAACAAGTTGATTGCTACCAAAAGGCCGGAGGAGATCCGTGGCGGTGGGTTGCTGAAATACTGTAACCTCCTAGTGAGGGACTTCAGGCCCACGGATGAGGAGGAGTTCAAAGCCCTGGAGCGATACATGTGCTCTCGGTTTTTCATTGATTTTCCTGACATCGGTGAGCAGCAGAGGAAACTGGAGGCCTACCTGCAGAGTCACTTTGTGGGTGAAGAGAAGAGCAAATATGACTACCTCATGATCCTGCGACGGGTCGTGAATGAGAGTACAGTGTGTCTCATGGGACACGAAAGAAGGCAGACACTCAACCTCATCTCACTCACAGCTTTCCGGGTGCTGGCAGAACAGAATGCCATACCAGATGCATCCAGTGTCACTTGCTACTACCAGCCAGCGCCTTATGTCAGAGACTTGAACTTCAGTAACTACTATGTGGCCTCTTGTAACCAGTCCATTCCAACATGGCTGCCATGTAACTAAGACACTCGACAGAAGATGCTTTGTTAATGGGAGAGGGGGGATGAATGGTACTTCCCCACATGAGCATAAAGATAAAGTATATATTTAAAAAGACAAGTTTTTTTGTGTTTTTTGTGTCTTTTGGAGGGGGCACTTAGCTTAATTCTTATCTTCAGAAGTGTCAACCATTTGGATCCAAGATGATAATATTTTTAGTGCTATGATTTCATATATATATATATATATATATATATATATATATATATATATATATATATATATATATATATATATATATATATATACTGAAAGTTCTCCTTTAAATTGGTTTTTGTTGGCTATATTTGTGTCTCTGATGTGAGTAATGCTTTTTTCTTGCTGATTGAAATTCTCATTGTGCCTTAACGCCTCCCTAACATAGATGTTAAATACTATGAAAAAAAAATCTTTAGCCTTTAATAAGGGGGGAAAAAAGTTTGAGGAACAGTGTTAATACTTCTCTTGTGATAAAATGTAAAGCAAAAATATCAAAAAAAGCCAAAAATTGTTAATATAAATTGAAAAAAATTACAAGTTGTTTTGGGGGGAGACAAAAATGTGAGCACTGGCTTAAACAGCAAATTCCAATGAGTCATTTGTTTTGTTTATTTTTTTTCTTTCTTGGTTTTAAACTACTGGTGAGCTGCTAATACTAAGCTTAATGAGCATTTTAACTCTTCCTGTTGCTCAGATAATCATGATCAGTCATAGTGTGGTGAAGGAAGCTGCCAAGTCTGTTCTGAAGGGTACAGATGTGAAAGTGATATAGTTGACACAGCATTTGTAGCAATGTGCTTCAGTCTCTTGCTCCTGTGCTTGGTGGGTGCATACAAAATATTTTTAGTGTTTCAGTACAGATGGGTTTGTGATTGAAATGGACTTGGAAATTTGGGAGGGTTTTGGCTGCATCTGTTACAGAAACGAGACTTTCATTCGAGTAAGTGACTTATGCGTTGGTTTAATTTCTAAATGAAACTGGGAGTCTATGTATGAGAGAGCAAGAGTGAGTAAGTTGGTCCCTTTCCTTAAAAGGATAAGCCGTTAGGTGTCCGGTCCTCTTCAGTCTATCACGATCCTTAGCAGGCTTTGCATTGCTGTGTAACGAGACTCCACGCTGGTGTCACACTGCTCTAAATTTATCCGGCGAGGCACAGGGGGAATATGCCTACGCTGGAGCTGGTAGGGCAGGCCTTCTGCTGTGACGAAAACCTTACATGTGCGTGTGTCGCGTTCCTTCTCATGTGAGGGGTGACCAGGCACCCTATGCCCCCTTGTCTGGTCATTGGAGAAGAGAGGAATAGGTGAGGCAGGGCCATATTTGCAGAAACCTTCAGCTTGGACTGTGTTCCATTTATGGATTTCACCACTGTTGTGATTAATCTCTCGTGCTCTTGGTTTTGATCCATATTAAGCATCAGCGGCTCTTGCTCCATTCTGATTTAGAGCTGTTCCTGTCACATTAGTCTTCCGTGGAGCTCCCACTTAGACAGGTTACAAATGTCAAATGGCCAAGCTCTGTATTTTAAACTGTAATTTTTTTAGAATGTAGGACAGTAGTTGACACCAGTAAGGCTTTGCTGTGAAAAGCTATCCAGATTTTGCTGCATGTCTGAAAAGCTTTCTCCTGCACTCACTTAGTACATTGAGAGAACTGGTGGAGACCCCTCTGGCTGCTCTTATGTAATGGCTAACAGCTGCCCCAATGCCCCTTACTAAGGCTCTTCCTTTCTCTTCTCTCTGCTTGCTCTGCACGCACAGCTGCTGCCGGTTCAGCTTGTACAAGCACACTCGCACACACTTAGATAACCTGGAGAGCCAGGCTCAGCCTCTTATCTGCTTCACACACAGACTTTGGAGGGAGGAGGGAGGGGATGGGTCACAGTAGCCTCTGCAGGCATGGGTCACACCCCTGGGTCAGAGCATTTTGAACCCAGGCTGCCTTTTTTTGTTTGTTTGTTTGTTTGTTTGTTTGTTTGTTTGTTTGTTTTTGTTTTGTTTTTTCCCTTCTCCCTCTTTTGGCTATCGGTTATTGTTTTTGTTTGTAGAAATGTAGACTGTGGACCAATGTTTGAACCAGCAACAAAACTCTTAAGTGCCTTGACTTTTGGCAGTGTGTTTTGAATGTATGGACTAAACATTGACAGTGATGTTCCTTTTTTTTCCCCCTTTTCTATTTAAATGAAGGGGGGAGTGATGTCTTTTTTTTGTGTGTGTAATGTGAAAAGTGTCAAGCTTAAGTTTGGTCCTCTCTGGTCAGTCCTCACATCCTGCTGCCTGGCTTTTCTCAAACTTAGTTGTCTAGTCATTCCAGTTATCACTTGTCTTGCTTTGTGGTTGTATGTTCCGTTTTATTTAATCCCCCCACCCCAAGCCAAAGCTGAACATTGGGTGACAAGGTATTGCTATATCTGAAGCTGAATGACACAGATGAATAGTCACCACAATAAATACATGCACTTTTGAAGCCTTGTTTTACTCCAAAACCCATGTAGCTGTGTAAGAGTATAAGCTCTGAATTACACATGAGGAAAGGAGGAGGATGGATCTCAGGGAGATATGATGAGTTTGTGGGTAATTTAACTTAAACTGTGGTTTGCAGCCTATTTCTGTTCCAGTGTAACCCATTATTTGCATTTAGTGGAGTAATTTACACATGTCCCTAACTATCTCCTGCTCTTTAGATAATGTTCATTTCTTTGGCTGTCAGTGGTCTTAATCCCATGAAAAAGCCTGAGAATTGGTTGGTCAAATTCTGCTTGTTTAAGGTTTTGAATCAGATTACTGTGCTCCACGAACATTTGAGCTATCCCTGACCCCCTAAATACAGCTGTAAGATATGTTTAAGACCACTGATGTGATCTGTAGATGCTGGCCCTGCTGTAGCTCACCTTGATTTGCTCATGACTAGCTCTCATTGGAACACCCAGCTTAGCATGTTACTTTCTTATCTTGCCTACATGAGCTTTACCCACATAATGCCGAACATGATGTGACTTGGCTTTAACAGTT
The DNA here is from genome assembly GCF_904425465.1 of Colossoma macropomum. NCBI lineage: Eukaryota > Metazoa > Chordata > Actinopteri > Characiformes > Serrasalmidae > Colossoma > Colossoma macropomum. The sequence goes on along the minus strand of NW_023494784.1, from coordinate 23,686,981 downwards.
CTTATTCAAAGGGTTTGTAAAATAGGTTTCTTGTGAATATGGGGTGGGGGGTTTGAAACAGATGCATTTAGGCTGTTCTGTTCATACTAATGCAAAAGCAATTAGTTCTGTCAAATGGAGTGGTGTTTTTTTTGTTTGTTTTTGTTTTTTTCTCCTTGCTGTAATTCCAGAAGAAATGCCCAGTTCTAGTGTTCTTTTTCCTCTCTATGGATGAAGACATTTGAGAAGAAGAGCTTTGCTTGTATGTTGCACTACAGCTTGACATACATAAATGCGTCTATCGTTGTTTGATGTATATTTCCTGTTCTAAGGTAGGGGCTTTTTCTGTTTTTGACTCTTGCCTAGAGTATGAGTTTCGCGGATGCCAGAGGGCCTTTTAGAAGCTCCTTTGCCATGTTGCAGGAAAAGTTGTGGGATTTGCAGTAGATGCTGTTTACATTTTTGTTTCTACCTATTGTTTGTCTGACGATGCCAATGATTGTGAGTTGAAAAGGTTAATATATGGAAGTGTTGCACTATATATTCTTTTGAATTTCATGGGAAAGAGCTTATGTCAGCTTGTGATTTGAGAACTATGAAGATGTTTCCTTATTGCCATTTGATTTTTTTCAGCACTTTTACCTCACTTTAATTTTCCTTTGGATGGAACTGAACATCAGGAAAATGTATGAGGAGGGGAAAGAAATAAAAGTATTGAACCCCACATTTGTTGTATGCCATTCATTTTATGCTAGGATTTATTTTGTAGTAGTTCATTATGTATTTATCCTTATTTTTAAGGCCATATGGGTGCATTTTAAAGTGAATACCTTTTAATATTTTGTCACTATGTTTATACTAGTAAACAAGAGTTTTAATTCATTCAAATGAAACTGTTTTTGATGCTCAGCTTGGTCTTGAAGTCAACATTTCAGCTCTGAAACCATGATGGGTAGAAGGCTGGTATTTTGACTGATGTGTAATGGTAGTCACTGGTTCCAAGTCCTTGAATAAGTTGTAATACTCCTGGAATAATGCCTTCCTGTTCCACATCAGAACACTTAAATTCCATCTGGCCTCCAGCAGTCTCTCATCATGGCCTTGCTCCACTGCCTCCTGCACACTCAAGCAGAGCTGTGAGTCAGCAGGCCAGCCTGCTGAAACTCTGGGTTTGAGTGGTGTTGGGCCATGTCTTAGTCTGTTGGTAGAAGCAAAGTTCATATGTATTTTTATTAATCATTTTAATCTAATCTTCTAGACCTATTTGTGTTTTGTTGGATTGATTCAACATTTGGTTACTTCTCTACATCGACAACGTTTAAAACATTTTAATCAATGTACAACAGGTCTGCCAAAGTGCATCATTATCTGCTTTGACCTAAGAATAAAGTACACAGACTGCTTTTAAACAGGGTGTGTCACAGTGGGGGTGGCAGTTCTTCTATTCATAATCGCTACATCTTCATCTTTTTAGATCAGACTGCTTGCAGACGCCATTGCAATGAATTGGTCTAAAAATTCCACAACAAAAAAAGTCTTGGGAATGTTCACACAGGGTTTTGTTATGGCATGACTCCAAAATCCGATTTGTCGGTGTGATGTGTGGGAGCATTTCTCGGTAACGTTACTGATTTCCATCCTCATTTCCATCCTGCAATCAACTATATAATACTCTTTTATTGGAATACTGTGTCTCATGGCAATTTTCATTTTACGGGCGTTCTTGCTTTCATAGCAGCTCAAATGAAGTAGTTTGGAGAAATGTCTTAGTCAGAAGAGGCTGTGCTGGTGCTGCTCCTGTGTCCTACTTGTTCTTGTAAGTATTTAATCTGTAATGTTTTTATTCCTCTGGCTCATTTTTTCTTTCAAACATTAAAACATGGGTTCACATGTATCTCTGATAATACTGGAGCATTGAAGCTTCCAGCTAGAAACATCCCACACTACATGTTTATGTGAATGGCAGGTGCATGGCGATCAGAGGACAGTCAAAACATGGCCAGGCCAGCGAGAGGACAACAATCAGGTAACAAAGCCCTATTTCTGGAATATTGCTGAAAGACATAAGCAGAGAGAGACAATGAAAACACTACACAGCAGAATGCGAGCGAGAGCGAGAGAGACAGAGACAATCCTGAGAGTATCCTCCCTCTCCGTTTATCTGATCACCACATGCTTTAGGTCATTTGCTTTTTCTTCTCATAGAGCAGATTTTATAGAAGCAAAAAGTAGTATTTTAGTATTTTTATTGCAGTGAAACATAAAGGCATATACCACTACCAAATATAGGGTGGGTTTGGTATATTTAGGAAAATTTTAAATGGGAATTCCACTGATTTTTCTGCATAATACAATTCAGCTTTTAGAGGCATTAAACTCTATAGATGTCTGGTTCCTGTCAACACCACTGTGAAAAAGTCTGACTTGGTGAGTTTCTCTGGAATGGAGCATTTCACATCAGACCAACTACAAATGAAAATGTTTGCATCTTAACGATTTAGTTATGCAAAACTTGATGGAATTCCCCTTCAAGAATGTCCTGTATATTTACATTTTAGCCAGTGCTTTCTAAATTAGAAAAAAAAAAATGCTAATTAGAGTAAAGTAATGGTGTTGTCATTCAGGGGTTACAAACCTATGTGTCCCATATTACCTGAACCAACCTTACATAATGACAGGATACAGTACAGGATGTGTAGGTTTCTGTACGTAAAAATGGCAAGTGAGAATATCTGTTGCTTCTATCAAACTCAAGAATTTACCAGAAGAGTAAACACAAGATGCACACAATCTACCGTTGGTTTTTAATTTCAACTGCCATTTTCAAACATTGTGTTCTGTCTTTGTCTTGACATGTCAGTCTTATGCAAGCCTAACAGGCTTGTTTGCTTCACTTTTCTCAAGAAAAACAGAAATAACATAGTGCAATCTTTTTGTAGCAAGTGTCACAAACTTGGCTCAAACAAACTTGTTTTTTCTTGTAAGCCACATCATATATTGCTGCCTTTGTTGATAGTCAAACTGATATTGACTTGCAGGGGTGGAAAATACTAAAGTAATTGTACTTTGTTGTCATACTTAAATATTAATTTGGAAGATTTTTACTTGTCATTTTAATTTTGAATCAAATTTTAAAGGCCAGCACCACGTTTTCTTTTGCCCTTGCCAAGCAATTAAATTCATGCAAATTTGAATGTATTGTTTTTGTTAATACATCCAACCAAATTCATACAATTGTCTAATTAAACAGCCCACAACTATGCTAATCTAAGTGAGGACCAGTAGCACCGACACACCAACAAAGAAAAATATTTATTTGTTAAGACTTTTACTTTTATACACTTGTTTAAATGTACGTGTTTTTGACTCAAGTTTTTTTAAATGAGCAAGATCTTGACACAGTACCCATGTGCTATTTGGCCAAAGGTATATAGACACCCCTCCAAATTAATGAGTTCAGGTGTTTCAGCTACACCCATAAATAACAGGTGTGTTATCAAGCACATAACCATACACTCTCTATAGATAAACACTGGCAGTAGAATGAGTCGTACTGAAGAGCTCAGTGACTTTAAACATGGCACTGGCATAGGATGCCACCTTTGCCACAAGTCAGTTTGTGAAATTTCTGTTCTGCTAGATCTGCCCCAGTCAACTGTAAGTGCTATTACTGTGAAATAGAAGTGTCTAGGAGCAACAACAGCTTAGCCAAAGAAGTTGACCATGCAAACTCACAGACTGGGGTTGCTGGGCACAGTGCCTATCCTCTGTTGTATCACTCACTACAGACGTGAAGTGGTGTAAAGCACGCCACCACTGGACTCTCGAGCAGTAGAAGTGTTCTCTGGAGTGATGAATCATACTTCTCTATCTGGTAGTCTGATGAACGAATCTGTGTTTGACGAATGGCAGGAGAGCGTTACCTACCAGAATGCATAGAGCTAACAGTAAAGTTTGGTGGAGGAGGGATAATGCTATGGGATTGTTTTACAGGGTCTGGCCTCAACCAAATTTTAGGTCTGTCACTACCTGGATGATGTCTATGTGTGTGTGCACATAGTACTACAATCTTTTTTTTTATCTTTGTTTTTCAGTGTTCGGGCTTGGCCTCTTATTACCAGCAAAGGCTAATGTTAATGCTACAGCATACAAAGACATCTTAGAAAGTTATATGCTTCCAACCTTGTGACAACAGTTTGGGGAAGGGCCTTTCCTGTTCCTGCATGAATGTGCCTCAGTGCACAAAGCGAGGTCTATAAAGACATGATTTGATGAGTTTGGTGTGGAAGAACTCCATCGGCCTGCATAGAGCTCTTACCTCAATCCCACTGAACACCTTTGGCATGAACTGGGACCTCGATTGCAAGGCGGCCTTCTCATGTAACATCAGTGCCTGACCTTACAAATGCTCTTTTGACCGAATGGGCACAAATACCCACAGACGCACTCTGAAATCTTGTGAGACATGGATGCTGTTATAGCCACAAAGGGTGGGTGTGGGGCATCTTCATTTTAATCCCAATGGTTTTGGAACAAGATTTACACAAAACTCATGCCATATAGTGTTCTTTCTCTTTGGTATGATTTCACTGCATTTTTCCACCCCTGTTGCCTTGTCACATTGACATACCGCAGAACCAAATTTTTAAGCAACATTCATTTTCTTTATGCTTCATTAAGGTTTGAAGGAGCATTACACCAGGAAACTCAGCAGTCTGGTATGTGATTCCCTACAGTGAAGAACGTTTGGAGAAAAGTAATTATATTTATCATGCGAAGTGCAAGAAAGCAGACAGGGAATTAGCGGCATGTGACTCAGTGGCCTGTGGATGTAACTGCAACCAGAGGCAAGTAAACTAATCTAAAACTTAAGGAAGCTGGCTGCACTCCTTCCAGCTGTCTTTATGGCTGCAAACACAGTGAATTGTGGACCTTTAGGCAGAATCGTCTTTGAATAAATTATTATATTTGACTCTCTTTAAAATGGTATGAGGGGGACTGGATTGATTTTATATGTTTTCTGCTTTCTGGTCTCAATTTTGTGGAAATAAAAAATGAAGTGTTTTGAGGTTGACCTGGAGTGTATAAAAGGCTCTTTGGATAGCATATGAATCTTGTGTGGAATTCATGCATATATTACAGATCACATCTGTTGTTGTGAAGAGCTCCTGGGGCTGACTGAGCGCCCATGCTTAATGTAGCCAAACGCTAACAATCTCTTCAGCCAAAATCCATCTGAAGTCAAGTATCTCAGCACCAGAAGAGATCAGGGGAAGAGTTTGACTCCAGGGCTCTCACAGGGAAGGTAAGCCATGCTTTAGTTTTTGGTTATAACCCACAGTCTGATATCCTGTCATAAAATGGAGAACATGGTCTGCAATGCAATGCTGTTCTTCTTAAATTACAGGACATTGGCGTTTGAGGTGAGATTTTTGTGGTGTAACAGGCACGGCGAGAAGCCAGCCTAAGCCCTGTACTTTAATAGTCTGAGAAAGCCAGCAGCTTAAGCAAACTGGCCTTCTTTGCCAGGAAATGGACAAGCTGCTCAAACAGTGACTGGCTACATCTCTGAAGAGGTGCCATTTATAGGAGTTCAAGGTCCTGAGAAACAGGTGATGGTGGAGGGGGGGCGGCAGATGTTTCTGTGGCCGAAACAGAAAAGGGGGAGGGGGTATTGGGGGGAGGGATGTGGATTATAATGGCGTAGAGTGTTTCCTGTCATGCTTTGTTGTCATTTCTCAGAAGAACTCATATTTCACCCCTCGTTCCTTCTCCCCCTCGCTGCACTAAACTCTAACCATGTGCATATCACACCCAGTGGACCACAGCTCGAGCTCATTCTCAAAGCCTTTCACTCATTTCCTCGATCCATATATCTGGTTTGCCAATGCATTGTACTGATCCGAGTTCTCTGAAGGTTGGGCGAGATGTTCCCTTTAAACATTAAACTAACATCTAAACTATTTGAGGTTGTTTCACCCTTATGATAACTTTCTGTATAGCGCCTCTGTGTGTAGTTTAATGTTGCTGTACCTTAAAGGGGAATTTCACCAATGTTTTCAAAATGTCTGAATAATTCAGTTATTAAACAAAGCCATTCAGATAGGTTTGATGTGAAATGCTCCATTCTAAAGAAATTTACCAAGTCAGAATTGTTTACAGTGGTGATGGTAGGAACCAGACGTCTGAAGCGTTCAATGTCTTTAAAAGCTATATCACAAAACAGTTATTGCATGAAATGGTCATGAATATACAGCCTGATGCCTCAGACATTGTTTTGTGATAAAGTTTTGGCTCAACATGTATTTTTTAACACATACAGGCCTGAGAGATACATGCAAGAAAAAAAACAACGTATTTTCAGGTTTCCCACTACTTTTCAACATTACATACCAAAAAGACATGTGTAGGTTCACTGAATGTTTTGGATGCGTTTTAGACACTGTAACCCCTGGTTCCTATCAATACCACTGTGTGTGTGTGTGTATATAAACAGTGACCCTGAATGACTTTGTTTACATCTCAGCAACTGAATTATGCAGAAATTCTTAAAATAGTGTAATTCCGCTTCAACATCCATTCTCCACTCTGGAAGGCTTTCATCTGGGGCCTACAGTATGAGCACTGTTAACTTTCACATGCTGTATCCATTACACACTTCAAATGTGATCAGCTGTAAACAATGTCAAATCAAAATCAACATCTACATTTTAGCAAAGGAAAAATATACCCTTAGCCTGCCTCATGTTACTCTATATCCTTCACAAAGATGTTAGATGAAAGGTGGTAGACAGAGCAGCTATTCAGATCACTGCAACTTCTCAGTCTCAAACGAGAAGAAGCGTTTTTTAAATTGAACATAAGATTCATCTGATTGTGTACCAGATGTACTTTTGATAAGAAACAACTGGAAATGAATTATCACTCTACCTGTTCAGTCATTAGTCTTCAGTGCTCTGCATTCTTTCCCTCTTTGCATTTCATTAAACCTGTACATTAATAATGATACATTACAATTCTTGGTAACATTATTTCCTCCAGGTATGCATTTTTCATCATCACAAAGGAACATGTCTAATAAATTCTCAGGCTTTCAGAAAGTGAGATTCTTTTAATATTTGAATAAAAAGAACAGCTGCTGAAACTTAAACTGAACTGAAATTTAACCTGAACCTGACAAACCTCCTTACTGTATCACATAGCGTAACATAATCCTCATTTGTGCAACTGTACAAATGTTAGTTTTTTTTTAAAAAGGTTACTATAATTCTGTAATATTCATATCTGCATATTTACACATCTCTTTAGCGCCTTTCACATCGGTTCTTTATTATTCTTTATTCTATTTATTGTATCATAATTTTATTTGTCTGTTCAGTGTGTTACATATCATACATGTGTGCACGCACCAAGACAAACTTCTTATATGTGTAACATACTTGGTGAAGTAAAGTGATTCTGATTCTGATTCTGGAACCTGAGCTCTTTCCTGCCCCACACTGGACAGTAGCGCTTACAGCATGGTGACCCCTGGCTGCCCTCACTAATTTCAGACCTAATTTGAAGATGCTGTTTAGTGTGAGCTACAGTAAGCAGATGAGCACAAGCAGTGTTATGGCCCCAGTATTGATCAAAAGCAGCGTCTGCTCTGTTCATAGGTGCCCAAACAACAGAGCAAGTAGAGCCTCAATTTTACATATTGTAACATCCATATATATATCCTGCTCCCGACTGCTATGTGTCCTTGAAAAAAGTTAAATATGATTATGATTTGCTATTTCATTATTATGACTTAGTATCTCATATCACTGACTTACTGTCTCATAATGTGAAAATCACATTATTATGAGATACAAAGTCATACAAAATCAAAGCCTTTCACTTGTTTCCTGTATTTGATCTGCCAATGCATTGTAATGATCATAATTATGAGATACTAAGTTGTAGTTATGAGACAAGATCTCATTATTTTGAGATAGCAAGTAATAATTGAGATACTATGTCATAATTATGAGATGCTACAAAATAATTATGGGTAACTTTCTCATAGTTATGCCTTACTAAAGATAGGTATATATTTTTCTCAGTGGCAGAAATGAGCTTCCTGCCTAATCAGGTACTCACTACAGTGTTTAGGAACAGGGTCTGTTTCAGTCCAGTTGTGTTTTCTCCAAACAGAATTTTTGTTTAAAAGCCTTAACCATCAATTTAACATTAATTTATAACTTTACCCATTCATATCTGACAAATGCACAAGTAGCATTCATAATAACAATAAGCTTATAAAATATCTCATTAGCTTATGAAATAGCTTATTATGAACTAACTAACAAGAGTTAACTAATTAACAAGAGTTAACTAATTCTAACTTAGTTCTTGTCTGAAAAGGAGAGGCCAAAATATAAGCTCACAGGCTACAAGTACACACACACACACACACACATCATCTAAACCTCTTATCCTTCTGGGTCGCGGTGGGGTGCTGGAGCCTATCCGAGCTGTCATTGGTCGGAAAGCAGGATACACCCTGGACAGATCGCCAGTCCATCGCAGGGCAGACAGATAGACGGCTACAAGTACCAATGTCTTATTATTTCAATGTCTAACCAAGGTAATTAGACCAATGATAGCTTCAGATTGTAACCCCTGATTGCACAATACCACTTTTTCTCTTCTGTCACCGATATTGAAAGCAGAAACAGATAAAAAGAAACAGACCAAAATAGATACCAATCCGATACTTCTCATTTAAAACCTACTAAGCTTTAAATGAGCTGTTTATTTGAAGCACTTCACTTAAGATGAGCATCTAAAACTAGACAATGATGTTCAAACTACTCAAACACTCCACTCCAGAATACCCCACAGAAAGAGATACCCAGCTAACAACATCACATCACACAATGTGAGTGTGTGCTATTTCAGAATAGATTTATTAGAGGACTATATCAGGATTAATCTTTTCCCCTCCAGTATCTGGTCCTGCATCCAGCACCGTCTACTGATATCGGCCCCAAACCAATAACCATCAATACCATCTATATACACTGCATTTTCCTGCTTTAAACCACTTGTAAACATCACATACAGTTTTTGTTTGTTTCTAGTATTCAGCCAAAAGTGGCAGAAAAGCCATCAATTTGTATCATGTTGATTGTAAGTACAATCTCTCTCTCTCTCTCTCTCTCTCTCTATCTCTCTCTCACATGTACATACATTTTTGCACTTTAAACTGTCGCTGTTTGTTTTGTTTGCATCTCAGCACTGTTCTGTACACTGTACAACCACGTATATGTTTTGAACACATAAACAAACACTTAAATATAACTCTTTTCAAACGTCACATTTAATTTGTGAACATCTGACCATGTTTGTAGATTGCGTCACTTTTTAATCACATGGACACACTTATCAAAGCTGTTTAGGTTTCAGACACTTTCACAACAGGCTGTCCAAAGTGTGAGGATCTGCAAGACCACAGACTTCACTTGTGTAAAGTGCACGTGTAACGTAGTTACTGACTGAAAAGGACATGATTAGCTGCAACAGTGAACAAAAAGAGCAATACATTTTCAAACACACGAAATTTTTCAAAGACTGACCATATTAGACCAAAAGGCACAGCAGCACAAAATCTAAGACCTTGTAGAAGTGCATGACGGAAAAAATGCAGATATAACTGCACGTGTTAAGTTCGTTGTTGTCACAGGAATTATCTGAAGAGGTCTGTTATAGAACCACAATGGAAAGAACAGAGACACTATGCAGCTCTGACCACAGATAGAAGCTTATATCACCATTGAGGAGCCAAACACAGTGAGACTCACCAGCATGTTTTGATCTAATGAAAGGGCATGCCTAATGTACTGAAGTTGAAGATATTGGTTTGGAGGTAGTGTGGCTTTGAATCTGAGGCCAAGAACGTTGTATCTGAGAGCTTGAGGCTTTGAATTAAGGGGTTTGTATTTAATTTTGGCCTCCAAAGTGAGCCAGTGGAGTGACCTCAGCAGGGAAGTCACGTGGGAGAAGTTCAGAGACTGTGGAAGAGGCAAACAGCAGAATTCAGGATACTTTATAGAGGACATCTGGAGTTGACCAGTGCTTCTTCTAATGTTGGCCTTACATTGGGAAATCTGTCATTCGCAATGCAATGCTGAACAGACCAAATAAGGCAGTATATGTGAAAACCAAAAAGGCTTTCACACTATACCGCCTTGCCTGTTTTTTCCATTACTGACAAAAAGCACGATGAACAATCCCTCTTAAAAGGCATGACTAAGGCTATAGACTCAAGAACTCCACACAATGTGACTCCAGAGGATGTGGTTATTGCAATGTAGTACAAATAGACAGTGTAGAATCGAGCCCCTCCAACCAAAAACCATACATTAACATTCCACCCTTTTTTTTGGATTATCAATCATTTTGTTTTCTATTTTATTTTGTACAACCTTTTATACTCAAAAGCCAAACAATGCTTTACTTACATTTTAGTAACCCCTTCATTTTAAATACAGGGCATTGAACAATGCCATACCATGCTTATATGATCTTTACAACATACTGTTTTCCATTGCAGGAGCTCAGTTAAAGTAAAATGGTTCTGATTCTAGAATCTGTCATCACTGTTTATTACAAATTCAACTTCCAACTTGTAAACATTTGAGCCTGCAAGAAGACATATTTCTACTAGTGGTGCTTGAGAGAAAAAATACCACCAAAACCACCATATCATGATAAATTTGCTACAAGACACTATTTTGGAAGAAACAGATTTAAAAGCAACAGTTGCATCATGGTTTGCACTCAATCTGAGAACAATGATTGCACAAACTTTAATACATACTGCAGATGTTATATATGCAGCTTCTTTAGAAAACTGACTGAAACTGATCATACATTTTTATTTTTGTTTGCTCATCTTGTGTTATGTTCATCTTGTTGGCCTATTTTAAAAGCAACAGCTCATACAAAAGCCTACTGTTTCAAAAAGAATGAAACCTCATTAAACTTCAAATCAGTGTATTAAAACAAGACACATTCATAGCCTTATTTCTCAGCCTTTTATCACATCAGAGAATTTGACAAACCAACCACTTGTATACTCTTGGCCAGTGGTTACCAACCCTCTATATCTACCTTCCTGTCTAGTTCTGACCACATTCTGCCACACCTACATCAGTTTATTAACTTCTTCAGAGGTCATCGTTCAGCTGAAAGTGGGAGCAGCATATTATACTGTTGCTGTCTAAATAAAAACAGGTATCTCTAAAATGGTTACTTTACAGGAGAAGGCAAAAACGTTCTTTGTAACTTAATGTAATGAGATTTTATTCTAAGCAATTCTGGAGTATTTCTATTGGTCCATTCATCATGAAATTTTCACACGATGTAAAGGACAGCTGCAGTGTTCACATTATGTAGAAACATAAAAATCACAAAAATGAAGGTCCCAGACAGTGATGATATGCAGGTTTTAGCTAAACTCTGCAGGAAAGTGGACCTTCAGGAGGGGAATTGGTGACCACTATTCTAGACACAGATCCAAAGAACATGTCTGAAGGGTGTTCACCTGTTTAGGCCCCACTCACATATGCAAATCAGATAACCAACCTTGTGTCCAAAAATTCACAAGGTCAACTTATTTAAAATGGTAAAAGTTATTAACCCCTTAAAATCCCTTATTTGTATTAGGGATTTATTACTAACGCTTATAAGTAAAATACTACAATGACTACAGTGCAAACTGAGTTATTCTTAGGTTATAGCAGTGTGTAGTAAAACTTTGGACCTGCCGGTGCGTCCTGGCCACTTAACTTATTTGAATTCAAACAAAACGATTTGTTGCTAAAAAAGCTACAGTTCTGATTAAGTATGTAAGTACCTTCATGATTAACTTTCAGACGTTGTTCGCACAGCCATCATAACTACTACAACTCTCTGTTTTTGGTTAAATCCTGAGCCACAAAAATGTGAATCAGTATTTGAAATAGTGGAACTGGTGAGATTTGTATTATGATCCAAACTTTATGGTTCCTAACACTCACTGCAGGCAGGTCCAGTTTTGAACCTGCAAAGACCCTTAGAAACATTTCACTTTGGGTGCCACATTGATCACATTGTTTTTAATGCAAGAATGAAAAGTCAAGTTAAAGTTTATTTATATAGTGCTTTTTACAACAGGTGGCGGCGAGAGAGAGAGAGAGAGAGAGAGAGAGAGAGAGAGAGAGAGAGAGAGAAATTGATTAACAGGACAGGTCCGTTTATGGAGAGATATTATTGAATAATAGTGTAACAACTGATATTCACAAAATGCCTGTGTGAATAGGTAAGTTCTGAGTCTAGTTTTAAATGTAGAGAGTGTGTCTGAGTCCCGAACAGAGTTAAGGAGATGATTCCACAATTTTGGGGCTACGTAGGAAAATGCTCGACCACCTGCTGTGGTCTTTCTAATTCTAGGAACTGTCAGAAAGCTGTTATTTTGTGTGCGGAGCGTACGTGTGGGTTCATATGACTGAATTAATTCACTAAGATACTGTGGGGCCATTTAATGATTTATACATTAAGAGAAGGATCTTATACTCTACACGAAATTTAACAGGTAGCCAGTGTAATGACAACAGGATTGGGGATATATGGTCAAATTTTTTGGTCTTTGTAAGGACTCTAGCAGCTGCATTCTTCTCCAGTTGAAGCTTATTTAGAAATGTATTGGAGCATCCAGCTAAAATGGTGTTACAGTAGTCCAGCCTGGAGGTTATAAATGCACCAGCTTTTCTGCATCGTTTAGGGCTAGAAAATTACGTAGTTTAGTGAGGTTACACAAGTGAAAGAATCTAACAATGTTGCAAATGTGTATCAAAAGAGAGACTGGAATCGAAGATGACGCCTAGATTTTTTACAGTGCTGCTTGGAATGACCGTATGGCCATCTAAATTTAGTTCAAATTTGGAGAGTTGAGATCTCTCTGCTTTGCGTTCAAGTAATAGGACCTCAGTTTTGTTAGGATTAAGAAGAAAGAAATTATTGGTCATCCAGCTTTTGATATTTTTAACACATTCTTCAAGTTTATTTAGATTCAGAGCCTCATTTGGTTTAGCAGATATGTAGAGCTGTGTGCCGTCCGCATAGCAGTGAAAACTAACGCAGAAACTGCAAATTATGTTACCAAGAGGTTGCATGTACAGAGGGAAAAGCAGTGGCCTGAGCACTGATCCTTGGGGGACACCATATTGTACTAGCATACGATCAGAGTGTTTATTGTTAACACTTACAAATTGATAACGGTCAGTCAGATAGGATCAGAACCAGGACAAAGCCTGTCCTTTGACTAGTCAATGTTTCATTCACTTCTATAATGGTTATGTAAGTAAATATTGATTTTTAAACATTTTTAATAAACCATTTACAATTAGGGATAAAATCAAACAAAATTAAATTGTAATAAAGAACAAAAAATAATTAGTATCAGAATTAGAATAGAATAATTAGAGAAAAAGAAATTTGAATTGGTGCAGTCATCACTTCTGCCTTCTTGATTTGTAGTCATTTATAATATCTTCATATTTTTCTGCCGATATCATGATTAACCTGAATAACAGTTACTGTTCTAATTCTTCATTCTTTACTCATACTGCTCTTCTTGTGTTATTGTTTTGCTGTGTGGTGTTGACCAGAGGAGAATAAGTTCCCTTTTTGTGTTTTAGTTCCTCTTAAGGTTTACTCTTCTTGCTCTTAATGAGTTTTTCTCACTGTACAAAATCTAAATAACAAAGCAATGCAATGATCTGCAAAGCATTTAAACTCTGTCTTTAAATGAAAATAGTGCAAAGACAACATATCAAATGTTGAAATTGTATTGATTTTAGAAAAATATATGCCAATTTTGAATTTGATGACAACACATTTCAAAAAAGTCAGGATGGGGGGAATGTTTACCTTTGTTCCATCACTTATTCTTTTAACAACACTCTGTAAGCATTTGGACACTGAGGAGGCCAATTGCTGTTGTTTTAAGCTTCAATTTGTTTTCCCATTCTTGATATTGAATTTAAGCTGCTCAAGATTTTCATAAAGCGCAAAATATTTTCAATGGGTGACAGGTCTGGACTGCAGGCAGGCCAGTTTAGCACCTGGACTCTTTTACTATGGAACCATGGTATATTGCATGGTAGAGTTTTAACTTGCATTTGTGGATGCATTGTTGTGTTTTTTTACAGACAGTGGTTTTCGGAAGTGTTCCTGAGCCCATGCAGTGATTTCCACTATAGAATCATGTCTGTTTTTAATGCAGTGCCACCTGAGAGCCCAAAGATCACAGCCAGCCAACACTGGGTTTTAGCCTTGTCCCTTACACACAGAGATTTTTCTGGATTCTCTGAATGATATTCTGTACCGTAGATGATGAAATCCCCAAGTTCTTTGCTATTTTGCGCTGAGAAACGTTATTCTTGAATTGTTGCACTATTTGCTCACACAGTCTTTCACGGAGTGGTGATCCCCTCCCCATCTTTACTTCTGAAAGACTCTTTGGGGATCCTCTTTTATACCCAATCTTTTTTTATGCACAACAGACCAAACATAGTGCGGTTTGACATACAAAAAATGAAACAATCAACAAAACAGTGCAGGGAAGATACAAAAAACCCAAAGGGCTTGTACTAGGTACTTTCCCAATTGAATTAACTAATCATGTTACTGACCTGCTAATTAACCTAATTAGTTGTGAGATGTTCCACCAGGTGTTTTTCTTAATATTACCCAACTTTACCAGTCTTTTGGGGCCCCTGCTTTTTTGAAATGTGTTGCTGGCATCAAATTCAAAATTCCAAAAAACACTAAAATTCCTCAGTTTCAACATTTGATTGTCTTTGTACTAGTTTCAGTTAAATATGAGGTTTAAATGATTCGCACATCATTTCACTCTGTTTTTATTTTTATTATTTTGCACAGCGTCCAAACTTTTCTGGAAACAGGGCTGTAAAAAGCGCTATATAAATAAATCTTGAACTGAATTACTGTACATTAAACACAACATCATGGGGCCTTTGTGGCTCAGGGCCCACCAGTGACTTTTACCACTTATAGCAAGAAACGGCTCTGGACCTACAGGAAACAGTGCGGTTATTTGAGGTCACTGATGAAAAGTCCCATGTTTTCCATTGTAGAGAAAGCACAGCCACGTCCACTCTGAAAGGCACCACCCTCTGCTAATGCCTGTGTTTTGTTCACGGCTTTGCTCCCTCGCCGCCTGCTCTGATTCACAGAAAAGCCAAACCAGTTCCATCCAGGAGTTTTGAGTTCACTGTGGCTTCTCACCTCCGCTAATCCCACTCAGACACACGGACAGCGGAGAGAGGAGTGTGAATGATTGATTCATTTTCCTCAGCTTGTACTTCATGGGCAGATGATCTTTCTGCTCTTCAGCCCCTACAAGCTCCTTCTCTAGCAGGCTTTTTAATCCGATTTTCATTATTAAATTGTGAAAAAATACAATGGCAGCAAAATGACTAATGAAATTATATGCCTTTGGATACAGTGTTAAGGTGTGACAAGGACAGGGGTCAGCGCGTGAAGGCTGATTGTGGTTTTAATCAGACTTGGCGTGCTGGTCATTCCTGCTAGTGAAAGGTTTGGAATGAGAAGTGGAAAAAAACAGACACACAGACACACAGACACACACAGACACACACACACAGGTGTACTGCATGATACAAGCAGTTAGCATCCTACCATGCTTTGTGGCATGTATGAAAATGGTGAGTAGGCCCAGCTGACCCTTTGGATCAAGATCGATCAACATCTGTGTAACTTTGAAAGAGGGTTCATTATAGGAGATTCAGTTACTAAGGCAGCTCAACTGGCTACAGTTTCAATAAAGACAGCTATTAAAGTGACATCTGTGTTTTATGGAGTTAAATTTAAGCCAAAATGTATCATATTAATGAAGTGTGATTTGAGGGCGTACATCAGGTTTTGAGTGTAAATTTATTAAAAAAGTGAGGTACGTGAGTAATTTTGGGGTCTTGGTACAGACACTTCCATTTCCAGATGTGCAAATTAGCATTTTGCCTACATTTTGTACTTTTCCTTCATTCGAATCAACCTGTACCAGTTTGTGTTTGTTGGCTACGTGCAAACTTTTCGCAACATTGTTGCACTGAAACCAGAATCAGTGTGCCATGAAATCTGCACCTTACTTGTACTGTCTGAATTGTAGATATGTTACACTTTGTGAACAAGAAGGTAAAAAGGCAGATTTGAACTTTAACCACCATCTTTGTGATATACGTTCTGTTCATTTGGATTAACTTACACAAGTTTAGTTGTCATTTCCTTAGAGGAGGTGTGTAAAGCAACTGTGGTCACTTCTGGTTCTTGACTGCTCAACTCTTCACAGTAAAAGACGCTGTCTTCACTGTTTGCAATTTTTGAAGACGCTTTATTAAAGGAGCTTGATAGCAACTAGATAGAACCAGAGCCGGGAGCCCAGCCACTACTTAATGCTCCCATTGCATTAAAAATGACCAAAAAACGCAAGAGGCTGCCCGAGTAAGGTGAAAGGGGCAAAATGACAAAAACATTAATCATTACAATTTTGCACAAAAGCTTCATATTAACCCATTCATTTTGGACTCGCTCAGGAGCGTCTTCTAGCATCTGACTAACCCAGAAGATATGATCAAGTGGCAGTTCTCCTCAACACATTCTCTGATTGCAAAGTCATTTAGTAGGAAGGGTGTCAGGTGTTCATGACCCAAAAATGACCTTAATCACAGGCTTCACACGCTTCTCTGGGGCATATGATTACAATTCTGGGAAAAGTGCAACGACACTGAAAAGTTCACACATAAGGAAATGAGACCCAATTTGTGAGAGTTAATCCAAAAGAACGTAAAATCCAAATCTGCATTTTTACCTTCATCTTCACAAACTGTAACATCTACAATTCAGACTTTACAAGTAAGGCGCAGATTTTAATGACACACCTTATGATTGTGATTCTGGTTTCAGTGCAACAATATTGCCAAAAGTTTGCATGCTGCAAATGCAAACTGGTACAAGTCGATCTGAATGAAGGAGAAGTACAAAATGTAGGCATAATACTAATCTGCACATCTGAAAATGGAACTGACTGTACCGGGACCCCAAAATTACTCACATAATTTACTTTTTGTTGCACTTTATTTACATTCAAAACCTGATGTACATCTACAAATCACAATTCACAAATATGATACTTTTTGGCTTAAATTGAACTCTATAATACTTACATCTACGTGACAGATAATAGTAATGCCTTTGTATTAGTGCAATGTGTAAGAACAAACAAACAAACAAACAAAACAGAAGAGCAACTATTCCTCAGGTGGCTGAGAATGCAGGACAAAGCAGGAGATAATCAGACTGTGTCAGCGAGAACAGTTTGTCTACAACATAAACCCCTCATTACAAAGACAAACACATTTGAGAGTTCAGTGGTGTAAAAACAGGTCAACAGAGAAAGTGATATGGTCAGTTGGGTCATTCTTCACCATAATCTTGACTAGTGGGAGAGTGCATGTGTGGCATACACCAAGAGGCTTGAAAGCTTGACTGTTACAGTGAGGGGGTCCTGGTAGCTGTTATACTGTGGGGGGGGGGCATTTTCCTGATATAATGCAGGTCCATTTCCCTTAGAGGGAAGGGTCACTAAAAATCAGTACAGTTGTTCGGACTGATTCCCTTTATCTTATGATGAAAATCTGTATCCTGATGGGAGTGGTCTGTTCTAGGAGAACAAAGCCCTCATTCACAGGCCATGAGGGGTCACTGACTGGTATAAGGAGTATGAAAATGATGTAAATCATATGCTGTTGCCCTCACAGTCACCAGGTCTCAACCAAATCAGAAATGTATGGCAGATTTTGGCCAGATCTGACAGCACTTTCCACCAGCTTCATTAAACAACACCACTGCAGGCACACTGAAGCTATTCAAACTGCTTTTTTTGGTGGGATTAAAGATCTCTGAGGTCATGGCACTAGACAACGGACATCCACAGCACACTGCATTTTTATACTGTGGGTTTCTAGGGTCTTAGAAAGAGCAAGGATATTACATATCAAGAATAATGAGGATTTCCAATATCATGATTTTTATTCACAGTATTTGAACAAAGCATTCTTGCCGACAATGTACGGATGCAGTTCTCTCCTTTAAAATGGCATGGAATGCGGCTCAAAGTGATGGCACCTTTATTTAATGGCTTACTATAATAAAAGCACATCCTGGAACTAGACTTCATGTTTAGTAAACTCTGCACAATACATCACTCTTAACATACACATAAACTCTCAATCCATTAAGTACCTGTGGCCATGTGTGTAAATCTGGTCTAAGATTACCATCACCTTTGTACCTACAGTAATAGGGGTTAAAGTCCAGCAGAATCAAAATAAAGACATAAAACTTGCCTTTAAGACATGTGAAGGTATTTGAAATAAATCTAAATCAAATACAAACATGACGTGCGTCAGTATAGGCTACAAAAAGCCTACAAGATCTGCAAAGAATATGTACAAAAAGATGACCAAAGATTCTTTACAGAAAAAGACCAGCAATGTAATCTCAGAGTGCAATCAATTAAAAATCCTGATTAAAAAGTGTGAAGAGGGAAGAGAGATGAAGATTATATTCTCATTCTGACTACGCTGCTTTGTGACACAGACCATTCAGCATTCACTGTGTAGAGTATAAAAATATTAACTTACATATATATTAAATTAAATGACAGTGATTCTTCATTAAGTAATATTTTCTAAATACATTTTTTTTGTGCCCACGTGGAAAATGAAGGCCAATCACAGCATTTTGTACACACATTGACAAACTGGAAAGGCCATGTTTATGAGACAGTCTTCATCACAAAAATAAACGGGCTTATGTAGGCATCTTAAAGTGATCGAGCAGAGGCTGGTGGAAGTGTGAAATAAAATAAAAATAAAAGACAGTACAGACTTCACAGAACGGTGAGAGCTGTAGTGAAGGACTAGGACACTAGTGGATGGACAGAGTCAGTTAAGATGAGCAAAATGATTACACTGGACACCAATCACAAAATGTACACAAAGGCTTTTTTAACACTCTGAACAAGAGAAGCAGAAATGACAGTTGTGACAAACTTATTCAAATATCAGTTATTTTGTCAAATCACACGCAAACCTTGGTGTTGAAGTCTAGCCAGTGATGTATCCTTCAGTGAGACGTTTCCAGTTTAAACGTCAGCAGCACAAATGAACCGTTGGGAGGCTGAATGCACAGCTCATGACTGGAGGAGGACCGTTTTTGATGTCTGTCTCAGAACCAGCAAATGCAGTAGTTCCACACTCATTACTGGAGCTGCTCACGTGCACATACTGAATCCATTTAGCTCCAAATCAGGTCCAGTGGTGAGCTTTCCCAAGCATCGGGCATACGTCGGCCCAGTCAGGACCACCTGCATCAGAGTTAACTTCATAGGCCTGAAGAGTGGGAAGTGTAGTACGGGCCGTTCATCTAAAACAACAAAGAGGACTAGAAATTATTATAGTTGATAAGGTCTAGTATGTTAGACATCCATTACATCTGCTTTTTAAGAATATATAGTCACTGAGTGTGTTTACATGCACTCAATAACCCGATCATAATCGGATTTCTGCAGTTATCTGATTATTCAAAAGGTCATGTAAACAGCACACTCCAATCTAGAAATCCGAATATGAAATCTGATAAAGGGAGCTGGATTTTAGCTCAATAATCAGATTTCTCAGTGCATGTGTACTCTTACTTTGATTTCTTTAAGATTTCTCAGTCTGCGCATGTGCGGAACAGACGGTGGTACTGAAAGATGGCAGCAAAACACTTTTGGAGTGACGCTGAAACCAACTACATGTTTGACGAAATGAAGAATTTAAATATTCTTTATTTTCTAGATGATGTATGCTCATATTTTCAGGTGAAGTAGCGCAAGTTATTTATTTATTTACTTTTTTTAAGCCACGGCATGAAGTTTGAGCTTATGTCTACGTCACGTCTTATTCTGTGAGTTTATTGGCTGGTTGCAAAGCATAAATGATTACTGCCTGACTCATGGAAACCCAGAGTTTCCCCGTTATCTGATTACTCAAGTACATATAAAAGCAGCAACAGTGGCTGTGTTTACGTGCAATGATTATTGCCAATCCAATCGAATCTATTCTGATTATAGATTAAGACTGAGGTGTTTATACGCACTCTACTCAATAATCTGATGAAAATCTCCGTTTACATTCACACTACAAGAAAAATTATGCGTACGCGCAGAGAACCACTTAGTGTACATGTTACCATGACAATGAGCATCACGTGAGTCCAGTCAGAGTGAGGAGAGCAGCAGTGAGTTTTCAGCTGGCGTGCTTGTTTTCAATTGCTTTAAAATGATGTCAGACTCAGAAAAACTTACTTCACATGTACTTATTAAAGAAGGGGCGAGAGGCCGTCTTTAAAGTTACAAGCATAAACTTCGTTTCCTGTGCGCATCAGTTTCTGGCTCCTGGCATGTTGAACGTTTGCTATGACACAAATACACATGCACAGAACATACATTCCAATTGGGAATGTAATCGGATACAGGCGTTAACATGGTTATTATCTTCTATTTGACAGATTATTTACAGGATTACCCACCTCGTTCAATCGCATAGAAATTGTATTCCAAATGGCCTCAATCAGACTAGTCTATTCTATTCTGATTGAGGTGTATACATGGACATATTCTATTCCGCTGTTAGTCAGATTATTAACGGATTATCAGGCTGCATGTAAACTTGGCTACTGATATTGCCATTTTAAACTTTAGAATGTTTTTGTTTTTTCGTCTCCCATAATGTCCATAAATGTATTTATTAAGTAATTTTGGACCATTATTCATAAACCGTTTATACAAATGTAAAGGGCAACAGGAGAAAGTTACAAGGTTTTGATATGACAGTGACAGTGTTTATTATGCTAAAACGTTTTAAATGTTTTACACTTTACAATGTTTTATATGGATTTGTATTCATCTTTAGATTTTAGTCATTAGCAGAGAATTTGTTAGTGTTAGCTGGTAAGCAACAGGGCAGAGGCAAACTGGTTCTACAGGTACTGCACTACAGTCCTACTGTTAATGCATGTTCAGCACTGCACAATATATAAGGTCACTACTGCTTACAGTTGTCTTCATAAAGATGTTCTACACAGCAAAAACCATGGCGAGCGGTTCCTAATGGTTTAGTGGATTATGTACTATGTGAGTAGCTACCTCAGGCCTGCTCTGCTGCCCTGACTGATGTAATTTACCACAGCTATAACCACAGAGTTGAGTAGGGTCCAGCAGCAGGGTCCTAAGCCTGCAGGTCAAACTGAAACAAAAGCAGATTATTCTGCTCTGTCCATGACCAAATAATTGAGTTTGAGCACTCCTTCAAAACATTCAGTCATTCTGCTAAGAGAAAAGTGAAAATCGTCTGACTACAAAAACCTTTTGAGCGCATTTCAATGCTTTGTGAAGGGCTGACTGGGTAATTTAGGGTGATTGTAGCTGTACATTCTATGGCAGTACAATCTATTCATAGTGCTAGCAAATGAGAGAAAGCCAAGTGCAGTTACCATTAAATACTTAGACAAGCTGCTATTTCCTTTCTTTATCATGACTAAGTAATCAAAACCAACAGGAAGTGCTTTAGCAAGGTAATCGAGAAGTGCAGCCTGAGAGACAAGATGAAGGAGTGTAGGTCAAGACACTAATGTGTATAAGACTGACATGCATCTCCGCACCGAGATCTACTACAGCAAGGGGTGCCCTATGTTTTGTCTTGGGGTGATGCAGTGCAGCATTTGCGGTTGGCCAAGAGCCAAAAAAACAAAAACTATATGCAAATAAAGAAGCAGGTTTTAAATCAACATTCAAAAACACACACACACTTTATGTAAGTACATAAATAAATGAAACTAAATGCACTTATAACTAAAACTCAATAAAATACCACTTTAAAAGGCAGTAAGAACGTAACAAGTTACATGTTGTATAAAAATGTGTTTGTTCTCTCACTGAGTGAGTGGGTGGGGTTAGGGTAACATTATGGCCAGATCAAATGTCCCCATGAGGAGCCACACTCGGAGGAGCCCCCGTATACACAATTTAAATGATGCTATCGCAAAGGAGGGACAGACCAGACATTCAAACTGATAAGACATTTACAGATGAAATAAAGACAACTCCCAAGCCACAGAAACAAAAGGATTTTTTACTAAGGTGTCAGTGCTGGAATGCCTAGTTAAGAATGGCACTCTTTTGCACTTACAGATCACCCTAAGAAACCAATATACAGAGAAAATTACCTCAGGCTTGCATAGCAGTACTGCCACAACTGGTTTATTTGCACAATTATATCTGCTGAAGTAGATTCTGCATTCTGACTTCAGCCTTGTTCACAGCTTGTACTCAAAACATCTGGTGGTTTCTATGAATTCACGAGAACAAACATGTTTTACATACAGTATATGTCCCAAAGTGCGTAGACACCTGCTCATCCAACACTTCTACTGAAATGAAGGGTATTAATAGAGAACTTGCCCGCCACCCCTTCGCTGCAGTAACAGCCACCACTATTCTGGGAAGTCTTTACACTAAATGTTGGATCATGGCTGTGAGGATGTGATTGTCTGCAGCCACAAGAACATTAGTGAGGTCAGATACTGATGTTGGATGACTAGTTCTGGATCACAGATGCCACTGCAAGTCATCTCAAACATATTCAAGATCAACAAAACATGCAATCTGACTAGGGGTATTTGCTGCTGTCGGAACCCTGTATCTCCAAAAAAAGGTAACTTTACATGGGGAAAAAAAACCTTGTTACCTTTTAAATGTAAGTTAATGGAGAAATTATTTATTCCATTTTGGAGCATTTCTGCTAGTTCGTAAATGTATTATACACACACACACACACACACACACACACACACACACACACACACACACACACAAAGAGTCTGAATACCCTCAGTCAAAAGACTTATTTTGTTGCTTTTCCGAGTGAAACTCTACAGGGAACAAACTTAAAGCTACACTATGTAAGATTTGGGGATCTAGAGACCTCTCTGGTGGAAATGAGTAAGTGCATGCAATATGCATAACATTTTGTAACAGGTTTTACTCTGGACCTCTTCTCTAAACAGATGAGTCTGATGATTGCGAGCAAGCTGAATTCAGTCCAAAAGGCAACTACCTGTGAACTACCTGATTTTGCACTTCAGACTTAAACATTAAGCCGGATCATCCATCATGTGTGATGGTAATACGTAAAGATGTATGATGTGGCTGGAAAAACTCCTGCAAAATCTGATCACACCCCCCCCCCAAACATGTTAAATCCAGCAAACAGTAATTAGGCAGGACTGTTCTCGGTAGAGGATGAGTCACTTGTGCAGGGCACCCAAACTTTTGCAAACTATTTATCCACAGTGTAGGCTCTCAATGAAATGACCCCATTAATTAATAAGAAAGAAAAAACAAAAACACTTGCCAACAATTTTATGGCCATCGTTGTTGCTGATTAGCTGTTGCAGCCCTAGTCCAACACATGCATAAGCAAACCAACACACACACACACACACACACACACACACACACACACACACACACACAGAGATTGTGTTCTGATTAAGCCTCTATGTCTGGTCTCTTACACAATATACACACAAACATGGTTGGACAGGCTGCTGGCTCCAGCAGCAGGGCTATCCATTACACCCATGAGAAGCATGATCAGTTCTTCACAGCTGCCCTGCTGTTGTGTTTTATATCTTTTTTTCCTCTTGCTGTCCACCTAGTCTCTCAGCCAGACTAATGGGGATCAGCAACTGCAGCTGCACTCACGCCCGGGTTCAGCCTTGAGCCCAGGGCAGACAAAAGAAAAAGAGGAACGCACCCTGCCTCCAAGACCCAATCTACCAAATCCAGACCTTTCAGCCAAAGAACATATCCATTTGTGTTACAGTAGAGGATATGAGCAATAAAGTAAATATATAATCCCTGCACTGCCAACTCTCACTTCTTGGAAAGGTTTATTATGCATATTTGATTAGAGCCACAGAGAGAAAAACGACAGTCTACAGGAAAATTTTGCCTCCCCCACATGAGGCCAAGTACAATATAGTTTCCTCGGAAAAAGCTGCATGTGGTAATCGCACTGTTTCAACACCTTATTCCTCAGACACACCTATAGTTGTTTAACTGCACCAAAACCATTTCAAACGTTTTAGACACAGTCAAAGCATGTTGGCATTTAGGGTTGTGTCAGATCACTAGCTAACCGCAGTCCGACTTCTTTTTCACTTCTCTGGTTGGAAGTAAAGTTCACCAGTGTTTAATTTGGACTGATACGGTTTGATTTGAGTTTGGGTAACAGCAATTTGATATGCTGCAGTAACCCGAACCACAATGTTCAATGTAGGGAAGAGGAAACTAGAAGACTGTAAATATCCTTACAGCATCAAATAAGTCTGCATAGCTGTTTCTATTTTACATTAAATCAATGGTTAGGCCAAAAATCAACACGCATAATTTTATCCTTATAGTCAAATGTAGTCAATTCACTAAAACATGTTAACAGCCAAGATATAAATAATATATTTTGTGGACGTTTCCATTTGCCAAATGGGAACTTGGTAGAAGAGCTTAACTACAGGAACAGCAAGAGCTTAGCATGCACTTGCATTATGCTCTGCAGCAGGAATCAATTTCTATATTCATGCCTAATCACTGTTAGTATTACTATATATTTTTCATTCCATCTATGGCTTAGAAATCGCACAGTACCTAAGCCATAGATTGAAAGAAAGAAAAAAAACTTAAATTACCTGCATCACACATTGAGAGCACATCCTAACACAAGCCTAGCCCTGTACATACCATGAACATAGGAAAAAAATACTGAGCAAAACGTGCTAGCTGTTTCCCACATACTCTTTCAGTAAGTGACCAATCTTCAGGAGCAAAACCCTTCAAAATACCCCTTCTAACAATGTGAATCCCCTCATTTAGAATCATAACATAAGAGTCCTTTTTTAGTAGCACTACCAAAAATAGCAAATTGCACAGAAACTGTTTTAAGCTCTTGAGGAAAACCCATTAAGAGAATCTGAAGGAAATTGACCTCAAATATAAATTTCTCAGAACAGTTACGTTTTCTGCAGGTATTTGCAGAAAATTACCTCAATCATTTATCCTAAGTGTTGCCTTCAAAAGACACCAACATTTCTAGTAATGGTGAATACACGTTACCAAAAAAAAAAAAACAAAAACAAAAAAACAGGACATGAGTGTGGACCATGTGAAAACTGCTTTATGAAAGGATCTGCCTACATACTGCACACATAGGGCATCTTCTCTCATTTACTGCAGTCAGCATATCCAACCCTAATCTAACTGCTGGAAGATGGAAGACTGAGTTCTGGAGGCAAAGTAATGAGAGAATGTGGGGATGAACACGGATTTCACCAAAGTTTCTTCTTTTCTTTTGTTTTTTTTTTTTAGCTCTGGGCAAGGAGAACCAAAATGCAACAGGTTACAAACAGTGGTATATTTAAATAAAACTTAAAGACTATAGATTAAAAAATTAATACTTTCTCATACACACCATTGGGAATCACTATCTCAGCGCTCTATTTGAAACGACAGGCAGTGGTGGCTTAGTGGTTAGAGCCCTCGGCAATTGATCCCAAGGTTATGGGTTCAATACCAGGGTCTACTAAGTTGCCACCGTTGGACCCTTGAGCAGGGCACTTAATTCTCTCTGCTCCAGGGGCACTGTATCATGGCTGACCCTGAGCTCTGAGAAGAGTTTCGATGTAATGTGTAAGCATAATGACAATTAAGGTATTTAAAAAGACATCACATTTCACCACTCTCTTTCAGAACATAACATCTGACCATTATTAGCTTCCAGGTGGACCCTTTACACTCTGTTCACTATATACTATGAATTGTTCATTTAGCAACTACTATGAAACTAGGATACAGAACTTATGTAGTTAAGAGAATGAGCACAAGTGAGATCAGGACTGTATGGGACTCACCCTCGCATCATACTCCAACACAAATGGAGGGATGTCAATCTGTTCAGGCAGGATGCAGGTGAAGAGCTGCTGGAGGTTCTCTATGTGATGAACCTTCTCCTTCATTCCAGATACACTGAACGTGGTGAAGAACCATGTGGACACCTGACACAATTGAGCACAAAGGCAAATGTCTAGTGATGGCTATGCAGTGTGAAAAGAAACCTTATTCTGCCCTCTAAAAAGCAAAACTGATGAAACTTGCAGTTCATTGCAGCTTCTCCTCAAATTAAGCCAATAAGCAACATCCAACTGACAAATGGCTATCAGGCTTTTCAGCTTCCATTACATTTAGGTTGACTTAGCATGATCATAAAGAAAAAAGAAATAAGGACGCTTGAGCAGCACACCCTTTCCTCAAAACCAATGTTAGAGATCAGGGCAGTATGATCTGGGAAGACTATCTGCCATTTTTTCTGACCTATATTGTGATTTAAAATGTGATTGTTTTTATAAATATCTATTTTTTTTCATGCCTTTTTCCCCCCTAAAGAAGACCAAAAGATCTACTTTGCAAAGTTGAGGCTTGAACGCTGCTTGTTCACAAGTTCTGTGTTAGTAGGCTAAATATCTTAAGACAACTTTGAATAAATGTAGGGTATAATTAAAATTGCAGATCTTGTGATTTTAAAATTTTAAACTCTTTCAAACTGCAATTTTGATGTTAAAAATGTTTAATCAGCCCAATTAGAGATTAACTTAAAGAGCAACTAATTCTCAGCGCAATAATTACTCGTGCCTGAACACGTTTCATACCCGTGAGCATTAAGCTGATCTGAATGTATCAGACTGGAAAGGACGGCTTTATAAATAGGAGTTATCTGTTGCTTAACTGCAGAAGTTTGAAGAACATAACACAAAGGTACGCTAATTCCACTAACTAGCCGACCACGTACACATACGCAGATGAACTGTGGACTATCTAACTGTGGATGCAAAGAATGTCTCCCAAATGTTTTAGAGTGAAATTACACTGGAGATACAGAGAGGGCTTTACATACTAAAAACGTGAAGATGACCACTACATGACTCACAAAGCAAGCGCAGTGAATCCAACAGTGGATAAAACACTAAAACACTGTAAATGTAGACAGAAAAGCTTTCACAGGCCTGACATTTCTAAAACAACAGGAATGCACTGTATTAGAGATGTGAGGTCTGCGACATTTACCTTAGAGCGAAATGTGGGATGGACAAAATAAAAAGCTCTCAGGTTTTTCTTAAACCTGAAAATGAAAGAAAATAGAAAAAGAAAAAAGCATTTGTTAAATCTATCAACATATCAATAAATCCCTCATCACACATCATAATCACACATCAGAACACAAATCAAATTCCCCAGTGGCAAATAATTAACAGTTACAAAAGACAAGCTGGCTAAACAGAGAACCATCACAGCATATAACAATGTGCATTTTTACAGAACAGGCAAATGTAAGTGAAACAGGTCCAAGTGTCTCCAGAGTGCTCCCTCTCCTCAGTCCAAGCACACAGTGTAGTCCAAAGCACTCAGGCAGATACAAATTACCAGCACTGCAGTCCAAACCTGGAGGAGTGTGTTAGGGACACATTTATCACCCTTTCTCCTATTCCCACAATAGACACACAACATTCCTTGATTGGATGTATGAGAGTCAGCATTAAAGACAGTATACTGACGAGCCAACGGCACTGCATTAGACTACGTTTTTTTTTTTCCACTGGAAACAGAACAGCCTGCTTCCCCCTTAATTAGCCCGGCTTCATATTCACGCCACTCATGGTATAGACCAGTAATTGCCAGCCCTGGTCCTGGAAACTCCCTCCTCTGCACATTTTACTGCTCCCAACACACCTGATCCAACTAATGAGGTCATTAACAACTCATTACAGTGAAGCGGAGCAGTGAAGAACCAACACAGGCAGGACAGGCTAAAATGTAAAAGTTATAAAAATCTATTCCAAAAATTCCCATATTGGTGCATCTCTAGCATCCCCTCCTTTATTCAACTGGGGTAAATAAACAAATGCGTGGTCTGACATTAAAAAAAATAAAAAATAAAAATAAGTACCCTACATAAAAAAGAACTTACTATATTACATGAATTACAAGCCTACTGCATTGCAAATTCCATAAGAGGTGCTGTAAGATAAACAAAGGCCATTATAAAGTCAAGGTTTCCACTTTAAACACTGCTACCTAATGAAATGCACAGTTGGCACATGATCAGTATTAAATGGCAAAGAATGAAAAGGTTCATGAGCTTACTGGAATAACAACATTTTCTGCATTGGGATGTACTGTTACACCCCTAGCTCAAAACACATAAGGCAACAGGCATGATTTTAAAATCACAAATGGTTTGGGTGTTTCAGTATTCTGGATAATGCTGGAAGGAAAAAAGGGCCACTGGACCCAGAATTCTTTGGAAGGAAGAAATAAAAGCAGAGCCAGGGTGAAAGCCTCACGCGCGAGGGACCGACCTCCATGCCTGTTCCACTCCTACACTGAACACACATGCTGCTCTCAGTCAAGCCCGAACCACAATGGCCAACACCAGAAAAAATTAGGGAAGAGAAAATCGAGAGAGGGGAGTAGGAAGAGGAGTCAACAGAAATAGAAAAGAAAAATGCAAAAAGAACAGAATAAAAGAAAGACAGAAAGAAAGAAAGACAAAGACAGACAGACAGACAGAAATAGAGAAAGAAAGAAAAAAAAAGGGGCAACAAAAGAAGGAGAACATTTTTCACATAGGCTACTCTACACAGGCAAGCAAATGTATGACATGCAACCATGAGTCTCATTATGAGTAAAAGCTGCGATGAAGCTACGATGCTTGATAAACCTGCTCAGCCTACAGCAAGTGTGACTCTTCATACTTGACAGGTTTATTGTTATTTTTATTTTTGAGGCATTTGTGCGATGAGTGCCTACTGAATGCAAAACATATGCTTGACTTCATGTTCACCTCCCACAACTGTTCGTTAACTCACAAGTTTCAACAGAAACTCAACTTTTGTTTTTTAACCGAGGGAAGAACCCAGCATGGATTTTCACATGAAAGCTACCACTCTGACAAGTTATTATGCAAGATGTGTGATTATGAAATTCCATGGTACTGCATTCATGTGCACGCAGACTGACACTTGCAATCATTGCCTGTAGTACAGGTCTATATTGACAAAGGGGAATAATAAAAAAAAAATTGTGTTGTCACAGGGTCTGATTTATAGTGTGTCAAGGCCAATGCAATCACCAGCAGCGCTTTGACTCTCGAGGCCAAAATTTCCTCCAATTTCCCCCAAACTGTCCAGAATTTCATTTCACTCTTATGGGGATAAAAGACATCCTTTTGGCTGCACTAAAACAACAATTCAGAAAGCAGGGTGACAGGACAGAGCAGAATAGGTATGAGATGGAAAACTTGGCACAGCCCAGGGTCACTTACAAAAGCACTGGCTTAACTCCCATCAACTAACTAAATACAACAGGAGGGTCAGTGAGGTCAGACTCCTCACTGTAAACCTAGATGACAGACAACAGGCTTAAGAAGGAAAAAATACAGTCCCTCCCCATCTCACAAACACATCATGTGTAATCTTTTGGCTAAACTTTGGGTTAGAAAGCACTGTTTGGCAAAAAACACCTGATAAAAATTAAAACCAAGTGAGGCTGCATGTATTTTGAAACTCAGATGGGCTTATCTTTGTGTCAGAACTATTCTTATTTATGCCAAAAGAGAGTGCATTAGCCTTACAGCTGCATGAGAGGATCTCTCAAAAGGCCACTCATTGGTCACTGTATGGCATTTGTAGTCACTTTTGCATGTTAAAGCCCTATTCAAGCTGAATTAGCTTTATCAGAGGAGCTCCAGCAATATAATTTGTGCATGATTTGACTGGCTGATTCATATGGAATAAAGGATCAGTGTAATTTCCCCAAATGAATCCAAACAGCCCAGACTGAAACATCATTGCACTATGAGGCATGCATCACAATTCTAAACAGTAACAAGACAGCTAAATGTTAAATATGGTGCTTAACCACACAACAAAAACACACACACACACACACACACACACACACACACACACACACACACATGGATTTCAGTGTGGGGTGACTGATCAATGGCAAGTCCAAATTATGGCGCATAATCATTGTGTGGGAGGGAACATGCGCTGAACAAGCCGTTGTGGATTTAAGGGTGTCTTGTCATGAATTTGATGGTTAAGGCAGTGGGGCACATCGAAATGGATCAAATCCATTTAGCTGTTAGCCTTGTCTTCAGCTCTCCAAAAGCTGTGATTTTCAATTACCCAGTTTTGTTATTACTTTACTGTGATGTTGATTCGAACAGCACTATAGAAAGACACCCTATAAAGCCCTATTCTAGCTGGATTATGTTTTTTTTTTTTTTTTACCAGAGGAGGTCCAGTAATGTAATTTGTGTCGGATAAAGGATCTGTGCAATTTCCCCAAGGAGCCCGAATTGAAATCGTGCAAACTTTTTTTCGTTTACCTATGTTTAGGCACCACATTTCCAAACAATTTCAACACAGCTAAATATTAAACATGGCGCAAAACAAAAACAAAAACAAAAAACAACAACAAAAAAAACACCCCCACATACACAAAAAATAAGAATGTGAAACTGGACGAGGGAGAAGACTTCTCATTTCAGTGTGGGGTGACCATCGTTATGAATGGCAATTCCAAATGATGGTGAATAATCATCGCATATGAAAACTGCTGTGGATTTTAGTAGTCTACCCTTTTCCTGGTTTTGTTATTACATTACTGTGATGTTGATTTGAGCAGGATAACTGTTACTGAGGAAACTCTTGCGAAGAGTCCTGCGATTATAGATGGTAATTTACACTGGAATTACTTAGCAGACTTGTAAAAACTCCGGACACGGCAGATTCGTACTGGATTTAACCCACAGATTTTGTTGGTAATCATTACAGCACCTCCCCAGGTAAAACTACTGTAGCTTGAATACAGTTTAAGTCTACATGTAATAATGCACAAAATGCACCATAAACACTACTTACTTTATATCCACGATATCATAGAGCTTCTTAAGGAAATCTGTGTCGAGATGGTTGTGTTCACCAGTGAGAGTGTGAAAATACACCATCACGTATTCCTTCACTGTGATGTGATCCATCACATGGATAAAATATAACAAGGCCTACAAGCACAAACACCCTCACATGAACACAGAAGTACAATAGTGCAGATGCAGAAAAATGACTTACTGGATTCATAAGTAGGGTTATGTATACTTAATACAATTACTGAATTAAACAAATCAGATTTTTTTTTTACCTTCTCCATGTCAATAAGAGTTACTGGAATGTTCCTGCCTACAACCACCATTACTGTTCTGCCACGCACATCAACACCTGCAGGCAAGAAACACAGAGCATCATGGGTAACTGGAATTAAATTTGAAAACAAAACACTCTGGAGCTTACTCTGTTGAGATCATCTCCTTACAGAGCCGATTTTAATTAATTAAAAGATTTCCATAACCCGCTTCAGTTACCTTTGTTTTCTGAACTTACGTTCAGTACTGTAAAAGTAAATCAGGTTATATGTTCTGGAATAAACACAGCCAGATGTTTTCTTTCATCTAGTCTGTGTTCACCTGATTAATACAGTTACAGGCAGAATGGCCAGAGACAGTCTGCCCCCTTTTGGCCAAAGGTGACAATGTCAATTACTGAGGTCATACCAATCAGCGCTGTGCAAGTTAATTATGGTTGGCTTTACTAGCTGACTGTAAAAATGAACATAACTGCCTGGTGACAGTTACAGATGACAGGTCTTCAATCTCTAATTTACAGGCTTTGGACAGCCATGGGTATTACACACGGCACAGTGCTGTTGGTTTTGAACTCAGTAGGGTACTTCACCACATAGAGCTACGACACAACCTGACCCAGGCAACAAAGGGACGACGATCTAAAACATCACCACAGCAACCGTTTCTTTGGTGGCTATTTTTGATCTCGAAATCGTGAAACGAGAGAAACGGATTACAGAACCCCCTGATGTTGTGCTCAATGAGCTGGAACTAAGGTTTCCTGCCCAGTGAGCAAACACATGGGGAGAGAAGATCCAGCACGCACATGTGCACAGAGGCACACAGAAAGACAGCAAGAAAGGAAGGAAGCAAAGAAGCTCATGTGTGCTGGAGAGAGAACGAATGGAGAAGCCGTGGGAGCACAGACTGACTCCACATTTCTGGACTGTGATTATACATTTACACACATTAATACAGTGAACAAAAATGGACCTGTTTGATATAAAGCTTTCAGTGCCGCTATGTCCGAGAGGTCCTCTGCTCGAGCTCTGCACAGCCAGCGGTTATAGCTGAAAGACAAGAAATAAATAGACTCGTTATCTAAACAGACTGACTCACAGAAAGCTTATGACAGAATTGAATCCCTACATAATAAATATACACTTTAGTGGACATTAAATAAATAACAGTAATACTTTCTCAGAAGGAGTCAGTTGTCAAAAAACCTGACTGCTGATCAGATCTTCATGACCACAGACCTATCTTACAAAAATACCTTTAGGCATCTAAGATAGGTACATATGCTCTGCTTTAAGACACTGCAGTATGGGGGAAGGCAAAGTCTTACTTTCTCTGGTGTTGTTTCTGCTGGGCTGCCTCAGAGAGCTGGCCCTGTAGAATCTGCTTCCGCTGCTTATCCACATCACCCTCCATGCGCGCAAATGCATGATTGCCCACCAACCCCAGACCTAACTCCAGAGACTCATCCTCCGAATCATCTGCAACAAACACACAAACTGAATTATACCCTTTAACATTCCATAACCACTGAGATCTTCATAGAAACAGTAAGATTCACTGGAGGTGACCAGCAGCCCAGTGGTAGGCGAGATGAGCCAGCAAAGATCCTGGGTTTAAAATCCCAGGATTGACATGGGGTTCTTTGTTGTGTCCCTGGGCAAGGCACTCAAGCTCCACTGCCCCAGGAGGGACAGCTCTGCTGGCAAAGCTGTGCCACTCCCAGATTGGTGCATAGTTAGGCAGCAAAATGACAAATTTCCTCTACAGGATCCATAAAATACATCATACATTATTAAGGGTTCAGTTTAATACTTCCTGATCACCAGAAGCTGTGTGAATTCTGACAGTGACTCTAGTGAGGCTCCCATTCAAAAAGTTTATAAAGTTTGAGCAGATTTAAAAAAAAGTTGATAAAAGAAAATGTGCATTAATCAGGAGTTCCATCAATTACTGTTCTGTGCAAACTCCTGAAGTATCCATGACGCACAAAATACATTGAACTGTTGATGTAACTGACTAGTCACCTCGTGTCTCCCCTACCAGTGATTATAAAATCCAGGATGCAACGTCCAGTTTTGAAGGCCTCTGCTTTATTAGCTCTCAGTAGAGCTAGTTTTGACAGCTCTGTCCACCGTACGCGGCTATAGCGCTGATAGTTCGAAGATGCTGGGGGAGCGGGCAGTAGCCCATTTAATGAGGGCTGAAGCTGCAGTCCCACTTAACTGTCATGCACTGAACCCCTACAAACACCACTGAGATAAACAGTTCTGAGTGGACATAGTGCCAAACATGTGACTTTTGTTCATGCAACATCAGCCATTATCCAGTAAACCAACTTTACCACTTTGTTACCCAAGCATAAAACTTTTTTTGCAATATTTAGGCATTTATTTTCCATTCAGTTTTTTATGCACACTTTTGAAATTTACATAAAAGAGGTGGATGGAAAACATTATTAATATATTTATATTGATTAGGAGGTCCTAATTTTAGGACATTAGACCCAATTTTCAGTGCTGGGTTGTAACCACTGGTAATTTCATTGAACTGCTGGACTAACTGATTGGCCACCTAGTATCATAACTACCAGTAACGGCTAAATCCAGGACCAGAAACTGCATTCGAAGTCCAGATTTGAAGACGTCTGGTATAGAGGCAAGGCTTGAAATTACAGCATTATGTTGATGTCCCAGCAGGCACAGAATGCTAATGTTCTAGATCTGCCTATATTAAAATCTTCATTTCACAGATTCCTAAAACTTCTGTCTTGCTTCATGTTTTGCAGAAGTTCTTAACGTGACAGTTCCAACTGTTTATATCCAGAGTTTTGAAGGAAGCACTTTCTTGTACACGATATGGCCAAAAGGCACCCCTCCTATTTCAGTTAATGTGTTTCAGCCACACCCATTGCTAACAGGTGAATAAAATCAAGCACACAGCCATACAATCGTCATAGACAAACCCTGGCAGTAGAATGGGTCGTACTGAAGACCTTTACCACAAGTCAGTTTGTAAAATTTCTCCCCTGCTAGATCTAAAGTGATATTGAGACACCACATTTTAAACCTAAGCAGTAGACCATGCAAACTCACAGAATAGGGCTGCCGAATGTTGAAGCATGTAGTGTGCAAAACCACAGAGCTCCAAACTGCCTCTGCAAGCAACATCAGCACAAGAACTGTGTGCTGGGAGCTCCACAAAAAAAATGGATTTCCTTGGCCAAGCAGCTGCACAAAAACCTAAGATCACTATGCACAATGCCAAGTGTCAGCTGGAGTGGTTTAAAGCTTTTCACCACTGGACTCTGGAGCAGTGTGTTCTCTGGAGTGACGAATCATGCTTCACTATCTGGAAATCTAACAGATGAATCTAGGTTTGGTGGATGACAGGAAAATACTACCTAATGGAATGCATAGTGCCAATAGTAAATTTTGGTGTAGGAAGTATAATGTTCTGAGGCTGTTTTTCAGGGTTTGGACTCAGACCCTTAGTCCTAGGGAAGGGTATTATTATTGCTCTAGTACACAAAGACATTTTAAATTATTTTATCCATTCAACTTTGTGGCAACAATTTGGGAAAGGCCCTTTCCTGTTCCAGCCTGACTGTGCCCATGTGCAAAAAGCAGGGTCCATAAAGACAGGGTTTGTGGAGTGTGGTGTTGAGGACATCCTGTGGCCTGCAGAGCCCTGAGATCAAGCCCACTGAAGATCTTTGTGATGAACTGGAATTTCGATTGTCAGCCAGATTTTCTTATTTGATCTGACAAATGCCCTCTAGACCGAATTGGCACAAATTTGCACACACTCCAAAATCTTGTTGAAAGCCTTCCCAGAAGAGTGGAGGCTGTTATGATCACAAAGTGAGAGGGGCATCTCCATATTAATACCTATGAATTTCGAATGTAAAGTTCAATAAACTCACGTAGGTGTGACGGTCAAGCGTTCTCATACTTTTGGCTATGCAGTGCACCTACTGCCCTCAACCACAGGCAGTTCTTTTGGTTGCCTTGCAAAGTCAGGGATATCAGATTGAAGTTCTGCTTTTTAGCCTAACACTAGGCTAAGGCTAAGGCTATACCCTATCTATGCCTGAAGTGTTTCTGTTTCACCTCATTAGTGAAAGGGTGGATTATTCATAGGTGCATATAACTGACTGATACCTTTCTTTGCTGACATATTGTCCCTAAAGTCTTATTCCCTCTACTAGTAATCAGTGTACTGAGTCAGTCAGGATGCATGATGCTTCTGGTTATGCTCCAAGACATTGTGAGCTTGACTGCTGACATTTGTCAAACAGAGCAGTTATTTTTCTATGTCAGTAACAAGAATAAAGGAGCCCCTTTACCAAAAGAGAGCCCATCTCTGGAACCTACAAGACTATGCAGCAACAGAGATAAGGGTTGGTGTCTTCTCTCTTCGTGGAGTATATTTACATTCTGGGCAATGATAAAAGGAGTTTATCAGTGCAGGTTTGAACCAATGCTATGGTTGGCACAGCCTTCCTCTGCTGGCCCTGGGGAACATGATGTAGTGTTGAATAGTACAAGGAAGGCATTCTAATGTGGTGAGCTGGCACACTATGAACATCATTGACACTGAGGAGTTAAGTTACGTTCGTAACTGGCAATAGGTTTAAAATGCATAACAACCAAAATCTCACATATGCTTGCATTTTTCAGTTGACACAACATGCCAGGTCTGATAACTCCAGCATTGGAGCAATTAATCAAAGACTGGCCACCCCCACCAGAACTCCTAGACCCCAGGACGTGTGATGTGGAGCCAGGTGGCCTGGGAAATTATACTCCTACTGTTATTTGAATCTCAAAGCAGCATGCCAAAATGTGCTGCTCTGTTGTAACACTCCAACCATATCTCAGCGCACCTAATGGATAATGTCTGATTGCTCAGCTGTCCTTATTTCCTCTCTCCTGCTCCATGATTACTGTGAGTGAAAGGTACTGTGGAAAGGTCAAAAAAAATCAGTCATGGTTCAAAAACAGGCACACCATTTCTTCTATGAAAAGACCATGCTTACCCTGGATTAGAGCAAGAAAGAACCCAGCTTTGGGTGAAAGAAATGCACAAAACTGAAGTGACTGAATTAAACACAGATGTCTCTGCTATGTTATTTTTGGCCAAAATGCTTCTATCATATTAATGAACAAAGTGAGATTTTGTTTTTTCTAATAACTGCACCATACGGTCCTTTTCATCCACTTCAGAGGCCCAAAAGCCTCGATTCTCTTTGACTAAGCATGGCCTTAGTAACAGCGAACAGTTCCACACGGAGACCTTGGGCTGCCCTCGCACATCCTGCACTAAAGCACCGAGTTGCAGGCAGGGATGCAGTCACGTTTATTTACATTGGGACTGGCTGATGCACAGTTTGTTTGAGTTGGCTTGATAGCTCAATGGAGGGGTGACCATCTCAACACAGCTGGACCACAGGCCACAGGATCTGGGACTGGAATAATGGCTGGCAAACAAATATAAGTGTCCAAACCCTCACTAACAAATAAACATGTCCATGTGGGCTTACTGACAAAGCAGAAACACACAATCATACAAAAATACACACATATAGCAATGCATTACAGTTGAAGGCAAAATTTGAGGGCTTTTATATGCCTGCTGTCACTGCACCTGTTGTGGCTTTGAGGGCCTGAGGATTGCATGCAGGCTGAAGAAGCCTCCAGAAAATACCACTCAGCACTCAAAAGAAGCAAAAAATGACAGGCCAGCAAGGAAGAACTGGCTCATTTTACTTGCCCAAATTTGCTCTACAATAACCAATGGCCTGTCTTATTGCATTATACGGACACACTAAAGATTTTCCATTCTGCTGAGGGATATTATTCATTACTGAGTATTCTTCACTGTACCAAAAACATTTTCCCATGAAAGCCATCCTTGCCCTGGAGAGAGATCGTTTTTCAAATCTGCTGATGCAAAGTTGGAAACAATGAGAATGATTAATGATATGCCTTGCATTACTGGTTTAACAGTTCAATCTATCCTTAAAGAGTAATATTAGTCTACGGGTTACATAAGCTAATTTGATAAATGCTGACTGGTATTTTCCTGGAGGCATTTTTCGAGTGGCACTGAACGAGCACGATCATATTCCAAAGTCTGGATCACGGTCATCCCTTTTAGGAGTGTGAAAAGCTTTACAAAACCAAACCATATTTTCACTCCACTGACTGATCATGTTGTACATGTGCTACATAAAACAGGCTGAAAGATGCCAGGTTAGTGTGATTTTTGTGTACTGAGCTCACCCTCCAGGCTGCCAGGCTTCTCACTGATGCGGATCTGTCTCTCCGGCACCACCGGCTCGCCTTCAGAGTTCCCAATATCTGCAGGGAGGAGAGGCAAGCTGGCTCTCTCCTCGTCTTTTGAGCGCGGGTAATATAGCGGCAGTAACTTCTTGTATACTGCCTGAGTAGCACACGGCATTCAGAAACACACAAAAAAAGCCTGAAGTTAAATGCAATCTCATCAGCCACAGGAAAATAAGTGCTCTAAAGCTTACAACTCAGTGAAGCAATCAGAATGCATTATGACTTGCTTTCATGTTTGATCAAGACCTGACATTCAACTGAAACAAGCCTAAAATCAGCTTACAGCACAAAGTGATTCTGCTAGGTTTCATTTACTAAAAAAACAAACAAGCTTGACATAAAAATCAGCGCAATTTGAGAGAGTTAGCACATAATGAAGGCATGTAAGCTAGAAAAGAGTGCCCTAATGCAACAAGTGACATAACATAGAACAGACCTCCTCAGCATCTGAAACTGCAAACACCACAGCCTCTATGCTTTCTCCATGGTTCTCAAGAAACCTGCGAACAGTTCCTGACAAAAGAAATGACAAATAATGAGCCAAAGACTTTTAGGTTAGAAAGTGGTTAGTTACATTTAGTTACTGTTGGAACAAAATCTTGTATCTCCAAAAAAGTACCTTTACAGGAGAAGGGAAAAAAAACTCCTGTTCAAAGTTAAGATTTATGTAACAAAATCTTATTTTACATCACTTTGGACAATGAAATTGTGAAACACTGTAAAAATCAGCTGGTATTCTCAAATTATATAAAAAAAAAACAAAAAAACAAAATAAAGTTGAATGAATTTTGTTCCAACAGTGACAATGTGCTAATTTTGTTTCTTATAATACAATTGTTTCATGAAAGGGATTTACTGAATGCTATGTGAGTAGCGTCTTCGAGGGGATATCCTCTCTTTGCAGTACTGATCACACAAAAACCCACAGAGACCATGGCGTGCTCCCTGGAACGAGACACGTGAACACAGAAAGCATTAGACTCCAATTTACACACATTCTGTGTCTTTCAGATGCACTCGCAGTAGTGACTGAATTACCCTGAGAGAAATTACTCCAATAAGCTGAAACCGTTCACTGTAAAGCAGCAGACAGGAGACTCTTTGATGAAGACATACTTTGCGTAAATAAGGCTTAATGTAATCAACAGCTCTGCTGTCACAGAGTCATGCCCAAATCGCTCAGTGCAGTTATACAACTCTGGCCTGTGGGATTAATGGACATGCACTGGAATCTAACTGGAGTCTGGCACATTCTGAACTTGGCAAATTGAGCTGTGCTCAAACATTGAAAACCAATTCTTAGCACTCTACATCAGTGTAATGCAGCTTTCTGACATGTACATGGCTGATAAGTGAACAGACAATGTTTATTTATTGGAAAGTTTATCATAATGTTTCCTTAGAGACAGAGGTGTTTGTAATGATAGTGTGTAAGAGAAGGCGGTTGTGTGCTAATCTGCCATTAGGTGATGTAATTGGACAGGCTTACTTGGCGAGCTGCATGACGTTTCTATAGCAGCTGTATAAAGAGCTCTCAGCAGCTGTGCGATACTTGGCTTTGTATTTGGGTCCAACTGTATGAACGATAAAGCGTGCAGCCAAATTGAAACCCTCAGTCATTTTCGCTTCCCCTGTCCGGCAGCCTGTAACAACACAAATATCCTCCCGTGAGATCAGGATGCAAGACGCTTAAAATATTTTAAAAACAAATGCACGAACATTCACAGTAGGCACAGGAGTGTTGCTCTGTCTTGTTCATATTTCTTCTCCTAGTGGTGCCCCCTACCTTTCAGTTTGAGTAGTTCATCCCTGAGCTCAGGGCCAGCATGCCTGTGAATGCTGTCTGAGATCGGATTCTTATCGGTTAGCGTCTCGTTGGTCGTGTTCACTATAGCAGTGCAGTTCAAAAGTGCCACGTCCCCTTTGCTGTAATGAAAAGCACAAATAATATCAATCAGAAACACCCAAGGAAAGCAGTAAAAAGTATGCAAGTGCTAAACACTGAATTGTTTCTTCATTGTAAGAATACAAAATTTATGATGGCCATCATTTCTAGAGAAAAGAGCCCATCCGGTGTTCAGAGAAGGAATTCATCTACTTCAGTGTACTTAGATTTGTTCCATGTGCCTTTGGTATGTAAAGAGGAACTAACTCCAAACTATTGGATGCATGCCATCATGACACTAAAGGTTGTTGTTCAGTGATGCTACAGCATCGTTTGCAAAAGTCAAGATACAACTGGACTTTAGTTTAAGGTAGGGACTCTTGGAAGAGGTCACATCACTCCCCAAGCAGAAAATGGACAGAGCAATTAGTAGTCTACACCATTTAATAGTGCTACATTATTAAGATCAGTACACAGAAATGAGCAACAGTTGCAGTACACAAAACTTACCATCTTATATTAAGCATCTACTGTGAAAAAACAATCTCTATTTAAAAACTGTGACCAAACACGACAGAGTAACTTCTTAAAACAGCAAGAGTGAATTTCCCTTTTTCCCCTCAGAAAAAACAGAAGCTATGTAATCAGAGTTGTGCAAAATGGCTGTCCATAAACAGTCATGTTGCTAAAGGAGCAGCCAGAGGGACCTAACACTATCATGTGGTTGTGCAACAAAGAGGATTTATGTTCACATGGCAAGAGGCTGGGAGGGGAAGGGAGGGGAGTGGAGGGGGTACTGAGTGTATGAAGCTGGCACAGAAACTTTGAAAATGCAGAAATCATGTTCATGTAGACCAGCAGCTAAAGGTTACAGTGAAAAGAAATAAAACAATCAAGTACGATAAGAGAAAAGTAGACAGACACTGAGGAGAGCCTGACTCATTTGAAACCCGTGTAGCAATAATGCTACCAATTTTAGGAAGCTAAAACTCTTTCCAGTCTACAGCAGTTTAGTACAGCTCATTCACGCTGAAGTTCTAAGTGGTGTTTCAGCATGGACTGCTTTTTGAATGAAACACAGCCAATCATAACAGAGATCATTTACATATAGTCTTATTTGCAGAGTTAACAAAAACAGCCTGGTTAATTCTAAGGGATAAGGAGAGATTGGAAAATGGCCATGTAAAAATGAATCATGAGTGCTTCTGGTAAATAAACTACACAGACGATATAAGTGGACCTCAGGAGAAAAAGCTGTCATAGACATGGTTTCTGGCCAGCATTTGGGCTTTTCAAACAGTGCTTTACTGGAAAAGTCTTAGCAGTTTTGTTTGCTGTTAATTAGCTCTTATTTTTCATCTTTTCATGAACTTTTTTTGCACTTTCCTTATGTTAGGCATTAAGTGTGGATGCGTTTACATGCTTTTGTTATTTTAACCATTACTATGCTTTGTGTTCACATTTAGCAGCTCAAGTAATATTGCTGATAGTCTTTTTGAACCACTGAATCCTCAAAACTGCCTTTACAAGCAATTAAATGTGTGCTTTATTGGGAGCGGGATGATCAATTCAATTGAAGTGACACAACCTAAATATCGGCCAACTGATTGATCAGTCAGGTCCTAGTACTCACAAGAGAATAATCTTCCTGTTGATATCCTCTCTGAATGGGAAAGGAGAGAGAAGAGAGTTGATCTGGTAAGCCAGGTTGTCCACCTCATCCCTCTCAGGACCTTCTCTTTTCGCCTCTCTGTCCTCCACGAATTCAGGCTGATCCCAGGTGTGAAGGTTCTGGACTTCTACAAACTGAGACCGAGCTCCCAAGGGATCCATGCTGAGGATCGGCAGTTCAGCAGTGAACTGAGCAGAACATACACACAATATACAGAGTCTGTCTGTTAGCAGTCTGTCAGGCCACATTAATACATGAAATACTTACACAGAGCACCATTCAGCAGAAATGTCATAAAGCAATTACAGTGACAGCCTTCTAAGTTTCAGGGATAAGACATAAGAAACATCTGTGATAAAACAGGCTACACTGTTTCACAGAGCTTTTTGTTTTGATGACATTTCCCAGCAGTGATTAGCACTTTCATGACATTTGAATTGTGACAAATGTAAAACAAATGTTAACAAATGGCAAAATGGCAAACAGCCTTTTAATCAGTAAATATAAAAAGTCAGCGTCTTTTTTCCTGCAAACACGTTATAGATATAGTGTTGGGAAAAAGTATTTGCCCCCACCCAATTTCTTCTATTTTTGATAATTTGCCACATTTAAATGTTTCAGATCATCTAACTAATTTTGATGTAAGATAAAGACAACACGAGTAAACAAGATGCAGCTTTTAAATGATCATTCCATTTATGGAAGATAAAGATTCATTCAAATCCTGTATCACCCATGTGAAGAACAATCAAATGTTTATGATAATTTGCAATGAATCTTTTACATCACTGTGGATAAATTTTAGCCCATTCTTCTTTGCAGAAATGTTTTAATTTGACTATATTTGAGGATTTTCAAGCATGAACTGCCCATTAAAAGTCTGTCTTTCTAATAGAGAGCAGAAATCATGGTTCCATCAATTATGACAGGTCTTGCAGAAGCAAAGCAGCCCCAGATGATCGCATTACCACCACCATGTTTGTCTGTTGGTATGTTGGTACATTCTTAAGGTGGAATGCGGTGTTAGCTCGATGCCAGACATAACGAGACCCACGTCTTCCAAAAAGTTTCACCTTTGACTGACCAGTTCACAGAATATTATCCCAAAAGTCTGTATGTTTTTTGGCAGGTGCAAGACGAACCTTTGTGTTCTTTCTGGTCAGCAGTGGTTTGCATCTTGCAGCTCTCCCATGGATGCCCTGTGTCTTACTTATTGTAGAACCGTGTACACTGATCTTAACTGAGACAAGTGAGACCTGCAGTTCTTTAGATTCTTTCACCTCCTAGATGAGTCATTGATGCGCTCTTGGTGAAATTCTGGTAGGCTGGCCACTTCTGGGAAAGTTCACCACCATTTCAAGTCTTCTCCACTTGTGGATAATGGCTCTTACTGTGGTTCGCTGGAGCCCCAGAGCCTTAGCAAT
Source organism: Colossoma macropomum (assembly GCF_904425465.1). NCBI lineage: Eukaryota > Metazoa > Chordata > Actinopteri > Characiformes > Serrasalmidae > Colossoma > Colossoma macropomum. Next base: position 23,644,199 of record NW_023494784.1, on the reverse strand, counting down.
GGCTTTAAAACGCTTTCCAGACTAGTAGATTTCAATGACATTGTTTTGCATCTGTATTTAAATCTTTTTAGAAAGTGGCATCATGTGCTGCTTTTTGAGACCTTCTAGCCTGCTTTGTCATTGACAGACCAATTCTATTTAAGTGATGTTTAGATTCAACAGGTCTGGCAGTAATCATGCCTGGGTGTGGCCAGAGAAACTGTCCCGAATAGTGAAATGAATTTAGTTAACTGGTTGATTTAGTAGCTAAAGGGGGTAATTACTTTTCACAGGGCCAGGTAGGGCTGAACAGCATTTTTCCTTCAATTGATGAAGTTATCATTTAAAAACAGCAATCTGTGTTTGCTTTGGTTATGTCTGTCCGATATTAAAAGTAGTCTGATAATCTGAATCGTTCAAGTGTAATAAATATGAAAAAGCTACTGGGAAGGGGCAAATACTTTTTCACAGCACTGTATATTTTCCTGTACACACAATCTTAGCCTCGTATGCCTCAGTGATAAGCCACAATATCAGTCTTGTGGAGAAATGTGACTCGCATTTCTGAGCATTATCGCAAGGTAAGAAGATGAGGAGAGGTATTCATATGAGGTGACTCCTTCATTCACTGAGCTGCTACATTAACCACCACTGAGAACATCTGCGTGCCCAGGGAAGAAAAAAAGAACTGATGAAATGGTGCGTGCAAACGTTTATGTTTCCAAATTAGATTCTGGAGAGAAAAGTACCAATGACTGCTGTACAGACTCTAAATAAAACAATGTGAAAAGTTTAGGTTAAAAAAGCCAACGTGGTTTTAGCAGATGCACGGAGCTTAATGGTTTCTCAAAAAGTCTTTCCAAATTACTGTGTTAGGTATTTTATGATGTTATGTCTAGGAGGAAAACCAGAGCTTGAGGATGTCATCACATGCTCATGTCATCACCCATCTCCAAGAAAACTGAAGACTAATCAGGACCTGCCTTGCTTTAAGAGTTAGAGTACTCCCATATATTTGACTCCAGTGCTTTTTAGAAGGATTTTTTCTACAAAATTTTATGCCAAAATGATGGAGTATGACATCAAAATGGAGTTCAATAGAAAAAAAACACAATAATAATAATAATAATAATAATATTAATAATATTTCAGCTGAATGGAGAACAAGTGTTACAAATAATAACCCTGAAATGTTACAGCACAGATTACCGTAAAAGTTTTTTTAAGCAAGTTTTGCAACATGCTCAATTCAGAAACAGTCTAAAGCAATGTTTTGCAACATTCCCCTCCTCCTGACCACTGGAGCACTGGATTCACACGTATAAAACTTCCTAAAGCACAGTGCTGACCATCAGCTCCACCATGTCTATGACAGGTCCAAACGAACACGCAGGCAGTACTCTTAATCTAGGAAAGGTGACAGATTGATCACATGGCGCAGAGGTTTTTTCTGGCCAATAATTTTGTTTTAACAGTAAAATAAAAAACAGAAGCAAAATGAGAGCATAATACTAACAAAAGTAGCTCATTTACGCAGTTATCTGGTGCGAACATCAAGAAAGTATTATTTTGAGATTCTATACATGATACAGACTTCACGCTTGATACATACACACAAAATATACAATCCTGAGCACTCCGCTTATATATTTGATGGAATACTATTTTATTTGAATTTTTTAAGTCTGTGGTCTCCCACTAGAGAAATGAAGGTTGTCATGTGGCTGCACAGTAACAGAATTCACAGTTAATAACAGACTTAAACCCTGAAGACCACAGACCACAGAGAAAGAAGAACCAAGCTGATCTGATGGGACCTGTCAGTGCGGTAGAAGAATGAAAGAGTAGAAGTCGACCATGTTCCAGCATGGAAATACGAAGAAAACAGACCAACTAACAAGACTGCACTAAATAATAGGGAGGAAGGAGCGATGGAGTGATGATACTTACTCCGAGCCCTACTGCGGCTGCAGCTGCAGCCCACCCAGACCTGCCGTTAGCTCAGTTAGCTCACCGGCTACCAAACACGGGAGGAAACGAGCACAGCGAGCTTTCTCAAAAGAACAGGGAAAAATTCAGCATAATCTTCTGCTTACTGTGCCATTACAGAACGTGTGACCGGGCGAGCGTTACGGTCAATGAGACACCGTGTTATGTTCGCAGTCTAAAGGATCTTATTCGAGCTGATTTAGCGTGTGTGATCAGCTGATTCACGAGTGAACTTGATCACTTCCGGGAGGCTGCTGTAAGGGACCGTCAAAACATTGGCGACTTGTGCTTTAAACGCACAGTCTGCAGTGAATCTGTGCAGCGCGGCATTTTTTCAGGACTTGTATTATTAATTATTGTTATCCATTAAATGTGAAGTAAATAAATAAATAACAATATTCTCTGTTTAATCACATCTTATTGCACAAACTCACTCCCAAATCCTCAGTAACATGATTCGGCAAGGCCAAAGTAATCGAAAGTACACAAAGTAATTTAAAGCACATTGATGTAATCCAATACACATAATATGATATTTAAACCGTTTACATAAATTCAAACAATGATCTATGTTTAAATTAACACAAAAAAACAAGGTTTACCCAGTTCATAAACCTCCAAATCGATCTGGGAAATCGATTACTCCGGACTTTGTTGAAGACCACATGTGACTGGATGATGGAAGAGCTCGACAACCTGCTGCTAGAAATCTATTAAATAAAATCAGTGGATTACTATTTAAAAAGGTACGTGGGTGAGCAGAGTTTGTACTGTAGTTGTTTGTGGAAAATTATTAGTTGAATTGTTAGATTATTTGATTTGCACCTCACATCACACACGTGGGTCCAGTCGACCAGTGAGTTTTAGCATGTTAGCCTGGACCACAACACTCTTAACACAGCAATGTTAAAATAGTCAGCAGTTGCATTCAGACGCCTCAGGCGGATAAGAAGTGACTTCAGCTTCGTGTAAGTTAATGTACGAAAGTTTAGCTACAGTTTACATAGTTTTCTAATATTGACTGTGACTCTAAGTGGAGATTTTGGAGTGAAAACAGGTTCAGTTAGCTGTTAGCTTGTCTTATTGACTGTTGACTAACTTAGGTTAGTTGTTGCATCTTAAACTTCACACTGTAAAAACTTTAGAATAAAATTTCTAATTGAAAACGTTTTCACTTTGTGTCCAAAGGTTGGGGAAAGCTTCCTGCGACTTGCCATGGGCCTGACTAAACAGTACCTGCGCTACACCCCCTCTGCTGTTTTCGGTGTGATTGGCAGCCAGAAATCCAACATCGTGTTTGTGACCCTGAGGGGCGGTGAGAGGGGGAGATACGTAGCGGTGGGAGCCTGCGAGCATGTGTTCATATGGGATGTGCGAAAAGCGGAGAAGGTAGCTAAAGTTTCAAGCCAGTAAGATCTCATTATCCCCCAGCTCAGTCCTTGAGGACCTGCAGACGGTTCATATGTTTACTCTGTTTCTCAAGCACACCTGTATCAGTTGCTTGCTTGGTTCAGATGTATTGGAAGGTGGGATGGAGTAAAGATGTGGACCATATGAGGGTCGCTAATGGCTGAACTGAGAGGCACTGCATTACTGTTCATGAGTTATGACTGTTACAAACAGTATCACTAATCTGCCTATTGCTCTCTAATTTGGTGTATTTTGTGGAAAACTCTGTCAGTGACCAAAAAGTAGGCATCTAGATGCATCTTATTGTGATCTAATGTGAACACTCGTTTGCACAAGGACATACTGCTTTACAGTTTGAAATAAAATTTGTGTTTTTCAAAGCCTAGCCAGTTTCCCAAAAGCATCTTAGCACAAAGAAGATTCTTAAAACGGCAGAGTGAGCAACACACTGAACTAATAAACTAATCTGTTTTCTTATGTCTCTGTGAGACTGATGATGTCTTGTGGTTGAATCAGTCGTAAATGACAGCTGTTAGCTGATTTACTCACCTGCTGTTTCAATTTGTTCTTTTCCTAGGTTTTAATCCTTGAGGGTAATAAACATGAGGTGACATATCTCTGCCCCTCTCCTGATGGTGTCCACATAGCTGTGGGCTATGAGGATGGCAGTGTGCGCATCTTCAGTCTATTAAATGGTGAAAGCAACGTCTCCTTTAATGGACATAAATCTGCTGTCACAAGCATCCAGTATGATGCCCTGGGAGCACGGCTTGTCACTGGGTCCAGGGTAAGAACAGAGCCTGTGTCTGATTTTTCTCCTTTGCACTACCCTGTAAAATGACACAAAGTGTGATCTGACATTTGTTCCTAAGTGAAGAATATCTCACTACAACTGTATAAGGAGCTGTTTTCTTTCTTTCTGAAGGACACAGACGTGATTGTGTGGGATGTGATAAACGAGTGTGGATTGTACAGACTCAAAGGGCACAAAGATGCCATCACACAGGCTTTGTTCTTAAAGAACAAAAATCTGCTGGTGACAAGGTCAGTCGGATTCCTTTTAAATAATGTAACAGCTCAAATACAAAAGGTTCTGAATTGAATCACTATGTGCTGTGTATCTTCAGTAGATTATCATTCTGTAAATTGTTAAAATTGTTTGTACTCTGATAAATGAAAGCCATTTTCTGAAATGACTTGCTTATATCGTATTTTTCCCAGCTCGAAGGACAGTTTTGTGAAATGGTGGGACTTGGATACCCAGCACTGTTTTAAGACCATGGTGGGCCACCGAAGTGAGGTGAGCAGATCCACCACATTACACCTGTTGCAAAATCAAATAACATCATACTGTCATTGTGAGGCTGTATATTTAGTACAAAAGTGCCTCTAATTTCTGGTGTAATCTGGTGTTTTAATGTTTGGAATTCATGTTATTTTGCAGTGTTATTCAAATGCAATTGTACAGTTGGGTAATTACTAGGGGGGGCTCAATTCCACTTTTTCATGTTTGATACCGATACCACAATATTGAGTATCTGCCCATAACAATACCACCCCCCCCTAAAAACTAAACTGTTAACTAAGCTTACATTTGCACTTGGTTTATATTCTATATTGATAGATGTGAGGCTGCTATTCTGACTTATTTCCATTTGTTTTTAATGTTAACAAATGACAAACACAAGGCAAAAATGTAAAATCAGCAAAACTAGACAGTACACACAACCACATTTCCTACTTGCAAACATAAAAGCAAATGATTGAAAACTTACTGTCAGCACATTTGTAACTCTGCTTATGTCAGTACACTGTGTGAGGGGGGGATAATTACTATCAAGTAACTCCATGCTTTTGTTACTGCTGGTGATAATGTTTTAGTGTTGAAGATGGCATTTTGCACATATTAGGAGCTATAAATAAATATCACTAATCCTCTTTCATTCTTTAGGTATGGGGAATGGTTCTGTTGAATCAGGAGAACAGGCTGCTGACTGGCTCAGCTGACAGTGAGCTCCGAGCTTGGGACATTGACTACCTGGAGGAGGTAAGGAGATATAATTTAGGCCATATGTTTACATGATGAAAAAGCTGTAAAATCCTTGTTCGGCGTATTACTGAAACATGAGAAATGTAATATTGTCTGTACTCATCTTTCCTGCAATATTAATCTCTTCAGAAGAAAGAAGTGGGGGAACCACGGGAGAAAAAAGGGAAAAGTCTTTTTGATGATGATGACGACAATGAAGATGAAGGCCCTAATGAAGACCCAGAGGAGGTGCTGCTCCTGTTATTAATGATAGTGCTTCTTCTCTGCCTTCTGTGCCCATATGATTGTTGTCTAGGTGTTGACATGTCTGGATATGATCTTATCATATCACTATAATTTTATGTGATATATTTTTGTGTTAGAAGAACATACTTCAGAACACGTTTGATCTTCCCTCTATCCTGTCTTTCTCCAGAGAATCCTCAGCTGTAAGAAAGCCGGCTCTGTTCTGAGGGAAGCCAGAGACAGGGTTGTGTCTTTGACTGCTGACCCCAAAGCTAAAGTCTTAGCATGTCATGTATGTATTTTCTGTGACTGTAAATTTAAAATATGCGAGATATTTGTTGTTAAATGGCTACAGTGTTATTGACTTCTCCAGTGGTTCATCTGTATAGGGCCTAGATGCCAATCTGGAGATCTTTGCTGTGCTTCCAGAGGAGGAAATTCAGAAGAAAATGGAGAGAAAGTTGAAGAAAGCCAAGAAGAAGGCCAAGTGTGTGATGACTATTTAGATTATTATGAACCAAACAATAAAAAATCAGCATTTTAACATCTAAAATTTCCTAAATGTCCTTTTGCACATAATTGTGGTGCCTGTGGTCCAGGTCTCAGGATGGAGATGCTGATGCAGCAGACCCAGTAGTGGAGAGAAAGTTGACAGATGAGATTCAAAAGCTGACCAATATAAAAGCCTCTTCCAAGATCAGGTCGGTGCAATCAGATATAGGGTAAATCATGCAATTCTCGACTCCTGTGCATGTAAATCTCTGATGGAGTAGTATTAATATCTGTGTTTTTCTCAGGTCTATGGACTGTTTTCTGTCTCCTAATGGTGAGATGAAGATTGCTCTGTTACTGCAGAATAACACAGTAGAGACGTACACTCTGAAGACCACAGAGAAGAACGCTACTGGTACCAAGACCTGTCGGCTCACACTCGGGGGCCACCGCACCGACGTTAGAACTCTAACCTTCAGTTCTGACAACATCGCTGTCCTCTCTGCCTCTGGAGAGACTGTCAAAGTGTGGAACAGGTCAGTCTAAAGACACACGGGCAGTGTGTGTATATTTTGGTTTCCCTGACTTCCTCAGAACCTATTGATAAGGAAAATGTCTTTTGTTGTGTTTTAAAATATTTATATTATTTTTATTATTCTGCCGGAGCTGTTATGTGAGAGATCATGTTTCTCTGCATTCGTTAAGAAAGACTGTAGCCTTTTCTGAACATTTCTTTCTGTAAGTGGTGAAAAGTGGCAGCACTCGACTCCTCCTCAGTCCACATGTACCTCTCCTCCATGCTGTTTGTGTCTAATTGTTGTAAGAGGTGCGTGGGGGGAAATTTGGTACATGAGATTAATTTTATCCTAAAAAAAATTTGTAGGTTTTTGCCACATTTCATGTATCGATGCAAAATTTCCTACTAAAGTTGATCAGAAAAAAAAAGTTTTGTTTATATTCATAAAATATTACAGACAGTTTGAATCTCTTTAGCCTACATCAACAAACATTTTGCAGTGTTAAAACTTTTTTTGCAAAAAGAAAAAAAAATCCTTTAGATGAAAACCTAGCTACTGATTTTGGCTAACTAATGTTTATCAGAAATGGTGGTCGTCTGACTTGATTGGTGATGAACTCTGCTGACGTTTTCCACCATTTCCGTTCATTATCTTTGTGTGTTAATGTTTATGAAAATGTGTCAAATAAAATATTACAGCGATGGAGGTGAATAATGAGGAGACAGTTGAATGTGTGGCTGTTTATTAAGGGGACTAACGTTTGCACATCTTGCACACTGGCTAAAGCTTTGAGAAATGGAAACTTGTTTAACAGCAGTGGGTGCAACTTCCAGTTCATTGCATTCAGTTTTTTGACATTTTTAACATAGGTAATTGCAGCTGTCCAGCTAATTAACTTAGCGTACATTTTAAATGTTATTTTAATTGTGTTTAAGTGTCAGTTGTGCAGGCATTGCCGGTTGCTTGGTAATAGATATAATTCCTAAAATAAGATTTGCTTCTGTAATACCATCTTGTGAAAAATCTTATCTTGACTTTTCACTTTTCTCTTGGAACCAAGAAAGGAGGTTTCTGTAATATGGACCCAGTTTCCTAACCTTTGTTCTAGTATCCTTGAGTTCTTAACCGGAATTTTTCTCTTTCTCAGATCCACTTTGCAGGTGATTCGCACCATGGCATGCGAGTATGCCCTCTGCTCACTGTTTGTGCCTGGAGATAGACAGATTATCATAGGAACCAAGGTACATCAATGTCCATTTTAATTCTTAAATTCTTGAGTGTTTTGCCAGATGTTCTTAAATACACTGGGTTGGTAACGACCCTGCACTTGCATCTAACACAAATTGATCTAAAAACTACTATGGTTGTGTAAAACTATCAAAACATTTTCTTTAACAATAAAGTAAAACACATTTTGCTAGATCTGAATATTTTGTCACTTTTCAGCTAGAAAAAGGAATGAAGTAGGAAGTGATGAGGTCATGGCTCACTGGTGGTTTCACTGAATGGGAAAAAGTTGAATGAAAGAAGATTAGTTTTTAATTTGATCTCCTTGTTTGAGTGTCTGTAATGGCCCCTTTGTTTTCTCACAGAGTGGAAAGATTCAGATTTTTGATCTTGCATCAGGAAGTCTGCTGGAGACTACAGAAGCACATGATGGAGCTCTGTGGTCCATCTGCCTTTCTCCTGATCAGGTGCTGAAGGAAACTACACTCACTGTTATTCTTTCAAAAAAAAATGTAGTCAGTGCGTAGCTGCTCTGTAGATGCTGCTTTTTCTTGTTACATCTGTACCTGCTTGTTCTTTGTTTGTCATTATGAAAAAAGATTAGAGTGAGTTTTTTATGTGTCTCTATGTTTACCACTTTTTTCATATGTATTTGTGTGTTCAGAGGGGTATCGTAACTGGAGGAGCAGACAAGACAGTGAAATTCTGGGACTTTGAGCTCATAAAAGACAATAAATCTGGACCAAACAAGTAAGACAAAATAGGATTACTGACCACTGCTCTTACTGTTGCTGCTGGCTAATGTATAGGTTGCGTATTAGTCAGTTATACTACAGTTCCAACCACACAATTGAATTGGTTCAAAAGCAGATGTTCTTTTTTCCGTAACATTTGTTGTATGTAGTTATTTCAGAGCTCCCACCAAGATAACATGACATAGTGCAGTTTAAATATAAACGTTTTTGTCAAAAAGAGTACTTTGAACAACTATACCAGACCTTGAGTTGTGAATAACATCTCGCAGCATATCAGTGTGCTCTGCACACTAACAAAATAGTGTAGTGCCATTACAACACATACACTACGTGTTTGGAAGAGAAGCTAAATAACTTTGTTGGTTACCAAGCCATGTTAGGTATTTGTTCAGCCCACGTTTAAGTACCTGTCCCCTTTGGTTGAATAATTTCCAGTGTATAGTTTGACTGTTCATTAACATTAGTAGTTTTCCACTGATAAACATAGCATTAGCTAGCTTTGTGGGTAACGTAATTTAGCAATGAAGAGTGTTATAAGCTTCTGTAAGCTGTGTTGCCAGAGAATTTTTACAAGCGATGAGCTAGGGTGGAAAGATAGGGCCGTTGTTTGTTTACTCGCTAAAACTGCCACACTGTTTCATAAATAAATCAGTCAGTCAAATTTGTCAACAGCTTAGCCTACGTCAGAGCCGGTTTATGAAGATCCTGGCCACTTCCTACACAGCAGAGGGCGCCTGCGAGAAAGTCCTCAAAGAATGGAAGACGAAAAGTTCAAATTGTTTCTCATCACTTGCCCAGAACTTTCCTTTGATTTTGGAAAGTAGAAGAATGTATTTCACTAATAAAGTAAAGAAAACATACCTGCATGTTTCCTTTTTTCTACAGCAAACGGGTTTTGGGCAGCAGAACGCTGGCATTAGTGCTAGTGAGTGCCAATTGGTTGGCGAGTGGAGCAGCTCATTGAATGTTTGCGCACATGAGGCACTGTTTTAAACTCCTATAACTCGAAAGCTCTTAAAATATAACAGCAGTGTTGAAATGTTTTATGCTATTCAGTGTTCAGGAAATAAGTGTATTCCTTTACATTAAAAATATTTAAGTATCTATGAATTGATTTTGCTCAAAAGCTCCATCTTAACCCATTTATTTTGGACCTGCTCGGGAGCGCCCTCTAGCGTTTGAGAAACCCAACTCAACTGTTGTATAAAAGCAGTGGAAAATTCTCACAGATGTATTCTTGCTGTAGGAGACTTACGGTGAAACACACTCGCACGCTGCAGTTGGATGAGGATGTACTGTGTGTGTGCTACAGTCCTAATCAGAGACTGCTGGCTGTCTCTCTGCTCGACTGCACTGTGAAGATATTCTACACAGATACACTAAAGGTACACTGTGCGGCATATACAGCAGAAGCACAACACAAACACTATTGATGCTCCTGTGTCTATAAGCTATTAAGACACTAGAACTTGAAATAAAACTGATGGGACCTGTTATTGCCATGAGCTGATGTCAAACATGTTTTATTCTGGCATGTTAGTCACATTTTCATTACCGTGGTCCACAGAACATAAACAATGAATCAATTCAGGAAAGCACAGTTTAGTGCAACCAAAAAGAATGCTCGATTTGTTATAATAGGTCATATGTTATATGTTCAGTATGTTCTATGTAGTATCATCTGACTATATCAGCATCACACAGTGTGAGAAAAGTGCAGTGTGCAAAGTTCATCCACACCACAAAAAACTCTGAGACGCTTTTCAGAAGCATTGTTTGACTAATAAATTTGTCAAGGCATAAGTCAAACTTTATCTTGGACCGCTCATAATTTTATCACAGTATATAATTCTGTAAATCTTTCATTTTATTGGTCTGTGATACAATGACTAATATTATGGTCAAGACATGGTAACCAAGCTATCCTGTCAGGTTTTATTCTGTTCTTTGGGTGATGATGGGTCAGCTCAGGCCATTTTTGGACAGAATTTTCTTGTACTTGGTTCAGTTTCTGACTCAAAACATAGTAATATATTTTAGGTCAGGTTTGGACAAAGCTTGGTCAGGCTCGGGCCAGGCTCAGAGAGAAAATTCTCAAGCTATATTTAAGTTCATACTAAACTTTCAGGCCTGATGAAAGCTCTGAAAGTTGCTGGTTCACCCATGCAATTAATCATGAACACGTTTGTCTGTGCTCCTTCATTATAAAAGGCAGTGGAAATGAGATTGATGTTATATATGTGTTTCTCCCTTTGTTTCTCTAGTTTTTCCTGTCCCTGTATGGACACAAACTGCCTGTGCTCTGCATGGACATTTCACATGTGAGTACACATGCCTAATCTAGTTTCAGTATGCAGTCATTTATTACAGCTTGCTTTTTAAAACCATAAGCTAATTTCTTAATGTTGTTCTTTAGGATAGTGCATTGATAGTCACTGGATCAGCAGACAGAAATGTGAAAGTGTGGGGTTTGGACTTTGGTGACTGCCATCGTTCAATGTTTGCACATGATGACAGGTAATTACTGCTTTTTGCTGCTTATACATTATTACATTTCTCTATTCATTTGATGGCCAGAGAGCCCAAAGAAAAGTATATGACTTCATCAGTGTGTGACATAAGTGTGGTAATTTCCTTCCCAGAGTCTGCTTTTAGTTAGTTATTTCTTATGTCCGGTATCAGTATGTATTCTGTACTGGTGCACAGTCACAAGGTGATGATGTCATCCCAGAAGGTCAGTCAGTATTTGTCATCTATTTTCTCTCTCTCTCTCCAGTGTAATGTTCCTTCAGTTTGTTCCAAAAACCCATCTGTTCTTCACAGCGGGGAAGGACAGGAAGATCAAACAGTGGGACGCAGACAAGTTTGAGCACATCCAGACACTGGAGGTGACATCTTTTAACAAAGTGGACCATTCTGCATATGCACATCTTCATGAGCTAAATGATTGTTCTGGGGTTCATGGGGTGAAAATAGCTATTATTGACTTCTAGGGCTAAACCTGTGTTAAGAATAGAACACAGTCAATAGGCAGCAAAGGTTGATTGCATTATGCAAGTAGAAGTCTGTTTTTCCTTGGAAAACAATCAATACAAGTATTGAGGAAAACATAGCTAAAGCCTTACTACTTTTCTGACCTTTAACTTTGGGTCTTTCTTTCTCAGGGTCACAAAGGTGAAGTATGGTGCCTTGCCATCAGTCCCAATGGAGACCACATCGTCTCCTCCTCTCACGATAAGTCCCTCAGGCTTTGGGAAAGAACAAGGGAGCCTATCATTCTGGAGGAGGAGAAGGAGATGGTGAGTGCCTGAAGGACAGAGGTGCTGGGGCTACTGGGAATCTCAAAGTACCCCTTAAGTTAAAATTAAAGCCATAAAAAATTATCTATGTTCATTAGTATATCCTTAAATTTAGCACAAATTTAATACATAATACATAAAAAACTTAAATTGTTAAAGTTTTTATGTATTATTGTTATGCCTAGAACACTACTAAAAAATGCACAGAAGCATTCCTGAACCTTAACAGTTATTAATAGTGCAAAGATCTGTGAACATGCACAATTATGCAAATTGTAAACACCCCCTTGCCACCCGGTTTTCAAACCATGCCCCTTACCTTCACCAAAAGGAATGCAGATGCTCCCTATGTAATAAAAATTATTAATAAAACATAAACTAGTGAAATTTTCAAAAAATCACCCATTAATGTTAAACCAGTCAAACAACTATTGCTAAATGCTGAACAGTGCAAGGTGATTATGCTAGCACTAGCTTAGCAAGCTGTTAACTTAGCACACCATGGAAACGGTTAGATTCTGTCTTTCTGTCACTCCAACACATATTCGAATGTTCAGATCTGAGTCTTTATTCTCTATACTTGTAGATATCGAACCTGTATTGTGGTCTTATTAAGCTAACACTAGACCCTGATGCTCCCAAGAACAGTATAATGGAACAAGATTTAGTGCTTCAGATTTGACTTAATTATTCTCAAAAGTTTTGTCAATGAAGCTTCAGTGAGCCAGAACTGAACCTGTGCTTTGAAGCTCGCTAAGCCTCTGGTGCAAACAAGGACAGTGTTGTGTGAAGTTGAAGCATACTAAGCTACTGCTACCAGGTTCTACACCATAAATGACAGATGTTTGTTGGAAAGATGTGAAACGTAAATATGACATTCATAATTTTAAATGGCACCATCATTTACTTATTTTAACTAACCATTAAAATACATTAGTACTTGCTCTCTGTAGCTGCAAGTAGTAATTTTCTCGTTAGCATATTTTAGCCTGTTGGACTGTGATAAGTAACTGCTTTCAAGTGCAAGTTGGGTGTATTTTCTGAGTTCATCAAAAATACATTTTTTGGGATGTCTTGTAGGCCAACTTGGTAAAAACAGTTTCTAAACGTGCGGATGTAACGCAATATCATGACATCAGGCTACAGTCTATTCTTAACAGCCATACAGTCGTCACCCTACCTATTTCAATATGTCTGTATGGTGATACAAAACAGCAGGACTGTGTACACATCAACCAGAGTGCTGAAGACGCATAAACACAACCAACACTGCAACACCCTCCCCTATAAAGCATGTGTCTGATCTCCATAGGCACGCTTGCCTAGTGAAGACAACATAACTAAGTAAAATTCACACAGCTGAGACGTGCAATGGCAAGGAAAAACACAACAAACTTAAAAACCTTAACCTAATCATCGTAGGAAAGAGCATACCAGCACAGCAGGCATAAAAATGTTTATGATCCAGTGTGTCTTACCTGTGATGACTCGATGCACTGAAGTAATGTTAGATGTTTGCTTCAACAATGACATTTTAAATTTGTTTTTGGCTTTGGATTGGTGGAAAACAACATGCTCTACAGAACGGAATCTTACTTTTAAACGTTCGCAGTCACGTCTTTTAACAACTGGAAATTTGCATTCAAACACTGGCCCACTAATAATGGACTGCAGGCTTGAGGCAATGGTCGATAGCAGCTGTGCTAAGCAGTGATTTAAAGAAGGCAGGGCTTGGGGAGGGAGTAATACTTTGATTGGTCATAATTCAGTGATGGCACTCACAGAAAACAAATCACATTTCATTATCTTAAAAAAGTCGGCTTAAAAAAATTGTCTTTACCCATTTGATTGGGTAGGCCTGCAAACAGTCCTACCAGTGGCTATGCCCCTGACATTCAAATGGTTCATGTGAGAGGTAAACAAAACACCTGAGGTTGTGAAAGAGGTATTGCATGTATGTTTATTTGCTTGCTTGCTGGTATCATTTTTGGCCTATTTTACTGGTGTTTTAACTCCTATGTAAGGTAGTTAACTGTACATCTTTAAAATTCACTTTAGCATTACCATTTATCTTGTGTGTACAGCTTATCCAATTGCATGAAATTTTTCATCGTACCAGAATGTGTCATCCAACTTTAAATGGCGTTCATGTGGTGCCTCCTGGTGGGAAACCTGTTTGTCCAATAAAACCAAAACCACTTGAAAGCAGTACAAGCTGCTACATTGTGCCCCCTCCGAATCGTTTTTGAATCATTGTAATCATTCTGTAAATGTTCTAAAAAGACTATGTTTTCAAAGGAAAAACAGGAACTGTGCACTGTTGTAACACATTTCACACAAATACCATACTACATCCAAGAGGAGTCAATCATTTCAAAAACACCATTTAAAAACAGGTTTTTGAATTCTTTAACCAAACATTTTTGCTTATATTTGCAAGCACCGTTTCCTGCACACATCATTTAAACCAGTTTTTAAAAAAACTACTTTCGTGTATATCTGTCTTCTACATTTATAGCATATTGTCACTTACCGCAGACAGTAATTTCCCTTTACAGAACAGAACAGAAACCTTCTGACAGGATACATATCTTAATTTTCAGTTTTCCTGAGCTTTGCAAACACTTTAAAATAGACAGAATGTACCAACAAAAAAAAAAAAAATAAATAAAATCTTACGTGAAACATTCGGTACACTGAGTTGCTACACACTGCCTGTTGTTGTTGTTTACAGGTTTACTGTTATTGATGTAAATTGGTCTTACTCAGAAAAGCATATTGTGATGCAATTTATTATGTTAATGAAAACAAATCATTCTGCCCACCCATAAGTACAGAAAATGCTTTGTAATTATTGTCCATGGTAATCAGCAGTGTGCTACAGATGTAGTAGATAGAGATGTGACCAATATGAAAATGTATCTGTATCTGAACAGCACTTAGCCACCAAACCTCAACCTGGTCATTTAACTTACTTTATTTCTGTCTGACTGACTTTTTCAGGAAAGAGAAGCAGAATTTGAAGAATCTTTGTCCAAAGGAGATGAGCCTGTGGTAAGCGGTTGTCTTGATATCTTCACAGATTGTTTGTGGCTTTCTCTTGTGTTTCAGTAATATCAGCTAGATTCATGATGATTTCATATCTCATTTATGCCCAGGTTCCTGGAGAGGCCAAGGGAGAAGCAGAGCCTGCAGGAAAGAAGACTATAGAGACAGTCAAAGCTGTGAGTTCACCAGCATCGAGGAAAGATAGTATGGTTCTGGTAATAACTGAAATATAACGCTCACCCTCTCCGGTTCTTCATTCTAGGCTGAGCGTATAATGGAGGCTCTAGAACTCTACAGAAAGGAGAGCAAGATGCTAGAGGAGCACGCAGCTGCTTGCAAGGCAGAAGGGAAGGAGGTGTGTTTGACTGTCTCTTCATACTTGCATCCTAGAATACACACACACACATCACTACTACTACTGTGCTCTGCAGTTCCTTTGCAACATCATTATATTCATCCATTTTTTTACTCAACATTTATGTTTCCTTGCAAAGTTAATCCATCCTTTGATTCAAAAGTAAAAACCAGAAAATGTTAAATTTAGGACATTTCAGTCTGAGATATGGAGGACAACTTGTTCAAGCACTTGTTATAAGCAGTATTGATTATTATAACTTTTTAGAGGGCTTCTCAAGGAAGCAATACATCTCCCACAAGTTGCACAAAATGCAGCAGCCCAGATCCTATCAACAGACAGTGCACTCTCAATTGCCTAGCACTCTGTTTGTTTATGATCCTCTTTGTAATCTTAGATCTCCTGACAGTAACTGACTTTCTGCAAGTAACCTGTGTAAATTACAGAAAAAGTAGAGAGGCCTCTTTCTGTTATTATGCATCTAAACTGTGGAACTTGCACAATTAGACAGTCAAGTTTGGTTCGTACTTTTAAGAAATATCTGAAAATATATCCTTTTAATTTAGCTTTAATTTAATATTATAATGCACATCAATTTAATTATTTTTTCACTTGATCTGTTTTTTTCCTTGTTCTTTTTCTTTGTTTTTTAAACTTAATATTTCAGTGTAAATCATTTTGAGCTGCTACATATACAAAACTCTTTAGTTCTAGAGTTTGATAGTTTCCCTACCCAAACACACCCACTAAACCTAGCAATTAACAGACGGGTGTAATCAGATGTGTTTGAGCAGGTAAATCACCAAATTGTGCTTGATTGTTTACATACTATTGTTTTGCAGTTACCACCCCCTCCAACGAACCCCATCCTTATGGCCTATGGTAGTATCTCGGTAAGCAGCACGTACTTAATTTGTATTTTAATAATGGCCTTTTACATCATAAACAGCAGGACTAGCTCCTTATCATGAAAGCAGAGACCTCTACAGACCTTTAAAGCGAAATCCATTGATTTTTCAAAATTTCAGAATAGTTAAGTTATTCAGAGTATTCTGATGTGAAATGGCTCACTGTAAAGGAACGTAGTTTCTTGGATTTTCTATACAGTGGTGGTGATGTGAGCAATTCTGACTCTGCAAGTTTCTCTAGAACAGAGTCTTTCATATCAGACTATTGTAGTCTGTTTTTTGGGGATTTTTTTCCCCCAATTTTCTCCACCCAATTCCACCCACTAGTTAGGACTCCCCCAATCACATGATATCAGGGTGATATCATAGAAGGGCAAAAGCTAGCACAGGCTTCCTCCAAATCCTGTGAAGCCAGCCACTGCCTCTTTTCGAACTTCTGCTAACAAAACGTCACTGGACAGCTGAACGTGCTCGGAGGACAACTTCCACAACTGTTACATCAGCTATTGAGCATCCGCTGAGTGATGGGGGAAGAAGTGGGGCCATCCTACACACCCAGGGCAAGGCCAGTTCTGCTTTTTTGGACTCCCAGCCACTGATGGCTGTAGCATCACCAGAGATGGAACTTGCGATCTCCTGATGATGGGGCCAATGCTTAGACATCCATATCAGGCTATTCTGAGTGACTTTGTTTACATCTTAACAACTGCATTATGTATTTTGAAAAATCAGTGGAATACCTGTTTAAATATATATGCTTAACTTAGTCTATTATCATGTCACAAAATGGATGTATACTGCTGTTTACTGCTCATTATTGCAGTAACCCATTTTTTCCGCTGTCCCACAGCCCTCTTGCTATGTGCTGGAGGTCCTCAAGAAGGTCCGGTCCAGGTAGGGAAATTACTCCTTTGCCAGTGTGCTGCATGGTGTACATGTGCTCTCTGCTGCTGCTTAAGGCCTACATACACTGAGAACACAGAACATGTACAAACATTTGTAAGGTGACAAATAGTGAACATTTGTGTGATTCTGTAGTAAAATGTTTGATTCTGATTCAGCTCATAAGCTAATTAGCAAGGCCTTCATGAACTGAATTCAGAGTGGTAGATGAGGGTAAACACATCTCCGTGTCACCTTTGCCCAGAAGGTCTGCAGTTTGACATGCCTGCTCTAGTGCATGTGAGATGTTAGTTAGTTAGTTTGTAAGTGTAGTTTAAGTAATTCTCTCTGCCTCTGATTTCAGTGAGCTGGAGGTTTCTCTGCTGGTGCTGCCGTTCCCCTACGTCCCCGATCTGCTCTCCCTCTTCAACACCTACATACAGCAGGGCCTAGAGGTGGAGCTGGTCTGCCGCTGCCTCTTCTTCTTGCTCAAGTATTTATGACCTCCTATTTTTCTGAATTACACCTACCAGCTTTGGTTACCAAGAACGTACATGCGGCACTGAGTTTTGCAACATTATCTATATCAGTGGTCACCAACCTTCCTCCTGGAGAGCTACTTTCCAGAAGAGTTTTGTTCCAGCCTGCCTCTAACATGCTGTGCAACACTGTGTCTGATCCAGCCAGTTAAGGACTTTTGCAGAAGTAAATTAGCTGGACCAGGTGTGGTAGATCGTGGTTGGAACTAGACTCCACAGCAAGGCAGATCTCCAGGATGACCACTGATCTATATTAAATGTGCCTAATAGTGGGATAAAATTTGAGTTAGAAATGCTTTGCACTAAAGTTTGTGTTCTTTTGAAGAATCCACTTTGGTCAGATCACCAGTAACCAGATGCTGCTGTCAGTTATCGATGAGTTGAGAACCAACACTATCTCCAAAGTCCGCGAAATCAGAGTAAGTATGTTTTACTTGCAGCAAACTCTGCTGTCTCCATTAGACTATCAGTTTTCATCACTCTGCTCAACTTCCTCAGGATGTGCTGGGCTTCAACAGTGCAGGCCTTCAGTTCCTCCAGCGGGAGATCGAGAGTAAAGAAGATGTGATGTTCTTTGCTGATGCCACAGGTCGCTTTGAGGAGAAGAAGAGAAAGAGGAGAAAGAGAGAAAGAGCCATTCTGACCATTACATGAACCAGTTCAAGAAACCAACCAAGCTAGAAAATGCCATCTAGGACTGTCTGTCTTTGTTCTTCATGAACCCTGTGATGGTCAGATCTTGATGTTTCGAGATGTTCACCATGTTTAGATTTTTTTATAAGCTTGGATGTGATGTATTTGCATTTGTAGTAGTCTTATAATAATTAATTTTTTCATTGACCTACTGCCTGAATTTGAGTCTCTTATTTACATGATTTTGAAATATACTTTCATGTCATCATAATGTACAAATCTATTGTTATGGACACCTCAGGCTCCAGTGGTGGAGTCAAGTTTAAAACTCGTCAGTGTTATAAATGGCATCATAAAATGGATTTATTTTGAATTGAGACTAATTTTTCCCTTTAAGTACAGGGAGGCCAGAAACGTGGTGAAATATGGGCTTTTCTACAGCTTTGCCTGTTTTAGAGCACGTTGGGGAGCGTGTTCAGGAGTGCAGTGGTAGGGTAACTCTGTGTGAGTGTTCAGTGGGGAGGACCATATCAGAGCTGACACCATAGCATGGGACCACCACAAAGACTTTTCATAGCATCCTAATGGAGCCAGGGACATGAAGGGGGGATTCTGTCTGAAAACTCTCCCAAACACAGACCAGTGGGGAAATGACTGTTTTCAGCAAAGTTTTATGGATGTCTGTGTATCATTGACAAGAACAGAAACATGAGTGCTTTCGTAATTTAGGTCATATGCACAGGTCAGGTTAAACTGACGGCAGCCGAAACACTGCAATGTGCAAAGATGAGCGAAAGGAACAGCAAGATGAAGTCTAAACATATTGATGACCCTATAAAAGTTACTTCACATAAGTAGTCCATTAAAACTGCAGTAATTTAACTGCAGAATATTAAAGTAACATTGACTGATCAGATGACTCGGCTAATCAGATTTAATCATTATCCAATATTAAACACTATAAAGCGGTTATTTGAGTAAGCAAAAAAACTAAACATATCAGTCCTGAATGTCTCATGCACACAAATAACTGATTAGACTCAGTATCCACTGATAATATTAAAGGACAAAAATGAGTCAGGATGTCCCTAATTAAATTGTAAGATGATGCCTAAAGCCATGTTGAAAGCTGAGTCATCTTGTATATCAAACTAATACAAAGTAGTCTGCAAACCAAAAATAACTAACAAAAATAATAAACTAGAGGACAGCAGAGCTGATAAATACACAGAAAAGACTGTAAGAATGATGTAACCTTAGAGCAGCGGTTCCCAACCCCAGTCCTGGTGTTTTCCCTACTCTACACATAACCCAGCGAATGAGGTGCTTGTTAAATGGTTAATGATTTGAATCAGGTGAGCTTTAAATCAACCAATCAGTTTGAAGAAAATAGGTATGTACTATATGCCATAATTAGGGATGCATCAATATTGATAATGGTATCAGCTATCAGCCTGATACTGTACTCATTTACTCAAACTCATAAAAATGACACCAACATCCAAAACCACCTGATATCATGTGAGGTAAGCCTAGTGTAAAGTGCCACGTTAATGAAGAAATTACTCAACCTGGCAGTGAATGAGGATCTGTTCACACAGAAAAGTGCTGTTGACACTGTAACAGTCAGATATAAAGTCATTGGTCACTTTAAACATCCTGCCTTGGTAGATTCCTGCCAGGAATACACTGTACAATTTCGGCCAGTTTTAAACGCACACAAACACAGTCACAATCGCAACCACTTCCCTGATAAGGCTGGAGACGCATAGGCTAACAAAATGTGGGGGGTCCACATTTGCTTGACAACAAAGTCTGTATATGCAACTTTGACTGAATAGAACTGTATAAACTTTATACAGGTATAAACTTTTATACATTGATCTTTTAAATTGTCTTCTAAAATTAGGTTGTAGAAAGACAGTATTATTCTACCATAATCATCACCACCTAGTTTTAGCTACAGTGCACAACGTGGCACAAGTCAGCAAAGCTGCTGTAGAGTTAGCTCAGGTCTCAGTGTTTCTGCCCAGTATTCGGACACACAGCGTGTTTTGAATGAGCTTTATTGATCGTCTGTAGACAGATCGTATCTGTAGACAGATTGTCCGTACACCAAGGTCTATTCAGACATACAGTTTGAGTCACCAAATAAGATTTCCAAAATTGCACAGTGTATGTCTGGAGAATATGACATGGAATAAAACTTGCTCTTCTCCACTGCAATGCTACTCAATTCAAGGTGACTAATGTAGCATAGCTAGATAATGTACTCAATTTAAAATCAGCAAGTAGATTTTAATGACTTAACTGTTAATGTACATTGGATTCATTTACACCAACAACTACTCAATTGGAACTTACCCAGCATGGTATCGGACTCTGTATCAGTGAGTACTTAACCATGTCACATTATGCGAGAAACTTATAATCCTGTAATTGTAGAACTACAAATGCGCCTATACGGTAAGTAGGTGTATCAAAAAAAGTGCCGTGTGTGTGTGTATGTACGTAAACATATACACACTAATTTTTGACTTCTTAAGTTAAAAAAGAACACACATCCTCTACAGAGATAAAAATTTTACACAATTACACACAATCACTTTAACAAATATTTAACATATCGCTGTTGTTGGAAGAAAACCTTGTATCTCCAATTTTGTCATTTTTCAGTTTTTGTCTTTTTTTTATCTTCTAAGCTGCTTATCCTCCTGGGTCGCGGGGGGAGCTGGAGCGTATCCCAGCAGTCACTCGGTAGAAGGCAGGATACACCCTGGACAGGTCTCTTCTGACAACAGCAATATTTTTAAAAAACAAACATAAAATATGGCACATTGTATGTTATTTTACAACCCCATTTACAAAAAAGTTGGGACGCTGTGCAAAATGTAAATAAAAACAAAATGCAATGTTGTGCAAATCATTTAAACCCTATATTTCATTGAAAACAGTACGAAGACAACTGAGAAATTTTATTGTTTTTTGAAAAATAAATGCCAATTTTGAATTTGATGCCAGCAACACATTCCGAAAAAGTTGGGACGGGGTCAACAAAAGGCTGGTAAAGTTATGTAATGCTAAAAGAACACCTGGTGGTTGATTGGCAACAGGTCAGCAACATGATTGGGTATAAAAGAGCATCCCAGAGAGGCTGAGTCTCTCAGAAGTAAAGACCAGGAGAGGTTCACCACTCTGTGAAAGACTGCACAATCAAATAGTGCAACAATTTAAGAATAACGTTTCTCAACATAAAACAGCAAAGAACTTTTGCTTTTCATCATATACGGTACATAATAACATTAAAAGATTTAGAGAATCTGGAGAAATCTCTGTATGTAAGGGACAAGGCCAAAAACCAATACTTGCTGGCCATGATTTTTGGGCCCTCAGGTGGCACAGCATTAAAAACAGACATGATTCTGTAGTGGAAATCACTGCATAGGCTCAGGAACACTTCTGAAAAACACTGTCTGTTAAAACAGTTTGTCGCTGCATCCACAAATGCAAGTTAAAACTCTAAAACACAAAGAAGAAACCAAATATAAACAAAATCCAAAAATGCTGCCGCCTTCTCTAGGCACCATTAATGTTCAAGCAACATATGCTACCATCCAGACCACGTCTGTTTCAGGGAAAGCTTCGCTTATTTCAGCAAGACAACACCAAGCCACATTCTGCAGGTATTACAGCAGCATGGCTCCATATTAAAAGAGTCCGGGTGCTAAACTGGCCTGCCTGCAGTCCAGAGCTGTCACCCACTGATAACATTTACCGCATTATGAAATTAAAAATACAACAAAGGAGACCCCGAACTGTTGAGCAGCTGAAATCCTATATTAAACAAGAAAAGGAAAACATTTCACTTTCGAAACTACTGGCGGTCTCCTCAGTTCCCAAACGCATATGGAGTGTTGTTAAAAGAAGAGGTGATGAAACACATCACAAATGGGCAAATATTTTTCAAAAAACAATGCATTTTCTCAGTTTCAAAATCTGACATGTAACAACATATAAATAGACTAAAAAAGAAAAGAAACTTATCTAGTTACATATAAAAAGAGGAAAACTTAACTGACTATATATAAAAAAGACTGCCCTGCGATGGGCTGGCGACCTGTCCAGGGTGTATCCTGCCTTCTGCCCAGTGACAGCTGGGATAGGCTCCAGCGCCCCACTGCGACCCAGAAGGATAAGCGGTTTAGATGATGTATGTATGTATGTATAAAAAAGACAGGAAACATAACCAAATACATAAAAATGAAAGGAAACTTAACCAACTACATAAAAAAGAAAGGAAACTTAACCAGCTACATAAAAAAGAAAGGAAACTTAACCAACTACATAAAAAAGAGAGGAAACTTAACCAGCTACATAAAAAAGAAAGGACACTTAACAAACTACACAAAATCAAAAGGAAACTTAACAAAATACATTTTAAAAAGGAAATTTAACCAACTACATATAAAAAAGAAAGAAAATTTCACCAACTACATTTAAAAAGACTAAAAAAAGCAAACTTAACCAACTAAATAAAACACACTAAAAAAGACGGGAAATTTAACCAACTACATATAAAAAAGAAAGGAAACTTAACCAACTACATAAAAAGAAACTTAACCAACCACATATAAAAAAGAAAGGAAACTTAACCAACTACATATAAAAAGGCAAAAAAAGAAAGGAAACTTAACCAACTACATATAAAAAAGAAAGGAAACTTAACTAACTATATATAAAAAAGAAAGGAAACTTAACCAACTACATATAAAAAAGAAAGGAAACAATTAACTACATATAAAAAAGAAAGGAAACTTAACCAACTAAATACAAAAGACTAAAAAAGATCAAATTTAACCACCTACACATAAAAAAGAAAGGAAACTTAACCAAAAACATATAAAAAAGAAAGGAAACTTAACCAACTATATATAAAAAAGAAAGGAAACTTAATGAACTACATAAAAAAGGAAACTTAACCAACTAAATAAAAAAGACTTAAAAAGAAATTTAACCACCTACACATAAAAAATAAAGGAAATATGACCAACTGCATATAAAAAAGAAAGGAAACTTAACCAACTACATTAAAAATTAAACTTAACCAACTACATAAAAAGAAAGTAAACTTAACCAACTATATAAAAAAGGAAACTTAACCACCTACATGTAACAAAGAAAGAAACTTAACTAGCTACATAAAAAAGAAACTTAACTATGTATAAAATGGCTAAAAAAGAAAAGAAACTTAACTAACTACATATAAAAAAGAAAGGAAACTTTACCAACCAACCGACTTACAAAACTACATATAAAAAAGAAAGAAAACTTATCCAACTATATATAAAAAGAAAGGAAACTTAATGAATTACATAAAAAAGGAAACTTAACCAACTAAATAAAAAAGAAAGGAAATTTAACCACCTACACATAAAAAAGAAAGGAAATATGACCAACTACATATAAAAAAGAAAGGAAACTCAACCGACTACGTTAAAAAAGGAAACTTAACCAACTACATAAAAAGAAAGGAAACTTAATCAACTACATATGAAAAGACTAAAAAGAAAGGAAACTTAACAAATTACATAAAAAAGAAAGTAAACATAACCACCTACATATAAAAAGAAAAGAAACTTAACCAACTACATATAAAAAAGAAAGGAAACTTAACCAACTACACATAAAAAGACTAAAAAAGAAATGAAATTTAACCATCTACGTATAAAAACACAAAAAAAGAAACGTAACCAACTGCACATAAAAACACTATAAAAGAAAGGAAACTTAATCAGTTA
The DNA here is from genome assembly GCF_904425465.1 of Colossoma macropomum. NCBI lineage: Eukaryota > Metazoa > Chordata > Actinopteri > Characiformes > Serrasalmidae > Colossoma > Colossoma macropomum. The sequence goes on along the minus strand of NW_023494784.1, from coordinate 23,620,092 downwards.
CACATTAAAAAAAAGAAAACTTAACCAACTAAATATAAAAAAGAAAGGAAACTTTACCAGGTGCATATAAAAAGAAAGAAAAAAGAAACTTAATCAGCTTCATCTATGAAGAACAAAACCAGTATGGAAACTTAACCAGATGTCTAACACTGTTATGTATTTTTCTGTTCTGTGCACTGAGAACTGTCTCGATAATAAGTTCATAAGCTAAACTAATGATCTGGTTTACGTGTTTAGAGCTAATCAGAAGTTGGCAAGTTGGATATGACAAGAAATTTGCTGCCATTCAACTCAGGGCTGGCATCATAGCCTCCCCATTGCGTAAAGAGTAAAGGAGTATTCATTTTCTTACTGGATACATTGGCTGGTTGTCTCTGGTCATAAAACCAAGCAATGTCACTGATTCAAGATGGGCTCCACCCTCTTAAAATACATAGACATCTGATATGCCCATGTAGAGCCACACTGCTTGCAGGTAGTTGTTGTGAAGCCTCCCTGCTTGCACCAAACTGACAGGAGAATTTCTCCAACACCTTTTCTGACTTGGAGGTAGTACTCTGACCATTTTGCGAAATAGTCCATGGCCATGATACAACAATTATCAGAATCTATCACGGGGAATGGATCCATGACATCGACTTTCCCCCTCTCCATGGGAGAGGCCAACTAAAGTGACTGAAGAGGTGCATGGAGCGTTTGGTTGTTGTTATTGCTGGCTGTCCTCAGTCTCTCTGGTCACTGGCCTTGAGTGTGTTGCCTTCAGCCTCTGGAGTTTCCCTACTTATCTCTGGCGCTGCATGTTCAGCTCCTCCAGCATAATAAGAGTCCCCCACAGAGAACTGAAGTGCCCTGGTCTCTGGAGTTTCCCCTCTTACAACTGGCACTGCGTGTTCAGCTCCTCCAGCTTCAGAGGGTTCCCCACAGAGAACCAGGCCCTCAATGACCCCCAGAGAAACGGGCACAGCAAAGCTAACATGGCATTGCAGGATCTCCAGAGTCAGCACGTTGAACACAAAGTCCCACACCCAGCTTCTCTCTACCTCTACTCCAGCTCATCAGCAGCTTTCACTGAGTTGCGGGTACTGGCATGCACTGTGTCACTGAAGAGTCATCTTGAAAGCTGCTAGCCGCATGTGCTCAATCTCTGGTCCATCCAGTAGTGCTTGAAGTTTCACTTTCATGTAGCTCTGTTTAGTTGAGGCCATCTTGCTTAATGTGATACCAAGATAAGTCAGGTTGATGTGGAGGGAGGGGGACCTCCAAATTCAAATATTGTCTAGGACCTCCTATAGACTAGAGCCAGCCCTGATTCTAACTTTAGCTCAAATACATGACCAAAAAGAAATCTGGATCAACTCCTTAAAAAGAAATAGAGGTCGACCAATTATCGGCCCAACTGACAATCGGAAATGACATTCAGCATTTTTACGATTATCGGAACTGGCATGTGAACATTTTTGTTATTTATGCGCCTATCTGACACAGCCGTGTTGAACAAAACACACTTCTGTAGTCTGGCCCAATGCCCCGCCAACAGCGTTACTAGATTGCTTGAAATGCTTATGACTTATCGAAAAAAACCAACCAGCACTTCTGCAGTCTGTGTCTATGTCTCGCCCTGTGTCAAGTAAATCCAAACAAACATACTTTTTGGTTTTCTTAGAGATATGGGGTGTAATAAAAAAAACAGCTGCTTCACTCCCACAGTAGAGGAAAGGGTAAAAACGTCATGGTTGAACAACACAGTTGACAAAAAAGGTCAACACACTCAGTCATATAATTTCACTCACTCTAGCCAGACAAATGTGACTTGTGCATGTAGCTTCAGCCATGCCCAAAACATCACGTGTTTGGTGAGAGTGAGGTTTTGATGTGTGGGAGGAGACACTGTGTTCTGTAGTAGTTTGAACGTGTTCAGAATGTGAGTGTTCCTTTAGCAGATCTTCAGTGGGCCAACTATTCAGACAAGCCTCCAGAAAGCAATAAATCATTTGTAAAATCATAACGCATCGTTCCACATTTAATAAATAAGTTACATTATGTCATTTTTATGTTACACAGTGCTGTGAAAAAGTATTTGCCCCTTCCCAATTTTTTCTATTTTATGCATATTTGCCACACATGAATGTTTCAGATCATCAAACTACTCAAGTAAACACAAAATGCTGATTTTAAATGATGATTTCATTCATTGAAGGAAAAATGCTGTTCAGCCCTACCCAACCCTATGTGAAAAGTAACTGCCCCTATAGCTACTAAATCAACCAGTTAACCATGTTCAATTGACTACTGGGTTCATTTTGACTGGCCACACCCAGGCATGATTACTGCCAGACCTGTTGAATTTAAACATCACTTGAATAGAATCAGTCTGTCAATGACAAAGCAGGCTAGAAGGTCTCAAAAAGCAGCACAGGATGCCACGTTCTAAAGACATTCAAATACAGATGTAAAACAAAGCCACTGAAATCTGGAAAGGGTTATAAAGCCGATGCTAAGTCTCTGGGATTCTGATGAACCACAGGGAAAGCCATTATCCACAAATTGAGAAAACTTGGAACAGTAGTGAACCTTCCCAAGAGTGGCCAGCCTACCAAAATTTCACATCAAAGACTATCCAGGAGGTCACAAAAGAACCCAGAAGAACATCTAAAGAAATCAATCTAGACGTTTCCACAATAAGAAAGACACAGTGCAAAAAATGGCATCCATGGGAGAGTTGCAAGGAGCAAACCACTCCTGACAAAAAGAACAAAAAGGCTCATCTCTCATTTGCCAAAAAACATCTAGATGACCCCCCAGGACTTTTGAGATAATATTATCAGACTGACAATGGAAGTTTTGGACAGTGGAATTTTTTGGAATCTGACGTAAGGCTAACACCGCATTCCACCATAAGAACATCATACCAACAGTCAAACATGGTGGCGCTAATGTGATGGTCTGGGGCTGCTATGCTTTTGCAGGGCCTGGATTTGTATCAGCCCTAAAAAAACATATTGGTTGACCCCTACAATGGATAGACAGTCCTAAATCATGAGGTGTCCCAGTAATAAACAGTAATAGCAGCTTTGCTGGACACAATGCATATGTGATGTATATTTGAATGTTCTTAATAAATGCTCAAATAATTAAGTTTACTAGACACTAGGGATGCACCGATCCAACCTTTTCAGTTCCAACACCGATACCAATACATAAACTTTGCGTATTGGTTGATACCCGATACCGATCAAATACCATTGTTGAATTAATACACCGTATACCTTACCATGTGGTAGAGACTTAAGGCATCAGGACTGACAAACATTACTAACTTTGTAAATAGTAAGTAAGTAAGTAAGTAAAGTTTGTTTATATAGCGCTTTTTACAACAGGTGTTGTCACAAAGCAGCTTTACAAGGAAATGAGCATTACAAAAAGAAATCCGGGTCCAAGCCCCCATGAGCAAGCCAGTGGCGACAGTGGTAAGGAAAAACTTCCTAAGAAACAGGAAGAAACCTTGAGAGGAACCAAGACTCAGAAGGGGAACCCATCCTCCTCTGGTCAACACCGGATAGTAAACATTGTTAGTATAAAGTATTGTAATACAAAAACAGGGAAAGAGGTGGAGCAAACAATTCATTTGAATAGTTTAGTTCATGCAGCAGCAGCAGCAGCAGCATCAGTGGGGTCAGGTTGTGAGGGTGAGGTTTGCACGGCGAGCAGTGGCACCCGATCAAGGCAGAAGAGGCAGCAGCATCAGAACGCACAGGATGGGCAGCTGTTCAACTCGGCAAAGGAAAGAAAGGAAAAACACACAGAGTCAGTTCTGCAATGGGTGATTGATTAATTTGATTAATTTAAATGATTGATTAGTTCAAATGAATAATTTTGATTAGTTCATGTAGCAACAGCAGTAGTATCAGTGGGGTCAGGTTGTGAGGGTGAGGTTTGCACAGCGTTGTACAGCAGGAGGCTCAATGTTGGTAAGCCGGTCCAGAGGGCTGGCGAGCAGTGGCACCCGATCAAGACAGAAGAGGCAGCAGCATCAGAACGCACAGGATGGGCAGCTGTTCAACTCGGCGAAGAAAAGAAAGGAAAACACACAGAGAGTCAGTTCTGTAATGGGTGACCGATCACAAATTACAGTGTTAGCAGAGACTCTGGCAGGTATAAAACTGACTAGGAAAACTAATTACCAAAGGCTTGACTACACAAGTAAGTTTTTAGCTTAGACTTAAACACTGAGGCTGTGTCTGAGTCCCGAACATTAACAGGAAGACTATTCCAAAGCCGGTGGGGCTTTGTATGAGAAAGCTCTCCCCCCTGACGTAACTTTATTAATTCTAGGTACTAATAGTAAGCCAGCGCCTTGTGATCTAAGTAGGCGTGATAATCAAAATGTAACAAATGAACACAGATATATATGTACTGAATTGCTATTTATTTGTCACTAAAATAATAAACAATTGTGCAGGACCTTGGCACAGCATTCAAATTCAAAATAAAAAGAAGTCAAATTTCTTTAAATATATTAAAATGTATCAGACAAAACTGAACATAAATAGCTTCACTTTGTCAAACACACAAACAGTAATAAATCTTATTTTTTGAAATATTTAGTGTAAACAAACATATTTAGTATAAAGTAAAATTCAAATTAAAATCTAGCAGCTGAACCTGAGAATAAACAAGTAACTTGGTTAAACATACAAGCAGTAATCAACATTACATGTAAGCATGTAAACATTAGTGCAGTCTCACACCATTCACAGCCTGTGGTTGCCCTGATTGCTCACTTAAGCAGCAATGAAAAAAAAACATTTCTGCTCTCTCTGCTGTAAGTTTGTTTCTTTTCTCATCCACAATGTTGGAAACTGTGCTGAACAGTCTCTCACTTTCTACAGAAGTGCAGGGGGCACAGAGATATTTTGTGGCAGTGGCAAGACAAGGTAACCAATCTTTGCTGACTCTCCAGTACTGGTATGGATTGTCTGAGGCAGTGGTTGTTTTCTCAGTAAAAAATCTATGTAGATCAACAGCAGGGCTTGAGCTGCTTGCTGCACCAGGATCCTCACACTCCTCCAGAATTTGTTCAAATTCTTTCATAAAGCTGCTGCTGTCTGCTGACTCTAAAGTCTCCAAAGCTCCAGCTATGCTGCTCCTCAAGTTTTCTTCCTTAAGTTCTTTTTTGAGTGTATCTCCTGCATGCTTTGCAGACTTTGCACTTGTAAAATATCTGACAAAGAAATAAAACATAAATAAATAAAACACTGGTTAAAATTCACACCTCATTGTAACACTAAATTCTTGGATGTAACAATAAAACTTAAGGCTGATCAAAGTAATATAGACATGAAAAAGTACAACCCCATTTCCAAAAAAAGTTGGGATGCTGTGCAGAATGTAAATAAAAATAGAATGCAATGATATGCAAATCATATAAACCATATTTTTAAAGGAAAATACTACAAAGACAACATTTCAAATGTTGAAATTGAGAAATTTTATTGTATTTTGAAAAATATTTGCCCATTTTGAATTTGATGCCAACAGCATGTTCCAAAAAAGTTGGGACGGGGGCATGTTTACCACTGTGTTTCATCACCTCTTCTTTTAACAACACTGTAAGTGTTTGGGAACTGAGGAGACCAATTGCTGTAGTTTTAAAAGTGAAATGTTTTCCCATTCCTGTTTTATATAGGATTTCAGCTGCTCAACAGTTCGGGGTCTCTTTTGTCGTATTTTTCATTTCACAATGCGCCAAATGTTTTCAGTGGTGACAGGTCTGGATTGCAGGCAGGTCAGTTTAGCACCTGGACTCTTTTACTACGAAGCCATGCTGTAGTAATACATGCAGAATGTGGTTTGGCATTGAAGCAAGGCCTCCCCTGAAAAAGACTTTGTCTGGATGGCAGCATATGTTGCCAAACCATGTATATATCATTCAGCATTAATGGTGCCTTCACAGATGTGCACATCACCCATGCCATGTGCACTAAAGCACCCCATACCATCATGAATACTGGTTTTCGAACTGTGCACTGGTAACAAGCCGAGTGGTCTTTAGCCTGGAGGACACAGTGTCCATGATTTCCAAAAATTTTCAAATGTTGATTTGTCGGACCACAGGATCCTGTTTATATATGGTTTCTTCATTGCGTTTTAGAGTTTTAACTTGCATTTGTGGAGGCAGCAACACTTTTTCAGAAGTGTTCCTGAGCCCATGCAGTGATTTCCACTGTATCATGTCTGTTTTTAATGCTGTGCCACCTGAGGGCCCAAAGAACATGGCCAGCAAGTACTGTTTTTTGGCCTTGTCCCTTGAATAGAGATTTCTCCAGATTCTCTAAATCCTTTAATGTTATTATGTACCGTAGATGATTAAAAGCAAAAGTTCTTTGCTATTTATGTTGAGAAATGTTATTTTTGAATTGTCTTTCACAGAGTGGTGAACCCCTCCTCATCTTTACTTCTGAGAGACTCAGCCTCTCTGGGATGCTCTTTTTATATCCAATCATGTTACTGACCTGTTGCCAGTTAACCACCAGGTGTTTTTTTTAGCATTACACAATTTTACCAGCCTTTTGTTGCCCCCATCCCAACTTTTTTGGAACGTGTTGTTGGCATCAAATTCTAAATTGGCATATATATTTCAAGAAATAATAAAATTTCTCAGTTTCAACATTTAATATGTAGTCTTTATACTATTTTCAATGAAATATAGGGTTTAAATGATTTGCACATCATTGCATCCCAACTTTTGTGGAAATGGGGCTGTATGTATAAAAAGGATATATAATTTATCTATATTTTTTAATACTAACTTTTAATGCACATCATGGCATCGTATTGCATTCATATTTAAGGTACTTAGGTTAGTGTTGATGTGGAAAGAGAGAAAGATTTTATAATATAATGTATTAAGTTTAGAATCTTACCTGTCTTTATATATTGGGTCCAGCAACGTGGCAAGAGCGTATAGGGGTTCATCTTCCACAGTGCCGAAGTGCTTGTTGACAGCTTGCAGCAGGGTCTTTTTTATTGTTTATTGTTTCCTCAGCCAAGTCAAAATGGTCAAGTTATTTTTTTTTCAGTGTCTTAAGTGTACTATCAAATCTTATGGTATTTAATTTGGCCAGTCTTTAAATATGTGTTCCCTGTTACCACTTTAACCCTTTCATCCCTCCAGTCTCAAAATCAAGAAGTTATAGTTGTAGTCCTCCAAACAAAAGCTGCTCCTAAAGGAGTCACTGACAGCGCTCTGCTTCAAAGTTCCCAAAACTGCAGTTCAAAAGATTATTAAAGATACAAAGAAAATTGGATTCCTAACAGCTGTACAAGACCTGGTAGACCACCAAAACCACCATAAATAGACAAAAATAGACAAAAAAGAAGATTGAAACTGGATGTCTGTTGAGTAAGGTTTTATGGACTGATGAGTCATTATTTGTAATTGGGATTTCATGGATCGTGAGAAGCAGAACTTCTAAGACTGAACTTTGGAGAAGTATGTCTCTAATGTATCATTTGAAGGTTTAAGTCCTTTTTTCCTCAGCTCAGCTTTTTTACAGGAAGGAAAAAAGATTATGGTACAAACAGAGATTTCTACTTCATCTATTGCTGATACTGAAGAAAGAATTTTTCTAGTTGAGTTGTTCTTAGTTCTCTTTGCAGGCCAATGTTTTTGGAAGCTAGTCCCAGCAGGAGTGATATAGAGAGAGGGAGATCCAGGTAGACTCCACTGGGCTTCTAACCCAGTCTAAATTTACTGTTACAAGCCTGAGTGTATGTGGCATACATAACTCACAATGTGTGAAGAGCACCAATGTGCAGTCTCATTTCTTTTCACACCTACATCAACCGCCTGATTTTCCACCAGGGTGTTAATGTCCTGGTCATCAGCGAGAGATGAAAAGAACACCTCACTCCCAATTAAATTTTCTTACCTGATCTTGAGGTTAAAAAAGAGAAAAAAAAGCAGTTATGTGTGTATTTATAAGGTTGTAAAAAAGCTGACAGTTTTTTATGAAGCTGGATTTGGTCTTTAGGCCATAAATATCACACCTACCAAGATTAAAAATTCCTCAGGAAAGGAATTAAATTAGACACCTTTGCACATGCTCTGGACACTAAACAGCTTCCATTGGTCAGCAGGGTTTCGCAAAAAAACTGTTAATAGGACAACTTGAATGTTAACAACCGTTTTTTACTCTGCCATTTAAAAAATAATCTGCATTGCACAGAAAGTGCTGACCTGAAAGCAAACGAACCCCTCAAAGGTCAGTAACTTTGACCTTATTTACTTAATAGACTAGTCTTAATAACTTTGCAATTTCAAGCTCACATTCTTCAATGTGATCAGAGTAGCGTTAATAGAAAACCACTCAAAAAGGTCTTCTAACAGAGTAACTTCACAGACGAGTAATATCTTTGTAATTATCTACCTGGCATTTTTCTTCAGCAATTTTTCAAATCAGTAACAGAACAGTCATAACGTCTAAGGCCTAAAAAGTGTGGCTGAAATGTTCCTGACATCTCCTCACTTTCCTCACACTTCAGTCATCTGGCCATTTTAAAATAAAAGACACTTTATTATAATTGCTTTTTCCTTTTATTTTTCTGAATGGGCATAAATGATTGTATCCCTGTGCCACAAAAATTACTCTAATGCTCTCCAAAGTGAACGTATGAAAATGAAAGCAGTATTTTGTGGGTACATTATGGACATGAATGGATGGATTTGTTTGGGGGCTTTTAGATTCAGGTTTATGTGAGGTGTTGTCTGACTTATGGCTTGTCATAAACAGCCTGAATTGTGGTCTGTAATGGGTGAAAGTCAGTAAAGGACAATGTACAATGGCTTTCAGGATGCAAGAAAATAGTACAATGTTACTTTTTCATTTCTGTCATGATTCAGTAAAAAGAAAACATCACTACGTTGCCTCAGTTATTTGCTAAAGCTATACAAAATACTGCTGAAACACAAAAGACACTTTGCTTTCTCTGACTGTCAGTCAACTTGTAAGAGTGAACTGAACCAGCAAAGTTCATTCATAATTTTGAGTGGCAAAGGAAAAGCACTGGGTGGCAGCATTGCCTTTATAATTTTTTTTTTTTTTTTGCAAACAGGGCAATAGTGACAACACTGCTAGGCCGCTGGAACATCCAGACAGCAACTTCTAAATGAGCAAATCTTTCAATAATCCTATTAACTGTAACACATCTTAAAACAAGTAAACAAACAAGGAATCATTCCCTAAACATTCAGTAAGCTGACGCAAAAACTCTTTTCTTATTGTTAGGCACTTTATATTGAAGCCGTCTGCTGAGCAAGCCTTAAAACTGCAGCTTTGAGTTTGGAGAAGGAGTTTTACACTAATAAAAGTAAGGGGATTCGGAGGAAAATACCCCCCTTCCTGAAAGCTAAACCATATCTGTACATGAGTTTTGCATGTACAACATTATGATGTATGAATCTGCACATAGTTATGAAGAGAAAAATGGAATAGTGGGCAATTTTAGCATTATAGAACCAAAAATAAAATTTAGGCTTTTTTTTTAATGGGCATCATGCCCCCACTAGCTGGGGCAAGAAGCCCCCATAATGAATCTCATCATTTAAGTTTCAGTGAATGTACAATTCATATGTCACATAACTGTAATACACTGTGACAAACTACATTAAATTAGAAACAATTTAAATGTCAATTGTATTTTTCATTAAAGTTCTTATATAAACTATACAATGATATTATATAAATAAATGCAATGATCATTTTCTCAATTTTATTATTATTATTATTATTATTATTATTATTATTGCAACACTAACAATTTCTACACAGCAATGGTGTTCCACATTTAATTGGTAAGTGCAAATGTTCAGTGCATATGACAAAACACATCAGTGTGGATGTAACTGCACCAAACTGCAAAACTTTTGATGAAAATCTAACTAATTTTTTTTTTTTGGACAATAAGATAAAGGGGTCTTATGTCTTTTGTTCAGATGTCTTCTTTTTTAAAGGGCTAGCCCTACATTTTCACTTCAGAAAAAAAATAATCCCACAATAATCATATACACTGACTGCCCAATTGTGGGGTTCCTGTGGGGGTTCTAACCACTGAATAACAAGGTAAAAGGGCAGAAGAACAAGGTAAAAGGGTACAAGAGTGTATGCTGAAAAACAACAGGACAACAGTCTGTAATTGTCGAACTACAAAGTGCTCCTATATGGTAAGTGGGGCTGAGAAAATGGACAAAGAGTGTAGAAACAAGGAGGTGGACCAAATGAAGCGGCCGGTCAGTGTGTATATACTATATTTCAGTTGTGATAATGACTATAAGAGAGTCAGCTTCAGGTACTGTTAAACCGAACTTAAAAAAGAGATCCAAATAGCCAATCAGATCACAGGATTCAATTAGCTAATCAAGTGCATCATTCAAACCGTCAATCAGATGGAAAATGTAGTAAACAGAGTGCCAGTCACATGACATTCCTGTGATCACCCACAGGATGAACCCAGTCTTCCCAGTAATTCTGCTGCCTTATCTGCCTCTACTGTATCTCTGAGTGGAGCAAGTTCACAAGCGGAGGAAACCACTTTCCTCCTGATACTCTATAACCTCTCAGAAACCCTGACCTTTATTTTCTTTTCACTCTTTATATCTCTCTCATTCATTCCCTCACACACATTCCCTTTTTAAAAAGCTTTACCCAGAAATCCATGCAGCTGATGTAATTAGTCGTTTTAGAGCCGTGCACTTCATATTACTACTCATAAACAGACATTCAATCCTCCCCCTAGAGTGCTCTGTTTATACTGTCCTTTTACAGACCATTCAGGACGGCTCTCTGCTTATCCTCTGCCAACAATAATGCTCCTGTACTGCCCTGCTGGAATGCCATTCACTTGTCCAATTAAAAAGGGAAAATAAATAGAGGCAGATCGAAAGGCACTGTGGAGATTCGTTCTAAAGACACTTTTACAACAGCGCCAGGCTTTCAGATTAATGGTGTGCATACGAGAATAGAGATGAATAAAAAAATCTTTGATGGTTTTTAAAGGTTTAATCTGCATCATTATCTAAATATACCAAGGCATAAATCTGTATTATGCTGGAAAAGCAATCTTGCCCATATTCATGGCTACACATGGAACATGCGTCATATAGATGTGGTGTGTCATATAAGAACTAACAAATTGACATAAATGTGACTGCATATGAATCATATTACACAGTATCACCTAAATTAAATTGGACTAAAGTGATTAGAAGCTTGCCAGAATAATATCTCAGAGGGAGCGACTAAGACAGAGAGCCATTGAAAAACACAATTGGTATAAATAGGCCACATTTATCAAGGTGACAGGAATAGGGCTGTGAAAATGGACAAAAGAGCTGTGTTCTGACTCATGCCAGTAGGTAATATCTTTTAGCTCCTGAAAAACACCAGTGACAAATGTCCGTCTCTCATCACAATCAGTCAGAGAGGTCAGTGGTGTACTGGAGCGATCTGTAGAGATTTAAGTGCAGTGGTGGTTGTAAGGCAGGTTTGTTTCAGCTGGTGATGTTATATCAGTGATAATGTACCAGTGATGAGTACAGTGATACTGAGGTACACTGTACGGCCAAAGTATGTTGACACCTGACCATCACACGAAATTGCTGGACATCCCTTTCCAAAACCATGGGCATTACTATGGAGTTGCCCCCCATTTGCTGCTACATCAGCCTTCACTTTTCTAAGAAGACTTTCCACAAGATATTGCAGTGTGTCTGTGGGATTTGTGCCCATTCAGACAAAAGAGCATTTGTGAGGTCAGGCACTTATATTGGATGAGAAAGCCTGGCTTGTGATCAACGTTCCAGTTCATTCCAAAGGTCTACAGTGGGGTTGGGGTCAGAGCTCTGTGCAGATCTCTGGAGTTCTTTCACACCAAACTCATCAAACAATGTCTTTATGGACCTTGCTGTGTGTACAGGGGCACAAACATGCTGGAACAGGAAAGGGCCTTCCCCAAACTGTTGCCACAAAGTTGGTAGCATATAATTGTCAAAAATGTCTTTGTACACTGTAGCATTTACTGTCCAGGTAGTGACAGGTTATTTTAATCATTTCACATCTAAATAATAATAATAATAATAATAATAATAATAAAATTAATAATAATAATAAGAAGAAGAAACAATGTATATTATGAATTTTCTTTTTTAAAGTGATCTATAATGCATTTTGGAAGAAAGTAAACGGATGATACTTTAAAAAATGAAAGTCAGGTCAGTTTAAAATTTTAAGGCAACTTGATGCACAGCTCAACAATAGAGTTTAAGTTGCTTCCAAAAAAAAAAAGAAAAAAGAATGTGCTACCTTTTTTAAGCCTAACTTGCTTTGCATGTTTTAACTTATTTTCCCCCTTCCTTAAATTCAGTTATTGCTAATTCACACCTGCAGGATCTCCCTACTGCATGATGCTGTAGGGCTGGAGGAATGAGAGCTGAGTGCTTCCTCTCCTCAGACTCTTGATCATGGACGACTGTGGCGTTTTTACCGTTAAAATTTATGAATTTCTGATGACTGAGCAGTTAGACAATTGGAGCCTCCATAATATTTAAAGTTTTGCATCCAAGAAAGAGCATAAAAGGTTCCTCATCCTCAGACAGATCAGTTATCATCAGTTATCTGTGCTTAAATAAATGGACGTGGAGGGCAAAGATTTTGACATATTTCTATTTTCTCTTTGTAAAGTTTCGCAGCTCTGGCATGGCACAACTGCTTGATCATCAGGATGCTGTGAGTTCAAATCCCTGCAATGCTACAGCCTTCTGTAAATGTGATTCTCCTCTCACAGTCTCCTCAGCACTCCTCTCAGCCTGAAGGCACAGTGTGATATGGGGGGGTTGTAGCTGGCAGGCGCAAGTTAGCAATGACTAAATTAGTGGAAGTAGGAAATTAAGTAAAAATAATAATGATTAAACAAGCATAATAATGAGTTTGCCTTCAGTAGGAAGATACATGTATGTTTTGCGCCAAAATAACAATTTTGTCCGGAATGTCACCAAGAACTCATTGTGGACGTGAGGGAAAGGCAGAGGTTACCACAATCCCATTAACTTCATTGGCTCAACTGTGGAAATTGTCAGCAGTTTCAGATTCCTGGGTGGACAGCTGTCAAACTCCTTCTCTGGGTCCCTGACAACCAGCAACATTCTCAAAAGGCAAAGCAGCATCTGTTCTTTAAGCAGACTAAAGAGCTTTGGGATGAACACATCATCACATATAGTCCAGGATCTCAGACTCCTAAAGAACTTTTAAAACCTAGTCAAAAACCAGACACACTGACCTCCCTCAACTCCAGGACTAGTAGGCATCCCCATGCCGGACAAGTGCCTAGTCCGTGATTATGGATGCCTGCTCCCAGATCACACCTTGTTTTCCCCTCATGTCCTGTAAACATTTTTTAAAGCATCAAAGTGCACAACACCTGCCTCAAAAACAGCTTCTCTCCAAAGACCCACTTGGATCCAGGCCCTCTCTAGATTCATGATTTAGAAAATGCGTGCAACACCAATGCTGCAAAAAGGCATGTAACGATGATTTTCAAAGCTTATTTCCAACACTAACATGAACACAGCTTTAGACTGGTATCTATTTCAGCTATTAATTCCTGCCATTTCCACCTCACTTGTTATGTGCACAGGAAAACTTTTATAAGTGTTGATTTACTGTACACAACATTAGCAGAACTTCAGAATGATAAACAATTCTTTGTGTTGCAGAACAGACTGATTTTTTCTCTTCAAATACACCCGACTAAAACAAAGAAAAGGAACGGAGACAACTAATTCTTCACATGCTCTGGATCAGCCATTGTTGGAGGCTGTGAGAAAACGTAGAAGTAAAATTAGATCTTTCAGGTCTCATCTGAGAGGATTTGACAACAGGTGTTAGAGTGGAAACATGGAGGTTGCAGGAATGATCTGATCTGTCACTGATCCCTTTGTTTTCTCCATCGATCCTTAAGCAAATCAGCCCTTATTCCTTCCGGGTGCCAAAGTCTGGCAATTAAGGGATGTTTACAGAGGTCAGCAAGGTCAGATTACCTAAACATCCACAGGGGAGGGAAGTCTAGGACAGCCGGCCAGTGGCCAAAGATTAATATGGCCATAGCAATGAATCTGTGTTTGGTCTGTCGACCCATTGGTTTGTTTGCATGGCTCCGAAGTCGAGGAAATACGGAACAGTCAGTCTGAATCCAAAAGCATTCAGAGAATGCCTGTGAAGTTCTTCAGGCTGAATTACTGCCATTGAGACTCTGATTCAATTAATTTCCTTCAGGCCTGTGGAGAATGGAAAGTAAACCATGTCAAAAATGAGCCGTAAAAGGCGGATTATTAAAAGAGTCGATAAAAGGCTGTGTTCATTAGCAGCGAGAGGGCTTTTCTTTGACCTAGAACATGTGGACTGTTGCTCTGACATGTCAGAATAGCCTTTGGGGATGCAAAATTGATGCCTGACACGGGTACGTTCACTCTCTTTAGAGCAGAGTTAGGAAAAAAGGAGGAAAATAAAAATGTCTTGAAGGCATGCGGGCTGTCAAAGCAGACCTGCCCCCACCCATGTGCCGCTTAGACCACCCGGACTCCAGGAAGACGGCACGTCAATCAGATCGCATATATACACACTGATTTCAGAGACTAAACTGTAGGAAATAAAGATAGAACAAACCTTGCTAGCGCACATACATTAGACCATAGAATCTATTTATCTATCTATGTATATATGTATATATATCTATGTATCTATGTATATATGTGCATATATATATATATTGCTGTGGAAATAATGTACACATATGACTCAAGTAAATCTCTTTTTTTCAGCACACTTCACATCCCTTTTGGCTGCAAGAAGGTCTGGGGACCGTGAGGTTGCTCTAATCTTTCTGTCAGTGACCACACCTTGGGCTGGCGCAAATCACGTCCTGTCGCCCAGTGCCCCTCCTCTCACTGGAGCCCAGCAACAGAGCCTCAGGGCTCAGTGTAATCCTGCTAGCACTAATAACACCTCCAGTGCAGCACCAGCGCCCACCAAGGGGCCCAGCGCCTCCCCTACAGACCCACAACAAAGGCCGACGCGCTGACTGCTTCATATTAGTGTTTAATTAAGTTAAACAGCTCGCCCCTCTCTCCACAGAGCAGTAACCCAATTGAAGTCGTTTATTCTTTCATGGCTCTGAGCTGGCATTCCGATGGACTGCCATCACTGCGGTCCTGCAGAGGCAGAGTCTGCTGTAGCCTCTGGTCACAGAGCTGATCTCTCACTCATGTGATTAATTCAATAAAACCATTAAGTCGGACCCCCTCCCTCTCTAAAGATACACACACACACCCATACATATACATACATGTGGAAGCACACACACTTACAAGCTTGTTTTTGTACAATGTCAGGACACGGGGTCATACATTATATATCATCAAAGAAAAAGCAAATGAACAAAAAAAAACATGCATTCTTATTTTTTCGTTTACATGATTTTACACAGCAGCTGTCCTTCACATTGTAATTATTTTTAATAGCTGTAGCAGTTAATAATTGTGTAAAGGAATGTAATAGTAACATTATGATATACTAAATAGATGTAGTATTAGTTAAAGTAATGCATAATAAACACTTTGTGGAGACCTTGTTAAGCAAATTTTTGAGGCTAAAAAGTGCTAAACAAGTGAATTTTTGTCCTAAATTCTAAAGTAAAGACTACTTCATGACTTGGTAGCCAAAAACATACAAGCCTGTAATACTGTAAGTTACTTTTAACCAATTTTAACTACCAAATGCAGATAAATTGTGGAACTCTTCCAATTATTCAAATTTTCTTCCTTTTTTCTGTCAAAAGATCAAGGATAAGTTTTTTGAACTTATTTGTGATATCATTTGAATCATTGAAAATCTGTTCAGCACTTTTTAGTCTCTAATTAGTGATGACTAAATCTCTACTTTAAAGTACAGAACACATTGCACAAGTCAAGAATTAGAGACTTATTAAACTCTTTTTAGCTCTTCAAAAGCCACTCGGAACCTATAGGAATAAAATGTTACAATATTATTGATTTTAGATGATGACTTCTTGCTCAGTAATTTGCATATCAAGCTTTTAACAAAGTCTATATTGTGCATTATTGCAACTAATAAAGCAATTATTAGTGATTTTCACATAGCAGACCTCTAATTATGCACTAACACAAGTCATAATGAAAATGTTACATGAAAACGTTAAATTAGAGATGATTTACTGAACAAATAACAACACCTTAATAAACTTCTGTGCTCCTTAAAAAGTGTTATCATTATAGTAATATATACACAATACATGATCGTACAAATTAGTAAAATAGTACAATCTATACCTAACCCTGACCTTGACCTCAGTGATCAAAAAGCTATGTTTTTGTCCTTTCAGCTAGAAAAAGGTAATGAAACATGGGGCTTTTGTTTAACTTTATACAACATAATAGCATAGGTTCTCACTGTGTTTTTTTTTTTCTGGTTTTCCTATAAAGTCGGGACATTTTAGTCCTGTAAATGTATAAAAACAAATACCCCCTACACACATGCAAATGCATGCACACCCACACACACACACACACACACACACACACACACTCCACCACACTCCCTCAGGCATTCTCACACTGACAGATCTCTGCTTAGCACCTTCATACATTACAGATAACCTTTTTAGCGCTGACTAAACAGAGCCAGACCTGCTCTCCTGAGGTCCGCTCTGAACCCTGAGGATGGAGAGGGTGGGAGTGGGGTGGGGAGGGGGTCAGATATAATCTCTTTTAAACTCAATTTCTGCTTATTTTACAAGTGCTAAATAAAAGAAGGAGATCACCATATGCAATCTGCCTGCAAGCATTCTCTCTCTTTCCCAGTTTATGCATGTGAAAAATGGCTGTTTTAAGCCTCTTGAGTTACGTTTTATCTGGCTAATGTGCCGTATGTTCATAAATCTATCTCTAAGCTGTAAAAATGACTTGATTCAATTACGCTGCCTTGGCATTATTTTCTTTTTATTGCTTACAAATATTAACATGAGCAAAAGTCTTTTTCGAATGAAAAACAATTTAAATCTATCATTCATCACTCCACTGTTAAAGCCCCTTAAATGTCTGGTTTTATTTTGGCTCTTTGGTGTTTCATTACAGCCTCATTTGAAATCTTGTAACAATATCAGGAGAAACCGCGATGTTTGTACAATGACATGAATCCCTCTCCTGCCTGCGGTGTGCAGTGAGGAGGGGGTTAACTGTCCCGCTCTTACTCAGGGCGCACTCCACTGGGGTCCTCCCTGGGCAGAATGCCACAAAACAGCAGGAGGCCTCATTCTAGGGGTGCCTTGTGCACTGCCTGAATGGAATATGAATTACAGTGGGTTGCCTCTTTGGCTGTATCGTATGATAGCGTCGTGTGTCTGCACTGTAAAAATAAAGCGTGTGTGACACCACCGCTGCTTTCGCTTCATCCGTCGGGCCACTTGTGGGACATTTTTCCGAGGTTGGATAAGAGTATCTGTTTCATCACCTCAGAGACACAGGAAATGGATACATCCAATATCACTTGTAAAAAAAAAAGAGAAGAAAAATTAAAACAGAGAAGAAAGAGATGGAGAAGATGAGAAAATGAAAATGCAGCAGTGTGAATTGTTTGCGTTAGGCACTGTGAAATAATCTGAAGATAAGTGAAGATAAGAGAGGGAGAAGATGGATAGGGGAAGAAAAAAGGTGAACAACGTTTAATATACAAATACATAGTTTAAAAGAGGACACAACCAAAACACTCAAATGATGGGATGATAAGGAGAAAGAGAAGGTTTCCCCTCCTAATTGGAGGTTATTTATCATGTCATTGCCATGGATTTGAGTTACAACTCTTCCAGACAGGACAGCGTTAATATTTTCTCTCGCTGTGCCATGAAACTCTGCCTGAGGAGCGTGAGGACAGCTTGATGGGCTTCTGCACATATTTATTACTGCACTCATTAGCATTGTTACCATTTAGCCTTATTCACCCTTCATCAAAATAACTCATCTCGCATGGATAGTGAACTCTGACAGGCCCAAATTCTCCCCGTATTTCTTTCCCCAGATCCTTCCCATATTTCAGCATCTCGGTAAATCTGTGGAAGAGGAGAGGAGGGCTTCAGTGACCAAGGCCTTTGGCTGACATTTGGACTTTAGTGTGGACCTTAACCCCACATAGCTCCAAGCATTGCACCACAGTGTGTGGATACAAAGGGTGGGAGGAAAAATGGATACAACATAGATACATAATACTTTGAATGAAAAATGATATCAACACATAGAGGTCCAAGTATTGATATTTCATTATTTAACCATCAATATAAGGTAATGTTACATTTGCCTACCAAATATAAATCACCTATCACTCAAACTTTCTTAGATAAAGCAAAAGGCTGATTTTGAAGGCATAATTTGTGGTAAAAAGTAATAAATCACAGTATATGTCAGCTACAACAATTATCATTTCTTTAAAAATCTCAATACAATCATATTGTGCAAACCTCAAAAGGTTGGACAGTATGTGAAATGCAAATAAAAACAGAAAGCATTTAAGATGAACATCCAGGAACAGCCTAGTCCTTTATGAGCAAGAAAGCATATAAAGGGTGCTTTCAAAAATGGCCTAGTCCTTTATGAGCAAGGATGGGTTGAGGCTCACCACTTTGCCAAAAAATGTCAGCCAGTAATCCAAAAGTTTAAAAGCAGCCTCTCTCAACAAGTGATTGCAAGGATTGAGGTGTTTCACCCTCTGCAGTACATAAAGTCCCCAGAATATTCAGGGAATTTGGAGAAATCTCTGCACAAAGAGCGAAGCCGAAAAGCACAACTGAATGGCTGCAACATTCAATCCCTCAGATGGCACTGCATTAAAAATCAGCTTTCGTCTGTGATGCATATCACCACATTTACATAAAAATGATTCATTTCATAAAGTCCATAAAAGATGAAATATCATATTTTTGTACTTTTTTTTTAAATAATATGGGTCAGGCTGAACTTTTTTGAAATTAAGGTTTGTATTGAGTAAGGTTTCAACGTCTGTTAGTTTGACTTTTTTTTTCCTGAACATATGTGGCTTAGAGTATACTTGTCAACTCACAGTTGATGACTATGAAACATTTCCCATGGAGTGAACAGTAGCCATTTTGTCTCTAGGAGCTGATTTTCCACTATGTGTGTGTCCCCTGACTGAAAATTCAACAGTCTTTAAACCTCCTGCTAAAAGATTGATTGGTTCCTCTTTAGGAATAATGATGAGGTTTGCTGATGTCTGAGTTGTACCTTGGAGTTCTCACACATCACCCACACTGTTCAGGCCCTGTGCAATCCAACTCCAGCACACATGGTCAGCCCCAGTCTTGTAAAACACATATATTAAGCACCTGATAATTTGATGGCAAGCAACAGAAAAAGTGGGGAGTTGGATGAGATGCCTAAAATCCAGCCCTTGGTTTATTTGTGGAGCAATTTTATATGATGCTGGAGCTACTGCTGGAGGTTGCAAAGGTGGACTTTTATGTGCTGGTGGTTAGTTATGGCACTGTTCTTTTTTCATTCTGTTAGATTGAGGATTCCATTGAGGTTGGGTCACACTTCTGTTTTCCCTCAATTTTAGTAAAACTTTGGTAAAAGTAATAATGGTGACTGAACATAAACCTGAGCTTGACTTGACAGCTAACAACATGTGCTGATTCAATTGAAAGCCTTGGCTGCTTAAAGGTCTTCCTCCCCAACATTCATATACTGGACCTTAATTGCTTCTGTCATTTAAAATCGCTGGACGAAGAAAACTCACCAGTACTGATGAAGAAAGCAAATACAAAAGCACTGAGCTGAACATCAGTTAAACATGCTCAGCAAGTAAAAAGTCCAGAAGAAGGTTTCAGGACTGCATCATTTATAAGGCAAACAATGAGAGAGTTTACTGTCCTCTCTGTGGAGGGAATTAGGCAGACCACTAATGCCCAGTGCTGAGCCATAAATTTCCACTGGCATGAAATACAAGATGGCTTCCCAGCAAGACTGGGAGGTTTTTCATCACTGAAGCTTTTTAGTGGCCTTCGCCACGACGGCTGCTTGTTGCTAAAGAAGAGGGCTATGTGTGTAGGTGTGCTAATGTGTATGTGTCTGTGTATAACCATCCATCCCTTCATTCATTTATTCATTCATTTATTCATTTATTCATGTACTGTATGTATGCATGTACACTCAATACACATGAGCATTTATGTGTAAAGAATTACATAGATGTGTATATTTCTATGCACAGATGTAAAAGCAGAAACTAGTGGGAATAGGAGGAGAATAAAGCAGGGAGTAAGGAGGTGAGAAAAGGGTCATAAATTTGACAGAGGCCTGAGCTGGGAGTGGTTTTGATGTAAGGAAAAAAAAGACCCTTGGAAATTTCGCTGACAAGATTAATATGCAGTTGATTGGAAGGTTTTCACGACAGGGTGCCAACAAATAAACACAATTCAGAGATGCCACATGCCCCATGGGGTGGCTCCCTTCAATGGATCCTCACCATTCCCAGGATTCCACAAGGATGATCCAGTGTCAGGTGGTCCCAGTCCCTCTCGTTCGCCCTCCAGAGACAGAAAGGTTATTCTATTCTCTGAGAAACCCCAATATTGAGGCATGATAAAGTTTACTGTGGCAGCTGGACACTAATCTCTTGTCCATACCAATCAAAAACAGAACCATACACAGAATTGAGACAGGCCGTATGATACCAGAATGCAAGTACTGCAAAAATGGACAATTGTTTAACAGACTTATTTCTGTAATACACTATCAAATAACATTCCAAAAAGAATTTAGGTGACTTATTTTGTGGTGCATTATACAAGTACAAGGTCTGTCATTCTATACTTCAGCTGTGGTTTCACAATCAGACTAAGATGGAAGCAAACAAAAGGCCATTGCCATTCATGTCATGCCCTGTCCCAATAGCTTGTGTCAGTCCACAGCATGCAGGCCACTTAGGGTACAGTTAATGAGCTGGTAGTCAAAAGCTGGCTTATGTCTTGTCTATATCCAAGGGGGTCAAAACAAAGAGTCACAGCTTGGATCACGCCAATTTTACAACCCAGAAGCCACTAGTGTGCTGGCGGTCTGTCACGTTTCGGCTCAGAACTGAGACACTTTTATGACCTGGTAGCCATCCCTGAGCTCAGCCACAGTCACGAAGCTCGGATGCCATCGAGCCATCTGAAGGCCTGCCATGAAATCCCTCCTGACTAATTTAGTCAAGTGGAGAATGACGACTTCACATTATCTCTGACCAAGACTTAAAGCTGAACCCACAATGGATTTAAAGCAAGGGTTTGGCTTTTGTCACCAAGATTATACTGAGTTTTATTCATGGACCACCACTTCACAGCTGAGACATGAATCACCTAAAACGAGGCACTAATTTTCATTCGCCACATGATGATGATGTAAATTTGCAGTCCTAAAAATAACAAAGGTGCCGAAACAGTTCTTTACTCAATGCTATAGAAGAACCACTTTTAGTTCCATAAAAAACTTTCAATGGATGATTCTTTAGAGAAACAATTGTGTAAATATGATGAAGAACTTTTACAAACAGGCAAAGAGAACCTCTGCATAATGTAATGGCTCTAGGAAGAATCCCTAAACTGGTTTTGAAACTGCAAAGGCTCTGTAAATCAGGGTAAGTCTGAATAATTCTAATACGTGAGTGTTTGATCTGACATTTGTATTGAGTTCTCTCTTTAGTATTTATGATCTTTAGGCTTTTCACATGGCCATTTAAGTAAAAGAGTGCAGACGTCTAAAAAATCATGGGACCACTTTAAATTATTGGACAGTACGAAAAATGCTCAGAGCAAATGTGAAATAAGTGGCCAGTATACCACCAAGGTATGACAAGTTTGATCAGTCACCTCAAATATGTAGTACATATCTGAGTATTACTAGGTGAGGGTAATGCTAAACAACGCTAAAACCTGGAAAGCTTGGAGTCTCGAATCTGTTTGTTGTAGTGAGTTCTGGCAGTTCTGAAGGAGGGGAACACTGGTGCTGCTGGTGTTGTGGATGTTCTCAGGCAGATGACTCTGGGGAGATATTAACTTTAGTCACTTTAGCCAGTGACTGTTTAGGCCGTGACCTCAACCCTGCTATGACTGGGCTCAACCCTGTTTTGAATGAGCTAAACCCGGTTATGACAGAGCTAAATCTGGCTATGAATGCCCTGCCCAATTATGAATGAGCCAAATCTGGCTATGACTAAGGTAAACCTGTCTTTGACTGAGCTAAACTGAGTTAAACCCAGTTATGACTGAACCCAGTTAGGACTGAACTAAATCTGGTTATGAGAGCCCAGTTATGAATTAGCTAAACCTGGCTATGACTGAGCTAAACCCAGCTATGACTGAGTTCAACCTGGCTATGACTGAGCTAAACCTGGCTAAGACTAAGTTAAACCCAGTTATGAGGGAGCTAAACTATAAACATTACTGTGCTGTAAACCTTTAAAAACCTCACAAAATCTCCATATCAGACATGGTTCTTTAGAGAAACAAAAGTGGTTTTCCATGGCAATGCACAAAGAACCCTTTGTGTTTTTTTTTTTAAAGCATGTACTTTCAACCTTGAAAATACTACCCAAGGAAAAAAAAATTATAACCTTTTAGAACCTTTCATAGGTATAATAGTACTTCAGTATGACACATGTCTACAGTGTTGTTTTCTAAAAGTATGCCATTTAAATAGCGACTGCTCGTGCTCATTTGAGCAATATATCTTTTGAACACTGCTGTATGCTCACTATTTGCTGTCCTGCAAACATAAAGCTGTTCAAACACCTACTTAGCATGTGATGTGGTTAGCCACCCCGGTGTGTGTACACTATTTGATTTACAAGGTGGCTTGTATTGGCCACTGCACTATAGGGGGTCCACACAGTGCAGAGTTTTGTAAGAAGGGAAGGCATGCTGAAGTCCTGAAGGATGTGCGATCACACAGCCAAAGCCCAGTGATGGACAGTAGCACTCGGCTTTGGACAGGTTCAGCACGCAGAGAGCTCATCACTTTCTTCTTACGTCTCAGATCACGGCGAAACATCTCCAAGTGCACACTCAATCCCTGCGTTTAAATTTACCCCAAGGACTGGAGGGCCTGGCCTGTCAGAGCTGTCACCGTGCTCCTCTCATCTGTCTGCTCTTTCTCATGACCTGCTGTCTTCCCATACGCTCCCGCTCGCTAGGCTTTCTTCATCTCCTCATACTCCTCATTTCTGCACCTCCGATCTGTTTCTCCAGCCTTTCTCCAGGCCTAGTGACCAGTTCATACAGCTATTTTTACTGTGCTCTTCGTTTGTTTCGCTCTCTGCTCCTCAAATGTAATTACATATTTAATTACACTACGTTATGCAGTGGATTATGCTTCAGTTCTGTATTGACAGGGTTGAGTCTGCACTTCTGACTTTTTTTTTTATGTCAAGGAATTACAAAAAAATTAAAATTTCATGGATGTTTTCTTTCTGCAAAAAAAAAAAAAATAGTTTGTACACACAACAACTTAAAATAGCTCCTCTGCTAATTTCAAAAACTTGCTGCGTCTAAGTTAGGTTTATAAAATACGGGGTTGAGTTTCCTCCTTTCAGACTTCTGATTGCAGAGGACTGAAGCATCACCGGGATTCAAAATCATGATCTTTTGTCTGCTGATGATAAGGCAATAAGTCACATCACTCTGAAGCTTTGAAATTACAGATGTTTCTAATAACACAATAAAAAAAAATTTCAACACTTTACCAACTTGACTAAACTATTTAAGCACAGATCATGCTGCTCTGAGTTAGTTCACCTTTTCAGTCTTTCTTGGAGACAGAAATTTCAGTAACTTTGAGGCTCTTGAGTGGTGCTACTGTCTAACTGCATCACCATCATGATAAATGAATGAGTTTAAATCCCAGTGATGCCACAGTCCTCCATGGCCAGTAGTCTGAAAAGACGGAACACCTCACTCTGCAAGCTGGTGGCACCGTGTGAGGAGAAATCAGGAATGACTAAATTTAGGAGAAGAAATGAGCAAAAATCAAGCCAAAAATGTAATTAATTTCAGCTGAAAGGAGTTCAAATTAACCTATTTTGTTGATCTAACTGAGAATAAACAAGAAGTTCTAAGTTGCAAAAATTACCAAAAAGGAAAAAGAAAAAAAGAAAAGATGGTTGACTAGAAGTTTGACTTACAATTTAGGTTGACTCACCTTTAAATGTTGACAGTGTAATGTTGCTCAATGCAAAAATTTTTAATGAGGTTTCTGAGAGACTGACTGACGTGATGGAGAGGACACTGAAAAGACACTGTTAGATGTAAATGAAGTTGTTTGGGCTGTCTGTCCTGCATCTGACTCATATATCCTTGCAATAGGACCCAATAACCTACTGACCCCTGCGAAAGGAGAAGACCACCATGCTGCTTCTTGTGTGTGTGGTAGATTGCACGTTTCCACACTCACACGTAGCATAGTTCTCCCTAACTATCCACCCAGGACTTCATACTGAAGATCGCAAAGCTCTGTTGTTGAGCAGACAAAATTAACACCCTCCCTCACTCCTCAGGGTGCCTCGATGACATTAGCACTCGCTCTCTTTCCCTCTCTTTCTGCCTCACTCTCTCACATGTACACATGAGGTCATGAGGACCATTGTTGCATTATCACATTGCACTAAATTTAAGAGGTCATAGTGTTCAACCCTTATCTAGCCTAGCAGCTGTACGTTAGCATGCGGAGACCTTCTTTAAACATTAGGTTATATCAAAAATGCATTAACAGATGGTATCGACACACAGCGTACACACGGTCGTAAACATGTGTCCACTAGTGAATTCTAAAAGTAACAAGTATTTGGGGGCAGTCAGAGGATAATGTTCAGTGCTGGCTCCAAGGTCACACTCCCCACTCCCCCTCCCCTCACAGAGAGGATTGTAATAGCTGTGCTGACAGACATGTCTGACCAGCTGGGACTATCAGCACTAACGCATGTTAACCCTTTAAGGACAGATGACTAAAGCATAGGCCTTAGAATCTGAGCTCCAGCCAACAAGGAATAAACCCCTTTGGGATGAAATATTTGTGTATAAAACAGTTACGACAATGAAATAAAACACTGTACATTGTTCTACAAATTGTGGAAATGTAAGACCAGGTTAACCCCTTAAACCCTATGCTATGTGAACCCTATGTTAATGTGAAACAGATCCGTTGTTTTCAGAGCTGTGTGGACATGCAAATCTGATCTTTTTTAAATTAGATCCTGCTCTAATAATGAACAGCTGAGAGCTATTCAGAGCTAATGAAGGCTTCTGCTGGTTAATTTGTTTGTTGTTCATAATGCACGTGGTGCATTCATGTGATGTTATTGATTAGGATTTGCGCATGCAGGCCATTTCAGGACACAGTTTCATTCACATAGATTTGAGTCACACTAATGTGAACCATCAAGTTAGAAAAATTAGATCTGAGCAAAAAATCAGAATTGAGCAATTTGGTTTTTAATATCAACATAACCTAAAAATTCCTTTTGTGGGTTTGTAGAGCTACTCTTCAATTTCTCAAATTTTCTTGATTTTTAAATAAAAGAATTTGATGTAATATACAAGCATCCTTAAAGTTTCAAAACATGCCATTCACTCTTCATTCCATACATGTAAATTTAGCTGCAAAAACAACTTATTTTGAATTAATAGTTTTTGTGATGTCACCGTCATCTCGTTTACATATCTCCCCACACTTATCCTACAGCAGTTTAACCCTGCCCATTCACACTGAAGTGTATCAGCTCTGCTTTTTAAATTAGGTACAATTAAAGGCAGCCAATCAGGACAGAGGTCATTTTCATATATCAGTGTTAAAAGGATAATTCCACCAACTTTTTAAAAATTCTGCATGATTACATGTGTGAGATATGAATAAAGTCATTCAGAGTTGTTTGATGTGAAATGCTCTGTTCTAGAGAAACTTACCAAGTTAGAATTGTCCACAGTGGGGGTGATAGGAACCAGTGAAGTGTCTTTAAAAATAGGAACCAGTGAAGAGTCTCTAAAAGCTACTTCACATGAAGTTTTATGATTATATGATTATATTGGTTGTGAATACACTGTCTGATACCTCAGACATTGTTTTACGAAAGTTTTCAAACATTTATTTATTATTAGTTTATGGCAGAAGTGCACATGCAGGACATTATGGAGCAAAACAGTCCCCAAAGAGAAGTTTGTCATTAAAATGTCATAAGTGAACATCAGGGTCAAAAATAAAATGCAAAAAATGTAGGACAAGGGCCCTTTAATAAATTACTAATAAGCACCCTTTAAAAAGTGGTTCTTCAAGGGTTCTTCAGTGAAGGCGAGGTTAATATATAAAATTGTGACAACTCAAAAAATAGTTCTTCTCTGTGATGGAAAACCTGTTGTGTGATGTTCTTTAACTAATCTTTTAACATATAGAAGCAAAAAGGGTTCTGCCACTGTTACCAGTGAAAGAACCTTTGATTTCTTACTATACAGAACCATTTTTTCTTCAGCAGACATATGAGGCTACATATAGGCAATCTGGGTGACTGGAAAAAGAGCGGTAATCGAAACAGGTGTACTGTGGGATGTATTTGGATGTGCAGGTAAAATAATCTTAAAGACATCTCTGCCTCCCTTGAGTTCTTGGGTCACAGAGTGGAAAGGATGTAAACCTAACCATGAGAGAAACAAACAGGGATGTGAGAGAGAGTCTTTATTGTAATCGTGCTCTGGTGCTAGCAAAGGCCACTTGGGGGCTCTCACTGATCTGAGAACAGCTGGAGAAACACAAGTCACACGGGACCGGGCTTTCCCTCCAAACAGCTGGGAAAACAAACCGTCTGGCCTCAGCCACCTCAGGCCTGCTGCATGATCACACACACATACTGCTACTTCAGCCATGGCCTACACAGTCATTAAAGCAGGGCACTGGAAAACAACATCAAACAGCACACAAAGCAGTCCTTTAAACACTCCACACACCTTCCCAAAGCTCTACACAAACCTCGGCCTGCACATGTGCTGCAGCTTATACAGAGCAACACACAGCTTCCAGCAAACACTAAACAGATCTAATCCACATTCACACATGAGGGGAAGCCTATGGCCCTCAACACCACATCAGCCCACCCGTTCCTAAACATATTAACAGCTCTCGGTGGTTTCATAGCAATATAAGTCCAGCAGAATCCAAACAGAGTGGTCACACATGCAGTGCAGGAACCAGCTGCGAAAGACTCACACAGAGCATTCATTTACTCCTGTTTGAGACAGTATCCATACTCTGTGAAGGTGCTATGACTGAATGCACTAGTTGCATTTAGCTCTATAAACTGAGAGAGAAAGATCACGGAACATACGCCCCTCCAGACTGAATGAACAACCATTGCCCCCCACCTCAGGGGATTTATAGACTGTAAAAACTTGTCATAAACTGAACATAACTGTGATGGATGCCAGAGCTTAAACGATGCTGTGAATTGATGGCATTTCACAGAATGACAGTGAAAGAATACCATAGGCCTATACTGATGCAATGAAACCTCTCATCTCCAAAATGGGACCTTAATAGGAAAGAAAAAACAACTTCTTAACCTTAAAAGGCCCGTGTGCTATATTCTCCTTGTATTTTATTGGTTCACTTGCAATATTTGTGGTTTAATGTACCAAAAAGCTGTCATAATTTGTTTTTACATGGCCATTTACAACTCTCTGAATCCCACAGAATTAAACAGGCTGTTTTGTTACTGTATCTTTAAGTAAACTTTTTCCAAAGAGACTGAATTATGCCTCATTCAAAAAGCAGCCCATGCTGAAACACTCCTTATACTTATAGGTGGAGATAACCTGTAGACTGAATAGGTGGATATATTTAAATGTGTTGGTTTTTGTGACATCACAAAAACAGAGTGTTTATGCAGCTTAGTTACATATATTGACTGAATGAACTGGAGAGTGACTGTTATGTATGTTGAAGAATTGAAATTACATCAAACCCTTTTAATTTTAAAAAAGTGAAGGACATTCAGTTTTCCATGACATGGGCCCTTTAATGTACCTTAATGTAAAGACAAAATTTCCATTGGTCCATTCATCATGAATTACTCATAAAATATCAAGTGCAGCTGGTGCTTTGAAATGAATAAAAAGTGTAAAAAAATAGTTACAAGGTTTTTTTTTTATTGCAACAGCAATGGTATCTATCTGGTGATATACAAGCAGTGAGAAGATGAACGAGTGCTAGGAGGGAATATGTATTGGAGGAAAAGAATATGAGTGAATTAAATCACTCTGGAATAAGTAAGGGGAAAATATCTAGAAACAATACACCTCTGTCATCTTTGAAGATCACCAACATAGTAGGTACATTTCCTTCACCCCAACTGGATAAATAATGTGTCATGTTCCAGCACCTCCCTGGGCCTCCATAACCTGCATACACTGTGAAGGAACTCTCCCTGAGAGCAGAACCCCATGAAGACATTGCCTGTGTGAGAGATACTCCAGAATAGCACTCAATAGACTGTAGCAGTCCCTCTTTTGATCCTGCTCATCCGCCAGCCCTCCTAGCCACATGTCGACGTCTGTGAGTTACGGCCTTCTCTCTCTCTCTGTCTCTCACTCTCTTTGGAAAAAGTGAAATTTGAGCTCCCGTCCTCTCTATATACCAGAGGTACATCTACAGCCGTATGCAAAAGTTTGAACACTCCTGGTCAAATTACATTTTGTTGTTTTTCTAATGAAAATACATTAATACATCAAAAAAAAAACATTTTAGTTCACATTTACAATTTTTATGTATATACAATATAAAACGTGCCAAAACTTCTGCACAGGCCACATTTTATGTTTGTTTGTTTTTTTTTTATCCAGTATGTTAAATTTAGCAAATAAACAACTGTCATGCATTAAAATGTGCAGAAGTTCAACAAAACATTTTGCATGAGACTACATAATCACAAAAAGTATGTTTTTTTGTTTTTGTTCAGAGAGATGACCATGATCATTCTGCTCTGGAAAAGGGGATTTAAAGGGCATTTAAAAGGTACAAAATAGTGCTTTTATACCAGTGTCCATAGAGCACCTTAATTAGACACTATGTACCCCTACCAGTAGCACTTTCTACTCTTCATTTCTGGACCCTTCGTTGGTCCTGTGAAGTAAAATGAGTGCTGGTTTAATTTGAGTAGGGATGCTCCGCCACTGGGGACATAAGGTGAAGTGGGTGGTACTGCTGTCATCCATCATCTTTCTGTGGTGTGGATCATTAGCGCGCAACAACATTGTTCACAGCTTATCAGAAAGTTCATCTGTCTCACAGGAATGTCCACAGCTACAGGAGCCCGACGGATCGTCCAACCAGACAAAGACGGATGAAAGCAGAAAGTCAGCTGGGTGCAGGGGTCTGGGGACATGGGCTGGGCTGGGTGGGGATCCAGGGGAGAGCTCAAGGGGAACTGGGTGGGACGATAGGCGCAGGGTGGCATGAAGGAGCCCAGCTATCTTCTTTCTCTTTGTACTATAGGTAATAAACTGTAATGGGCAGCGGGACAGGATGAAAAACACACTTTGTTGTTGAACAACCTGGCATGTTCAAAGTCCCGGTGCGTGCTTCAGATTAGAGGAGATCAGTGTAGATCCAGAGCGGGGCATTGTCATTCCATTCAAAATGGGAAATACTAAGAACCCGATTGTTAGCCTGGCATGTCAATATATAGCACCCCCACCCCCTTGGTTCCTGTAATTGATTTGATGTGTAACATTACCCGCTGAATCCAAACACGGTTCCCCTGCCAGGTCAGCCTCCAGCTGTCAGACCCTCGCTGTCCCATCCCCCAATTTTCATCATTCCCTCACCCACCCCACATACCCCTCTCCCTCTGTACCCCTCTCTCCATCCCTGTCACACTACACCCTGCCAAATCTGGACTACAAAATTCACCTGCTAAGTATAAGCAAAGCTTGCCTACCTCATCATGTGTGCACTCTTGCAATCCTTCTACAGATCCAGGCCTCCTCTGCTGTAACCTTTCACATTTACACTGCTTTCAGCCACTATAGGTGGGTTATGACTAAAATTGTTGTAAAAAAAAAAAAGGTTGATGTACAGTACAGTGTAAGAGTCAGAACCCACTTTTCATTTATTTAATTTCCAATCAAAATGGACATAAAGTACAAATTAATGCATGAGAAGATTAGATATAAAACAATTCATTTATATAAGGAAGGGGAAATTCAGAAAATTAGCCTCTCAAAAGTTTTATTACACACTTCTATAACCCAATAGCTTCACCAGTTGCATTGTAGTCAGTGTAGTTACTAAATAACAAGCTTCAGCATGCAGCCTAGGATTTTAGAGGTTAGGTGAAAAAAATATTGAACAAAGAAGCTGCTGCTATTCTCAGAACAATGGATTGACCACCCCAGAGTCCAGACTTCAACATCAGATATAAATATTTATGGACATTCGCCTATTCAGTTTACAGCAATTTAACCCTGCCCATTCTCATTGAAGTTATGAGTGTTTCAGCTTGGAAGGACTGTTTCTTGAATGAGGCACAATATAGGGCAGCCAATCAGAACAGAGAACATTTACATATATCGTACAGTAATAAAACAGCATGTTTAACGTTTGGAAAGATAAAGAGATGTTAAAAATGGTAATGACAAAAATGACTTTTCCACTCAAATGTCTTAAATGGACCTCAGGGAAAAACTAAAAATGCAAGAAAAATGTAACAATTCAGGATATATTTCCTTGTGATTTTTTTTTACATTTATGACATTTATTATTTTCTTTTTTTCAAATCTTCAACATCTGTGAGCTCAGAAATAACGCATGGATTTTTCAGAGTAAACCATGCTGTTGCCCTGCCCAGGAGCACTGAGCTTTCATCAGCTCCAAATGATTTACATTTACGTCCACAGACGTTTGTTTTCTGTCAGTCTCCATATCCAAACACAGCCTGACACGAGCCCATGTTTAAGAGGGCAGAGGTCAAACAAGTTTAAACCCATTACAAGCTGAAACAAGAGTAGCATTATTTTCCTTCAGCTAAGAGGAGCTCCTCTTCTAGTCCAATTAACATAATCCGCATGAATTACAGGAACTCTTCACTAATGATACGTCAAAAAGACATCTATAGTGCATATTTAAGCCCACAGTAATATGGTAACAGTCTATTTAACAGCCATGTCTAAGCCCTCCAGACATGGGCAAATTACATGAATCAAAACAAAAGCATTCTGGAGCTATTAGTCTCGTTTCATGTATTTTCTATAACAAAAAAGTCCACTTAACCTCGGCCCCTGACATCCCCCCCTCATGTTCCGTTAACAAGTAATGAATTAATTAAAGTGGCACTTTCAAAACATTGTGTGTGATCGTTAGTGTGTGTGTGGCTAGCCTGGACATTGGCATGCAGGCTGTTCCTGCTGGCCAGATGTGCTGTTGAGAGATGACTTCACCCATGGACAGCAACATGGCATTAAAGGCTGGAGAATGACATGGATCCTGGCAGGAACCTGGCCTACCATGCCCTCTCCAACACACACTGTGTTTAATGTTTAAACACACGTGTGCCGAGCACACAACCTTCAGCTTTCACATGTGTTTAATGTTTTGAACATGAGACAGTGTGAATGCCATCGCGGTACAAAGTAACAAAGTAATTACTTTATACTGTAATGCATTACATTACATCATTACAGAAAAAAGCAATCGCTTTGTTACTTTGTACCGTGTTACCCCTCACAGTGGCATTCACACTGTCCCATGTTTGAAAATGTGTGCCAATCACATAACCCTAGCTTTTACATGTGTTTAATGTTTCAAACATGGGACAGTGTGAATGCCACTGTGAGGGGTAATGCGGTACAAAGTAACAAAGCGATTGCTTTTTTCTGTAACAATGTAGTGTAACGCATTACAGTATACTTTGGGCCTCATTCGCCATTATGTTCCTAAGTTCTGTCTATGTCAGATTCAGCTTGTGTTCTTAAACTGCAGAATTGTTCACACCTTTGTGCTCTTGATTGTGTGTAGATTTTGTTCTTACCTAAAAACAAATCCCAAAAAAGAAAAAGTTGGTGAATCTCAGAATTTTCCTAAAAACTGCATAAGTAGGTTTTAAGAAGAAATTTCTTCTTAAGAACAGTTGGTGAATGAGGTCCTTTGTTACTTGTGTTACTCGTATTTCCTATACGCATGCCCATAGAAAGAAAAAAGAGATCACCTTAATTAACTTCTCTATACTTTTAATTAGACAACAATGAGATCAGATAGACCTCAGTAATCTCACGTCTCCTCTTGAGTTTTAGTAGAGATTTCAATAAAGTCTCACATTGTGCTTAGATTTGCCAAGACAATAACATGCATCTTAAACTGAAACTGAACTCTCATCTCTCCTTTATCTCTCTGGCATCTAATGTCTCTTTTTTGTCTAGCACTATTTCCCCTAAGGAATTTCAGGAGAATCACATAAAGAGCAACATTTGAGCATTAGAAGTTTCCTCAGGGTGCATGCACATGTACTGCAGCATCAGCTGACTGCATGATTTGATTCTGAATTTAATCACACTAATATGAAACTGATTACAACTGCCATACTAAAGAAGAGTGAGACCCAACTTCGCCTACACAGATCAGACTCAGTTTTGGTTCTGCAAGCTTTATATTTGATTCACAAAGATTTTATTTCAAATGAGCTTTTTTTAATGTATCTAAAAGCTAGTTACTTGATTTGCCAACAGATTCTGCCATTATAATTTTAATCAGCATATCTGGCTGTGGCCTGTTTAAAGGCAGCGACATTGGCATGCCTTGAGTAACTACCCCAACACTGGTGAATGCACACAACACATTACATTTTATAAAAGTGAATGACAGTGAAAGAAATTGTTTTATCATTTGTACATGTGGAGGCTTTCATTAAACCGTTTACTTTCTTCATAGGAAGAAAGGCAGACCCTGTCTCTCACTTCAACTGGCCAACACTTGCATTGTGTTTTTGGGAGCACCTTCTGGTTGAGCCAACAAGTTACACATTGATGAGGAAAGTGCTATTTATCCTATGTTTAGTCAACCGATGCTTGTACTTCTATCCCAATGATTCATTAATATCTTTTAGAGGATTGTTTTGCTTGAGGTATAATTAAGTGATGGCCATTCTCACTCACAGTGATATTGGTTATCCTAGATTTAATCAACTCTTTTGGAGAATGAATGGTAATCTAATACTTTAGAGGCAGAGATCTTTCTCACTCAGGGTGCCGGAAAAGATTTGAGTAATATTGTATGTATTATTTATTCATTTTATTTCTATCATTTTTCATATTTAATTTTCTATTTTACATTCTATTTAAATGTTCTTTGTGTATGAAATATGCCATATTAGATACAGTTTCTTTGCCTTGGTTTTGAGGTTCTTTAAAGGTTGGACTAAACTTCATCTTCTTTGGTATGAAGAGCAGGTTTTGCCTAAATAATGATTTGACAGTTTTATATTCCAAACTATTGTTAAAAGCACAGGTTGGCTCTTTTGGCTCAAAGGTGATTAAACACCTGACAGGTATGGAGTATAACATTATTCCTAATGTAGTGCTTTTGATCCTTCTGGCATCAAAATATGGTTTTAGTTACTATGTTTAGTTAGTGCAAACCAGCAAAGACAGTATGATTGAGGCTAAGGGTTGAGTCAAGCACAAATCTATCCCAAATCAACCCCAACCCCAACCCAACCCCACCCCATTTAAAGGAGGAATGAGACAGAGCTGACTGAGGCATGGGGGTAGAGAAATGTAAAGAGGAAAATAGATACAGAGTCCCACAGTAGCACAGTGTCCCATCCTGTGAGGTAAACGATTCTACCTTCAGCTCCTCAGCTGTCTTACTGAACCCCACCACCAAAACAATATATTTAAGTAAAAGCTATGAGTGACAGACAGAGAGTGGGGCAGAGAGAGAAACATACTGAGATAGAGGGACAGAGACAGACAGAGATAGAATGAGAGAGTTACAGATAGATAGATAGATAGATAGATGATACATAGATAGATAGATACATAGATAGATACATAGATAGATCAACAGAGAAGGAGTGTGAGGGGAGGAGACAGAGAAAAAAACAGATAGATAAATAGAGAGAGGAATCGACAGACAGAGATAGAGAGAAAGGAGGCGCAAAGAGAGAGAGAGATAGAAAGAGAGAAAGAGAGAGATAGAGAAAGAGAGAGAGAGGGAGAGAGAGAGAGAGAGAGAGAGAGAGAGAGATTGAGTGCTGCTGTAACTGTGTTTAACAGTGCAGGGTGGGGGTGAAGAGAGCTCGACTGATGGATTTACCAGAGCACAGTAGTTTTGTAATGTAGGCAGTGTGATACTCAAAGTATCACATTTTAAGAGAAGAATACATAAAAGCATAATTTATATAATGTGTTTGACCTGCCTGAGTGTGGGAGTCCATTCCTGCCATTCAAATCTCCTTAAATTTACATGAACTGAAGGCGTGAAAATCGCACAATTACAACATGACACAAGAGCTAACTGTGTAAGCTCCCCTGATATCATACAAATGTCTGGAGGTCTAACCATATCTATTAAACTTTGCTCTCTCTGCCTACAACAAATTCTTCTGAGGCTGCTGAGGGTGCACAGGCCAGCAGGGTGAGTGCGTGTCCTCTCCGGGCCGTGTTCTGTCTCCCCGCTTCTTCACAAAGGCCTTTGGGATATTTACAGCATGCAGACATGGTGAAGGTCAGAGGCGTAAAGCAGGATGATGACTTTCACAAATGGCGACTTGCTTTAAAAGCTCATTGGCTGCTGCTGGACCGGGCCTATACAGCGCTGACTGTGACTCAACAGCGTCTCAATACGTCAGCCCAAAAGCTGTTGTAAATCAGAGGCTTAAAACGGATCCACTGACGTTTCTGAGCGATAATTAAACTATTGGGTTGGGCTGCGGGGCTGCTGGGGGGAGCGGGGCGCAGACAGTCCCCTGACGTAGGAAAAAATGGGGCGGAAACTCATTCTGAGAGCAGGGGGTTAAGAGCCGTAAAGGGATGTCTGGGGCCCAGCAGTCATGTCCACCGAATATTTCAACTTGAAAAGTTTTTTCCTCCCTAATTTTCTGTCTGGCAGCCCTTTCCCCTTTGCATAATTTAAAGACTGCTCCTCGGGAGCCGTGGGCACCAGTATGAATCAGCCACAGAGTCAGCACTGTTACATTACTGTAAAAATACACAAAGGCCTGGTGTAAACGTCTATTATCATTTAGGTGGAGAAACACCTACAATTAAAATATCATTGACCTACATACCTTTCAGTGCTGAAGTGACTTAAAGCGTGTGGAGGGCTTGACTTACAGCTTTGTGTTCTAACTGTTACCCAGTTTGTTATTTTCTATTTCACAGCTCTCAGCACATTCCAGAAACAGACCAGCGGGCGC
Source organism: Colossoma macropomum (assembly GCF_904425465.1). NCBI lineage: Eukaryota > Metazoa > Chordata > Actinopteri > Characiformes > Serrasalmidae > Colossoma > Colossoma macropomum. Next base: position 23,584,528 of record NW_023494784.1, on the reverse strand, counting down.
TGTGTAGAGGTTATGAGATGCCATTGTTTTACCCACCTGCCCTCCCAGCTGGGTGGTCGTCTGACTTCCTCAGGTCAGGTGTTACTGGCATTTATAAAAACTTATTTAGACATGGCACAGTGTTTCTCTTGTTTGACTGTTGTGACCCGTTCAAGTAGATTCTGCTCAATTCACTTCAGTTAACGAAGTTGGTCTTTTGTTATTCTGATTAACCAGTGGTAAGTGGGTATATTTTGCACCATTTAATGTTTACCAAAGTGTCTTAGAGAACAGGTCTTGAAGAGATTGTGATAGAGACTTTCAGAGTTTGGGAGCTGTTGCACTGGAGTTCATTCACGAGAGTCTTGCAAAGAACAGCAAGAAGTCCTGTGCCAGGAAAAACAGGCAGAATGTCACGTACTTGTTCAAATGGATAGTTCTTTTTTTGTTTATTTATCAAAAAACTCTTAAAAGCTAGATGTCTCCAAACTTCTGAAGGGAAGTGTAGGTTGAACAGGCTCCTATAGGGCAGGGGTCACTAATCTTTTCTACAAAGGGCTGGTGTGGCTGCAGGTCATCATTCCAATCAAACAAAGGCACATCTGATTCCACTTGTTTAAACTGTTGGTCTCAGTCTTCACACAAGTGATCAGTTTTATAAAGTGTGCCTCTGATTTGTTCTAATAATAACCTGCAGCCACACTGGCCCTTTGAGGATAAGGTTTGTGACCCCTGCTTTTCTGAACCTGTGACTGATTTCACCTGAGAGTTGGGTACATTTGGATGCATATGAAACCAGGTGCAGCCTAGAGAACCTAAACTGAAGCATTGGCCCTATCATTGCGACTTCGATCCCCAGTGATGCTATAGCCATCCGAGGACTTGACTCTCCATGTTTGACACTCCCCCCCATCACTAGCCAACTCGGGCATCTATTAGCTGACAAAACAGAATTGTCAATTAGTGCTCTCCTCCAAGCATGTTGAGCTGTTCCATGATGCTGCATTAGTGCCAGTTCAAATTGGATTAGATTGGAACTAAACTCTGCATGAAGGTAGATCTCCGGGGGAGGATGGGTGACCACTGGTCTACTGTTTTGGAAAAAGGTGATATATGGAACTGTGCAGTCATTCTACAGTTTGGAGGAAATTCTCCTCTGTGAAAACAACCCTGTGATAATGAGTCTTTCACCAATCAAGGCCAGAATTGATCCCAAGTGCAGACTTCAGGCCATGTGAAAACATCCTTTGTGTGATACTGCTATCCTTATGTTGGCTACAATGTCTGAGTGCTGAAATGAGCAATGTTTTTATTGAGCAGGATTACATTATCATACAGGTAAACTCCAGATAAGTAGAGTAATCATGTTCTTTCCTATTAGACTGACCACTAGAAGCCTGCACAGTGAGCTGAACAGGGTCTGAAAAAAATTGCTGTGGCTTCTGCTCTTCCATCCCCAGGATTGCCTTACAGCAGTGCAGCCACCTGGCCATAGAGACAGCTCACACATGAGGCTAGTAGTGTAGCGCAGTGATGAAGGAAAGCAGACATGTGCTTGTGCTCATACTGTAAGTGTACCAAAAATGCACACACAGACGACATCACAGAGCTCTCTCTCTCTCTCTCTTTCTCTCTCTTTCTCTCTCTCTCTCTCTCTCTCTCTCCCCCTCCCTCTCTCTCTCTCTCTCTCAGTCACAGATGATTGTTTTAGCATATCAGGTCCAGCTTTAGCTTTCTTGAGTCCAAACTTTCCTGCGGGACTCTTGAAATAGATATCACGGAGCCGGAGTGTGTGAGGCAAAGCTGTCAGAGCCAATCACTCAGCTTCTCAGTTTTACTCAAATTCTTCAATCACGTTTTATTACTGCCACCTCAAATGCTGGAGGCAGTATAAACGGCCTTCTACATTACATTAGAGTCAATACGTTCACCATCTTTTTCTCTTCAAGTGTATCTGGGCCCTTTTTTTTTGCTGTGATATTTGAAACATGTATCGTAGCCTCAGTTCCCCAGGCAGATTTAGCTCATCAACCAAATAACGATTAATAACAATTAAATAAATGGAGTCTCTATATACTGAACTTTTGCACAGTACTAGACATTGTGGATTTGTGTTAATATAACTGGCTTTCAATGCATTTAACTGTGTATGTGTAATGTGAGAGTGAAATGTGTGATGTGGGAGTCTCAACATAGGGACATCATGATGACATGAGGAATAAGCACGTCCTGTTGTCTAGTACAATAAGCCACTCTCTGTTCATCGGCCTCACACCTTCTCACCAAAGCAGCCGGACCATTACAGGCTTATAGTGTGATTTGCTTAACAATGTTACAGTAGCTACCGCACCCAGAGAATTTAATTGGGTGCTTCCTCTGGCAGTGCAGCACCCAGTAGGTTTGCTTTTGCAGTTCTTATGACACCATAGCACCCAGTGGGTTTGAATTTGCAGTTCTACTGACAGTGTAGTGCCCAAGCTGTTTAACAGGTGCCTGAACGCCTCTCCCGTTCATTCTCCTGCCATGACTACATCACACCCTACTCCACTGACCAGTTGTCACCAGGCCATAGATATTGTGAGGATAGAGGAACAAATGGCAACAGCAGCAATGTGTGTGTGTGTATGTGTGAATATACATAAACTAGAATTGTCCTTGGCAAACTGTACATTCCACTGTACAAGTCACTCATAAGTCCTGTATGTGAAATACCTGAGACGAGTGTCATGTTTTAGCTGATTCAGTATGTGAGGACTCTTAGCTCCTAAACCTAAAACATACACTTCCTTTGACTCCTTTGTGTGTATGCGTGTGTTAGACCCCACTGAAACAAGAGCCATGTCCAATCTGCTGGCATTCAGTTTGTCTCCCTTTCCCTTTGGCTGTCTGCAGGCCATACTTCTCAGTACTAACAATGGGACTTCTGTTATATTATAGTCTCCACTCTAACGCTGCCACATGCCACACACCAAACATACAGCTGCATCAGATCACACAGACACAGCATCTTCTAATTGAAGTGACTTTCTCTTATAAATGCTGATATGCTTATTATAACACTTAAAGGACCCATCATGAAACAATGAATATCCATACATTTTAAAATATATTTCAATTGACCTATATCAGCCTTAAAGGCACAGTAACAAAAACAACCTTTAAATTATAAAAGAATAGAGTGAGGCTATAAAATGGTCATTACAACTATTTTGGTATGTACTCTTAGAGTAACATCATTTATGGACCTAGGAGAAAAAGAAATAGAATACTAATCAGTATCAGGATTAAATCAGTAAAGCTGCAGAATGCATGCACACCATACAATGAGTGCATTTAGGTTATACTGACATTACAAACTTTATCTCTTCAGTTTTTTGATGTTTTTGTGATGTTTCACAAAATCACTGTTCATATTTATTTGTGTATGCAAGTGATCCATATCTGTCACTAGTGTGAATAAAACAAAACAGAACAAAACACACATCATATATTGACATGTGGATGCACATGTTGTTGATGTTGCCAACATACACATTGTCGCTGCCAAAAAAAAGAAACAAAACATAAAGTATCTCCAAAATTGTAACTTTACAAGCAACAAAAGGCAAAAACATTCTTTACTTTTAATGTAAGTTAATATATTAATGAATTAAAGCAATACATTTATTACATAATAGAGTTACTACATAAAGCAACTTTAGAGCATTTCTGTTGGTCCATTCATCATGAAACTTTTACACAATGTAAAGGGCAGCTGCTGTGATCATGTGGACAGCAACAATATGTATGTTGGGAAAATAATAAATGTTGTATGCATCCAGAATTCCACTTGTAACGCTTAATGATGATGACAGCGATATGCGTATGCGCAGTGAAATGTGCTATCAAAAACAAACAAAAAAGTCCAACCTGACTTTTTCCTTCTCATTACAGCTGCATAGCCAAACATCAAATATATGCCCGATTTAGGAGCAGATATAAAAGCGTCTCAAGTCTGATTTGAAAAGATCAGGTTTTGACAATAATATTTGTGTTCACACAGCTCTGAAAATATCAGATATGGGTCTCAAAATCTGATTTATGCAATTTCAACTTGTAGCCTTACACTATAAATAGTGCAACAGGGCAGAAGTTGATTTGAAGTGTTTTTTGAGGTTTAGATTGAGAAATATATGTATATATTTTATATATGTAAAATATTGCTTTTATTCCTCTAACCTGTTACTTTTGCTTTGCAAAGAGTATTTATTTCACTTGAATAAAACCAGTTAAATCACTTGTTACTACATGAAATATATTTTTTAGGTTGAATTATTTTTCAGTATAGTTTCCATGAAAAAGTAAGAACGAAACTGTCCAAGTCACGCACTGAGCTTAAACGCACACCGAATCACACATCAAGTAAAAAACCCTCTGAAGCCCAGACATTAAACCCTGCTGAGGCCAGAAGTGACACCTTAGTCCAGGGTTTAATTTTGAGCAATAGCGGGTGTTGGAGAAACACATGATGTAGCCAGTTGTTTTGGGGGCAGTTGGGACGTGATCATAAAGGCAGGTTTTATTAGCTGTTGCTTGATTTGTTCCTGCAGGCTGAGGAGTGAGCTGCTAAATCAATGTGTCCAGCTGTTCTACCCGCTCGGCCCGCTCTCTCGCTCGCGCAGCAGGTGTATGGCCTGCAACGCCTGTCACACACACCCGCTCACATAACAAATAATAACGGCCTCCACACACACGGGCCATCCATCACCGTTATGGCCTGGCCCCAGAGACTGCAGTACACACACACACAGTGAGGGAGAAACACATTCACACACTTGGTAAAGGACATAACTACACACCTAAACACTCACACAGTCCAACATGGTCACAGACACACTTACATACAGCCAGAGGAGAACATACGCACAGTACAGACCAAGAGAGTGTACACAAACACATACTCTCTCTCTCTCTCTGTCTCTCTCTCTCTCCACACATACACAGAGGGTCTATCTATCATTGTTATGGCTCAGCTCCACTCAGACTGCTTTTTTTCCCCCCTCTGTCTTACGGTGGAGCTGTAAACGGCTTAAGCCGGCAGAGAAAAATGTTCTGTGTACCACAGCAACCAAGTCTGTCCTCCTCTGCTCACCCCACCGGACACGCACTGCTGCTGGGACGTCCAGTTTAGGGAATTTTTCAAAAGGGAAGAGTAAGTGGATTATAATACATACATGTACTGGAATCCTGAAAAACACAATAGCCAGATTGTGGCAGGGTGAAAATCAATTAGTCTTCCAAACAGCAAGGGTCCACATCTGGTGTAAGTCAGCCTGGGGGCCCAATGAGTGGGAGCTGGAGATGGGGGGCAGGCGGAGGAGAGGAGAGGGGGATCCAGCAGGTGATGGCAGCAAAGCCTACATCACACACACATGGATCTGTGACAGAACCAAAAACAACTATTTAAATGCAGCAGAAAGAAAGAGGGGCAGGGTTGCCATAGCAAGAGAAAACAGAGAGGATGAAACAGTAAAATGAGGAAAATGTGGAAAACTGTAGTGAAATGCTACTGAGAATGCAGAAAAAGGCAGCAACATTCAAACTCATAGTTTACTTTCCAACAATTTAACATTGTCCCAGTGGGGATGTACATTCCAACTTAGTTTGATACTCGACTATTTGTAAGAGTTCATAAACAGATATACAGTTAACAGTGAAGAAGAAAAAAAAAAACAATGGTCAAAATGGAAATTTCGGCTGCAGTTAAATAGAGCTGTGGCTGACCTTTTTAGGTGGTGTTGCACAATAATTTAGCATCTCGCATTTCAAAACGTTTCATTATTTAAAAAATAGCTGAGGGAAACTGGCAGGTTTTCATGTTTGATGAGTAACATAACTATAACAGGCTGCAGATGAGCTAATGAGCTAAAGCTACAGCAAACCAGTTCAACACTGGATGTTGGTGGAGACGTTGTCATCTTGACTCTGAGTGGAGTACCTGTGCTTGTACCTGTGTATCTCTCTGTGCCTAGTGAATGTGTAAAGAGCACATAAATAAAACCATAAATCAGCTTTTGTCCAGTGCAGTTAGTCTGTCATTTATCTTTTGCTTATAAAAGGTAATTTCTGGGTGTTGATTTTGCATGCTAATGACCACTGCCCTCATTGAATACCTCAGTGGAGGAGTGGAGTGGATGCTATGGAGTGGGTGGGGAGTTCAGTAATGGCTGTCGTTTGGGACAGTAAAACGATGCTTTATGAACCAGGCATTCATTTACACTGAGAGCCATATACAATGATAAAATCATGAAAATGCACCAGCCAAGAATGTCACTATGTAGCTGTGTTTAATGCATAAACCTTTAAATTCACTTTATAAAAGCTTTTATTCCGCAATTAACCAACAACAATTACCCAGATATAAGTGAGGGAACATATAATCATAGCATATTTTTAACAGTGGAATTTTACTTGATGAAAGACATGAAGCATTAAACACAGGGCTGTAAACAATACTTATAATTTCAGGTACAATTCTAAGGTCTAGATTTGATCCAATTAGTGATATGTGAAATGTGCTGATTCAAGAGCTCTAATTATGTACTTCACAAATTAGTTAAAAAAATAAGAATTTTTTTTTTTTATCCACAAAGTAGCATGTCCTTCAAAAATAAAACGTTCAGAAAGTTCAAAGGAGCTATAAAGAAAAAAACAAAAATAGATTTAATTGACCCAGATGAACATGTTGTCAACACAGGTATTAATTTCAATACATGAACATTCTTTTTTTCTTTTCTTGAGACTGTACTGCAATTTTCATACCCTTATTAAAGAGAATCAGTTACATAAAGCGTCACAATGGCCTTCTCTAAGAACCACAACAGTTTGATAGTCAGAACGATGCAGAATGCGTGTAAGTAAAATAAAGACCGGCTGGAAATTGTGCACTTCAACTGATAAACAGGGAAAACAAATCACAGTCTTTCTTGTTCTCACTTTCTTGTGTAAGATCTTCACTGGGTTAGATTCCTGCAGGCGCTTTGGGTCATTAACAAATCAACTGATCTCCAACACACTTGAAAGTCATTCTCCTACCATCCTTCCCATGCTTCATCCACACCCTGTGTGTGAACGAGTGTGTATGTGACTGAACTGTCCACTAGATGATGAATCTGTGATTGAGTATGTTGTAGGCCGTAGGGACACTACAGAGGGACGTAGCTTCTGCAGTTCCAAACAGCTGGTCAGCAGTTGCTCACTATAACACATGAAAGCGACACAGTGGAAATAAGTGTGTGTACATGTGTGTTTGTGTCTGTGTGTCTGTGAGTGAGTGCGCAACATAAAAGAGGGCAGCAGCAGCAGGCATCACTGAGAAACATTCTGTGTCCAATAAATCAGTGTAATGTAGTGCATAACTTAGCCAGAGCCTGCCACAACTGTATCTGCAAGTGATTTTGTTCAGCTAGTCTCCAAGTCTTTGTGTGGGAAGGTGAAAAGGCTTGTACACAAATGGTGGGTGTATTTTGTGATCATATCATTAGCATATTATATAATAAGGACTTAATCCTCTATCTATATCATTACTGTTGTAAGACAACCTTGTCTCTAAAAAACGGTCCCTTAGAGGAGAAGAAAAAACATTCTTAACCCCTTTCTGCAGGCCCCTAGTGGCCATTCCATCAGCAGAATGAAAATTGAATATTGTATTGATATAATCAAATGAACTCTGTTATCAGATGAACTAGGACTCTCTTGGCTCTCTGTGTGTGAAATGTTGTAACTTTGTGTTGAGCTGCTAGCGAGCAATGAGGGGTGAAAGGGGAGGGGTGAGACCCCCCTGCTGTGAAACCAATTCACACCTCTCCACAAGGACGGCTGTGCTGAAATAAAACAGATATCTGCAGCTTTCATGATATCAAAATATTATGTACAGCTGCCACATTTAAAAACAATAAAAACACTTATTTATACTTACTTGTATAAATGTTGATTTACTTCCTGACTCACAAAGATGAAAGTCCAGTCCGCATCTGGTTTAATTCTCCACATTTCCATCAAAATATATTCCATGAAATTTATTAAAGAAAAAAATACTGCATAGTTCAACTGCAGGACCTCCTTCAAAATAGGTGGAAACTACAATTTATGGCTAATATGAAAAGGGATTCATTTTACAGAAGTATGCAAAAGTTTGGGTGTCCCCGGTCAAATTACATTTTTTGTTGATTTTCTATTTGTTGACGTCCTCTACAGAGAACACACGTATGCATATTTGAATGCATAATTACTGTTTATGTGCTATATTTAACATACTGGGAAAAACATAAAATGTGTCCTGTGCAAAAGTTATGGCACATTTTATATTTTGTTTATTAATTTTTAGCAACATATTAAATCATTATACTGTTCTCAGCTGGAGCCATTACTGAGTTATCCACCACTGCACAGCATCCACCCTACCCCTCCACTGAGGTATTCAACGAGGGCAGTGGTCATTAGCATGCATAATCAACATTTAGAAAATGACCTTTTCTTCATCGAAGACTAAAATGACAGGGTAAGTACACTGGGTAAAAGCTGAATTATGGTTTTGTTTTTTTGCTCTTTATACATTATCAGGGCACAGGGATTATATATTCAAGTTAATTTTTTGCACAGGATGTGCTGACTTATTTTTCCTTAAAAGATTAACAAGAATATACTTTAAGTGAGAGTGTTTAAATTTGTGCATATGACTGTAAGTCTATTATTGTGATGAGATTTTACTTGGAATAAATTTCTATTGGTCCATTACTTGGTCAATTTGTCCAATTTGTCATGAAATGGTATTAAATTAGTTTTCATACGACAGTGACAAAATGGAAAGTTGTAGTTGTTAACAAAAATTCCCAAACTGCAATATGACACAGTGATGACTCGACTCTGGGCTTTAATAGGGAGTCAAATGGAGGTGTATGGCACAAAAACAGAAGGCTCCATTCACTGCAGTACATAGGCCTTGTGTTTCTGTTGGCCAGCATTATCCCTTGTGACATGAGCACCTCGAACAGGAAATGATATAGTGTGTAAAATTATAGTAAGGGATTTCTTCTTCATTAGATTCCTCTATTAAAAATGTAGGCTATCACACCTTTGAGCATTAACACATTTCATAGATGACATTTAATTTCCTTTCTATAACAATTACACTACTGTCAACTGCATCGCTCAGTGATATGGAATATAGTGGAAGTGATGCTAGGTGTTAAAATGGTACAGAAATCTGAGAAGAAAGGGAAACATTACTGTAATGAATGAAACAGATGAATGAGTACGTGTGTGTGTGCCTGTGTGTGTAAAGGAGACAAGGCTGCACTGAGAGTGAATGCACAGAATGAACTTGGCTGTAGTTGAGTTCAAGGCCGCATGTGTGAACCAGTCTCATGTGATGGTTTTAGAGTGCTCTAGAACATAAAGCTCCGTTAGCATGTAAAACATGATGGTCTCTAGAACTCAGAGCATAATCAGAATTCGAAACTCTCCAAAAAGTCTAATAAAATCGCCAAAAAGTGAGTCTATGGCAGGACTATGAATATCATTAGAAACCTGCAGCAAGTCCACTTACACAGAGATTTCCATTAGATACCCCAGCTCAGTGAGGATATGCAACCAAACAAACACTCCAGTGCTCCTAAGTTCACAGGAGCATCTAGAGACACCTACTTCTCAGCCTGTATCTGCAGTTTCAACATTGTTCATTTTTTCTTCTCACCCTTTCGTCTGTCTTTGGGATTAGATTTTTTTCATAGCTCTTAAGCGGTTTCTTTTCCTGTAGTTAATCAAGACAATGAACCCTGCAGTCAGAGCTCTGTCTCTCTCCATTAATCTCAGGGCCCTGTTTCACACCATCGGAGAAAGAGCGGAGGTGGAGGCAACAAGAAACCAGCGTCCGCTTCACACCCTCATAAATTTCTCTCCATTAAAGAGAGAGCCGAGTGGTGGGGGTCGCTGTGGAGACCTTGAGGCCTTAACACACGGCCTCTCTTCCTCTTTCTAACGAGAGTGACAGGAGGGCAGAGGAAGCCATCAGGAAGGCCATAACTCACAGCTTCTTGAGAGAAGACAGAGGAACCAGCAGGTAGTGGACAACGGACAGCAGAGAGACAGGCCAGAGCCCCAGAGCACTACAGAGCTGCTGATGAATATCCATGGTCAGCAGTAATTCCGCAAGTGGAGAACTACTGAAGAATAGCAACACACATAAATAATGTGCTAACAATAAAAAACTAAAGGTTTGAGAGGTGCAAAAGTCAGAGGCCACTTTTTCATTTGTTCAATGTCAAGTCTTAACAGCTAATAAGCACAAGTTATTCATTTTTATAACATAAGTTTTACAGAAAATGACATGGAAGCCTCCAACACTACATGTAATATAAAATCTATCAGTATTTAATTTGTCTACCCTCCTGTCACTTTAAGTCTTCCACCCTTCCTCTCTTGAGTTACAGCTGTGTCCTCCCAACAAAAGCTGTTACCAAAAGAGTCACTAATGTTATGTTCCCCTTCAAAGAAGCACATTCACACAAGCAACTACCCACACTCACCTTAGCTGCCTTACAAATATCTTTCTCATGTGCAGGAGATATTTCTGAAGGTAGGGATAAGTCAAAGGAAAATATGTTTAAAAACTAGTTCAAAAACGTGATTTGTTTTGATTGAAGACACCTTAATATATCCTGCCATACCCTCTGGAAAATGTTTGACTGAATTGATGGATAGATAGAGAGAGATGAAAGTTTACAGATGAAATTTTAGTGCAATCCTACAATATAGACCAATCAGGCATAACATTAAGATCACTTCCTTGTTTCTATGCTCATTGCACATTTTATCAGCTCCACTTACTATATAGGTGCACTTTGTAGTTCTACAATTACAGAGTAGAGTCCATCTGTTTCTTTATTAGCCCCCTTTTACCCTGTTCTTCAGTGGTCAGGACCCCCATGGACCCTCACAGAGCAGGTACTATTTGGGTAGTGGATCATTCTCAGCACTGCAGTAACACTGACGTGGTGGTGGTGTGTTAGTGTGTGTTGTGCTGGTATGAGTGGATCAGACACAGCAGTGCTGCTGGAGTTTTTAAACACCTAGTCCACTCACTGTCCACTTTATTAAACACTCCTACCTCGTCAGTCCACCTTGTAGATGTAAAGTCAGAGACGATAGCTCATCTGCTGCTGCCCAGTTTGTATTGGTCATCTTCTAGTCCTTCATCAGTGGTCACAGGACACTGCCCACAGGATATTTTTGGTTGGTGGTTTATTCTCAGTCCAGCAGTGACACTGAGGTGTTTAAAAACTCCAGCAGCACTGCTGTGTCTGATCCACTCATACCAGCACAACACACACTAACACACCACCACCACATCAGTGTTACTGCAGTGCTGAGAATGATCCACCACCCAAATAGTACCTGCTCTGTGAGGGTCCATGGGGGTCCTGACCACTGAAGAACAGGGTTAAAGGGGGCTAACAAAGTATGAAGAGAAACAGATGGACTACAGTCTGTAGTTGTAGAACTACAAAGTGCACCTATATAGTAAGTGGAGCTGATAAAATAGACAATGAGCATAGAAACAAGGAGGTGGTCAAAATGTTATGCCTGATCAATGTATAACAATCTGTAGGTGAAACAATACTGTATTATTCTGTTTTTATTCTGTATAATTGGTCATTACAAATAGGTAATACAGACAAGGCCACTTCAGCAGTGTTCTTTCATTCAGCAGCCTCATGGCTCAACTGTACTGATACTACAGTATTGCCTTTGAAAGGAATACTTGGTCAGTGGGTCCAAACCAAATGACCAAATGAAAGCTAGCAAAAATCTAAACATATACTCAATTATTTGAAGACGTATGATGACCATGACGTATTGAATAGACATCCAGTGAAGCAGTAAATAATGCTTGGCGATCTGAGCGTGTTTAATTTTGAGGAAGCATGTGGACAGGCTTTATCACTGCAGGCCGCAGTGCGTGAAGGGTCCAGGCTGGGGTCTCTGCTCCATATGTCAGAGGAGGAAGCTGTCTGCCTGGACCCAGGCTGCAGTATATCTCTGCTGTGCTCTGGGAGCTGCTCCTTGAATCTCTGTATCTCAGGGGGCTACACTGTGATAGATGGAAGGAGCATACCGCACACCCACAGCGGGAGTGCTCAACAGGTCAAAAACACACATTTATACACAGCATACACGCATACACACAGGTGGACACACGGACACACATATGTGGACAGTCAGTCTTGACCTCTTCAGTTCTCTTTGCACTAAGACATCAAAGAGAAATGATCAAATTCAACCCCACAAACCCAAGACTACTTCTGCCTTTTAACATACACATTTTTTATTAACATGATTTCTCAATGCTGTCATTACATTCATTTAAACATGTAAAGAACATATCTACTAAGATCTAGCAAAGGCAAGAAAGTCTTAGTAGTTTAAGTCTTTGTATTTTCTGCTTCTCACAATCCAAGTAATCACAAACAGATTCAATAATGTTGATGGCCTGGGTTCTTCTCACGACAGAAGGATGGACAGAAACACCTGTGGATTGTTTCAGGTCTGGAGCAAGAGCAGAGCTTGATATTCTCCTCTCTCTCAAAGATGAAAGCTTTAAGTACTGTTTTTCGGATGGTCACAGTTTTAATGGTCTTCCAGGTCTTCCAGGAGTCCCATTTACTTTATAAATATTAATCATTTTTTGTACTTCAGTGTTGTCTTTTCACTTATTTCCCTTTGACTGTGTTCTTGCTTATGCAAGTGGGTCATCTTACATCTAATCTCCTCTTAGAATATCTCTTAAAAATTAATTCTACAGTGACAAACACTGTAGAGTATTTTTTTCATAGTCCACTTCACAAGTCATTGTTATTCCAATAAAACAAATCAACAATAAGCCTTCAGAGATCTGACCCCTGTTCTGAATGTGCACACTTGCTCAGATGTCTTGCTGTTGACATAAAGTAGTTAAAAGGGGGTTAAATATATGTGCTGGTTTCTGGATTAAACCCTTTTGATTTATTCACTATGGTACAATGTCTTCATGTAAAGCATTATCTCTCGCTCTCTCTCTCCGATTCTCATACACATTTATACACATACTCACCCACGGCTGCTCATAGTTCATATGCAGAAGCCACAGATGGACTCTGTTATCCATGGGTTTCATTTTCAAAACTGAACACCACCATCCATACACTGGTGAATGGATGATTTCACGATCGAAGCGTTACAGGATGGTGAAGGATTTGATACAGCATGCTTCATGGGGCAGTGAGGGATGGCAAAAGCGGTGGAGGACAAGAGAGCAAGGGAGGGAGAGAGAGGGGTGAGTCTAGTTGGAAACACATTCTGATTGCTCTCATGTGTGCTGGCATTATCTACTGCTCCCAGTGCCATGTACGTGCGTGTGTGCTTACCACCAATGGTTTATGCTGTGTATTTATGCTGGATTGTTATAGACATACAATGAGCCAGGCTTGTGTTTACAGATGCTGCTGGATATGGCCTTTTTGCACTAATATGTTAACAACCAGCAGCCTTGAGCAGCAGCAGCAGTGCCTGGCCCCGGGGCATGCTAAAGATATTACATTAGTTTACGACCAAACAACAGGAGGCAGCAAGGAGGAAGAGACAGGCTGGAGGAGGGAGGCCACGAACACACTCAAAGCAGACACACTGCAGGGGAGAGATGTGTTTGGGTGATCAGAGTCACTTTTAATGATCTTGCTTCTGTGCCCACTTTTCCATCCCACTCTGTCAATCTCATACACAGAGTTTCAATAAGGATGCTATTGAAGGCCTAAGTAGAGGTGGGCAATATAATATATTATCATAACTGTGATAAATTACAAAACCTATTTCTTGAAAATTTGGGACATTTTGTAAAATGCAATAAAAACAAGAATCTGTGATTTGCCAGTTCTCTTGAACCTTCATGAACTTATTTATATTTTACAAATGTAAACAAATTTTGAATTTAATTCCTGCAACACACTCAAAAAAGAGGCACGTTTAACACTGTGTTACATCACTTTTACTTTTAATTCCACTTTTTTTTTAATTATTTGGGAACTGAGGATACTAATTGTTTTGCAAGTAGAACTATTGCCCATTCTTGCTTGATACAAGTCTTCAGCTGCTCAACAGTCTGTGGTTGTCGTTGTCTGATTCTCCTCTTTATGATGCACCATACTTTTTCAATAGGAGACAGATCTGGACTGCAGGCAAAAAGGTCAAGCGCACACACGCTGTGTCTATGAAGCCGTGCTGGTGTAGCACATGCAGAATGAGGTCTGGCATTGTCTGAAATAACCATGGACTTCCCGGGAAAAGACACAGTCATCTTGATGGAAGCATAAGTCACTCTAAAATCCCAATATATGTCCCCATGTCAACAATACTTTCACACGTATGCCATGGGCACTGATGCACCCCCAAACCATGACAGATGTTGGCATTTGCACCTTGTCTGATTTTGGATGATTAAAGTCTGGATGGTCTCTTTCTTCTTTGGCATGGAAAACTTGAGATCCACTTTTCCCAACAACAAGCTGAAGCGTGGTCTCTTCTGACCACAGCACACATTTCCACTGTCCCTCGAGCCATCTGAGATGAGCTCGGGCTCAGAGAACTCTGCGTCGTTTCTGCATAGAATTGATGTATGGCTTCTTCTTGTGTCAAAGATTTTCAAGCTGCATTTGTTGATGCAGGGGCAGACTGTATGAAGAGAAGCCCATGTAGAACAACGGTTTCTCATGCAATGCCGTCTAAGGGCTCGAAGGTCACATTCAACAGTTGTTTCTGGCCTTGCCCTACATGGACTGAGATTTATCTGGATTCCCTGAATCTTTTCACAATATTATGTATAGTTCTTTGCAATCTTGCATTGATAAATGTTCTTATTGAACTGTTTGACAATCCTCTCATGAAGTCTGGCCAAAAGTGATCACCCATAATCTATCTTTGCTTACAAAGACGAGGCCTTTGTTGGATGCTCCTTATGTACCCAGTCATGATACCCTCACCTGTTACCAGTTCATCTGCTTATTGTGAAATGTTTCACAATGCTGTAAATGGATCATTCTATAAACATATCACACTTTTTTGGACTGTCCCAACTTTTTTGTGTGTGTTGGTTGCAGGCAAAATACAAACAAGTTGGTCTGGCAAAACATCACATTTTATTTCTTTATAATTTGTCAGTTGCAGGCAAAATACAAACAAGTTGGTCTGGCAAAACATCAAATTTTATTTCTTTATAATTTGTCAGTTAAAAAGGCTTGAAGAGAATTATCAAATCACAGATTCTTGTTTTTATTGCATTTTACAAAATGTTCCAACTTTACCAGAAATGGAGTTTGTACTTCACAGTATGCTTTTCCTGTGATATATGTGGAGAACTATTTATTGCATTTTTCAGCAGGGCGGTATGGTACACTACAGTACAGAATTTGTTTTTTATGTGAAGAGTCACAGACAGCAATTCTGGCTGGCTAGTGTCTTGTTTTTTTTTAATGACAGTCACCCAACTCCAGTAAAACAGCATGATGATTCTGTGATGATTGTGTTTTGCCATTACTTGGTCCACACATACATTCCAGTCAGTACACTTGGCTCCTCAGACAGAAGGGTAACCAAATTCAGCATGGGTACTCAGGTAGGGTACGGTTCACTTGGCAGTGAAAATACCTGATCCCGGATTTGTAAGTGTTCCGTTCCGCACATGGTGGAAAAATGGCATCAGTTTACTAAACAGAATCGCCTCATGAATTCAGACACTTGCTGATCACAAGATTCATTGTTTGGGTGAAGCTGAAGTTAGCTTTGAAAGTGTAGGATTATCCTCTGTAACCAAATTTGCAATCTTTGAATATAGAATATTTTTCTCATGAATATATTTCTTACACATAATGTCTATGAGGCTTGTAGTATTTTTGTTTGCTTTATGATGTTTGTTCTTTTCATGGACATCATGGTGCTTGATTATTCTTTCAGAAAGTTTTTGGTCACAGCCTTAGACAGGGGTATAAAGTTTGAAAATTGCAGGAGACAAAGTCTGAGAAAAAGAACAAAATTAGATTAGTCTAATTCTGGTCCATGATTGCAGTAAGCTACAACAGCTGCCAGTCAGTGTTTTAGAGCAGCATGATGAACAGCAGGCAGTAATCACATTAGGGTCTTGTGCACTGTAGAAGATACAGACTAGAAACCCATTTTATGACTGGACACTTGGAGAAAAATGGCAGACATATGCAATGCTGCCCTAAAACACAAACAGGGATAATTTTAGTCACAGCCTGAGTGCATCATAACCATTATTAGTACTTCTGGAACACTGAACAAAAAGATTTAGACTGATTACAAATAGCCTGTAAACAACAACTACCAATGAACAGTAACTGCAACTGCATAGTAACAAGAAGTTGATCGGATGTTGGTCAATTATGCCAATTTTTGTTTTATTTATTTCTTTAAAGCTTGTTTTTCTTCCAATTCCATCTTAATTTGTGAATTTTTGCTAAATATTAGAATAAATACAAATAAACAATACATTGTGAGAGTGGGTGTGTTGTCTTAACCATTTCCAAAGCTCTCCTTGAAAAGGTCCAGTATTTGCAGTTACCTAGTTCAGCTAATCAATCCTTCATTAAATTATTTATTAAACCATTGTACTAATAGTTTTTCATTGCCAAACCTAAATATGGTACTTTTCTGCTAATTTTAGCGCACAATTTGTATTTATTGAGTTAAACATATTGGAGAAAAAAACAGAAAATAACGTTTGCACAAGCCACAATTTCTATTTTCTTTATTTTTCAATGTGGTAAATTCAGCAAATACACGGTAACTTATTTTCCGTTACAAATCAACAAAACATGTAAATTGACCAAGGGTACCCAAACTTTTGCATACAATTGTATTATGTTTTCTAAAGGTGTAAATGTGACATAAAAGTGCCTTTGAGAGATACAGATACAGTCTGAAAATCTGATTCTACCAGCACTCAGACAGTTCTCAATTTGACCTCCATTTCAAAAAACAAACATGATTCTGTTCTTTGTGTAAACCACATCTAAGCTGATGGACTTGAGAGTGTGGGCTGAGAAAGCGTATATACAGGCGTCCAGTTTCATGTCCATAAATCCGGGCTACCCTGCAGAGGGGGATGAAACCACCTCCTATAGGGCTGGTATGGACAGGGAAAAAGCGCCTCATATATCATATCAGCACAAAGTGCTCCCTGCAGTCCAGGTTAAGAGATATATCCTCTTGTCTTACTGCGCCAGGGTCGTTACATGGTCCAGCAGAGGCCCATTCCCTCACATCTCCCACTTGTTACTGCGCTGGATCAGTGTCTGAACTACTTTAGCACCAAGTGGAAATTTTACAAGAAGTGTCATCAGCATTCATGACCTGTCCAGCCCAATACATGTACAGTCTACCTACTGCTTGCTACTGGGAAATGGAATGATATGACCACAAATGATTTTGCTCTTTGAATGAATTGTTAACAAAGATGATTGTGTCACTTTGCATGGAAAAAGAGAACTTCCACGTGTAAACGAAAGGTAAAATTAGCAATATGGATCAAACAGTCAGGAATAGTCAGCTTTGTTGCCAAAATTCATGTTCTTGTATAATCAGTACTGCATATTCACAGGCAGAGATCTAAATGAAGATGCAACAGTAATGTGGTGCAAATGTATCCAGACAGCCCTTTTAATTAGTGAATTCTGCTACTTTAGTGTACCCACTGCTAACCCAGGTGTTCACTTGCACACACAGCTTGTATAATCTCCATAGAAAAGCATTTCCAATAGAACGGGACACTTGGGAGCAGCAGCACATGAGCCTAAGGTCACCTTGTCCAACAGCAAGTATCAGAGGGACATACAGCCCCCCAGCTTTGGTCTGGTGCATTGAAAATGTGTTCTCTGGAGTGATGGAGCACCATTTAATACCTTTGGGATGAGTTGTTGCGGCATTTCTGATTAAGAACTAATCATCCAACATCAACATCTTGTACCTGAATGCAATCAAAGCCTTCTCAGAAGTGCAGCAAAGTGGGGGCAAACCCCCTGTTAATATTCTTGATTTCAGAAGAAGTGTTGAGCAAATGAGCAAATATCTATGAACCTTTGGTGATATAGTGCATGTTCAAAGGTGCAAAAATAACGAACGCTTGAGTAAATGAGGAAAGAAATCATATGAAAGCAAGTTCTTCAAATCATTGCACTGCCTGGATCAGTGTCTGAACTACTTTAGCACCAAGTGGAGATTTTACAAGAAGTGTCATCAGTATTCATGACCTGTCCAGCCTAATACATGTACAGTCTACCTACAGCTTACAGCCTGGAAATGATGTGGTGTGAGAATAATAGTAACCATTTTTACAGGCAAAAAAGTGATTATGCATTCCATAAGCCAACGCTGTTACAAATGCCAAGGAAACACATCAATCACCACTAACTGATCCAGACACGGGTAGCAATCAGGCAAAGCACTTCCAAAATTAGTCTGAGTACAAGCCAGCAGACGGACCAAACTGGACAGGTGAATTGTGGTCAGAAGGTCGACCCTGAATTTGAAAGTTCTGTAGGATTTAGTTGCTAAGAATCAACACCAACTTGCCCTCAACTCTTAAGCACTGACATTTTTCATCTACTCTTCTGCATTTGTAGCAGACATTCAGTTACCACAGACAGTAAAAACCATTATCATGAAACACACTTAAAATAGTTCTTGCATCTTTCCACTGGCTTCTATTATAAGCATGTTTAGAGTCAACAGTTTTCTGTCCGTTTCTTAGCATTACAAAATGCATCAAAATTGTTGTCCATGATGTAACAGATCGAGACTATGTAGAAAAACCTAGTCTCTTTAAAAAGAATTTTAGAAAACTAATTACAAAATACAAGCATAAATGCTCCTACATATGACATTAATTATATCTCACACACCGTTTCAAACAAATCCTGTGAAAAAACAATAAAAAGTCTGGGAGCAAATGTGCCAGTAGAACACTGTTATTTAACAGTTATTTCAGTGAAAAACCTTTCAGTGAATTAATTATTTATTTATTGGTTTTTATCCAGTTTTTCCACACTTTGGTCACGGGTAATTCCCACCACCTAATAAGGACTCCCTGGATCACACAATGCTGCTACCATGTGCTCTCTTGGACTCCAGGCCATAGATGGCATTGCCAGGATTTGAACTCACAATCTCCCAATGATGGCGTGAACCCTAGATACTTGCAATGCTCAGAAACATGAATGCTGTTATTAGGAGCTGTTAAATGTATTAACAGTTATTTAATCACTAGATATTTCTGTGAATTGACATGAAACAAGAAATAATCCTATTCAATCTTTAACCACTGTGATATGTTTTCGCAATTTATTTCTCTAATTTATAAAAAAAAGAGAAAAATCACATGAAATGTACAGCACTTTCTGACTTTTTCAGTGTAAAGTGATACATTTTTTGCTTGTAAAAGCCCAAAAAGACACATAAGCATACAACTCAAAGACCACAATCAATTGCAAGGGCTCCTCGTAATAACTAATAAAAGTGGATTTGAACAATCTGTATCAGCAGAAGGAATCAAAAACTTGGAACTCTCAGTGTGTGAAATATCTACTTTATAAGACATGCCTTTACCTTACAAAATACTTCAGTGAGAGAAGGAGAAACATGCGAAATATGCAGAAAGAAAAACAGTAAGTAGCTGTCCGAACGTCAAAATAGGAATGGGCATGGCAGGTCTTCACACCTCCGGTTTATTTTTCTTTCTCACCGTAAGCAGGGTGGGCGAGAGAGGGAGGGCGAGAGGGAAAGAGAGGGAGAGAGCACAGGAAGAGGTGATGAAAAGGGCCATCTGGCCAGGGAGCTGTTGTATATCAGCATATTAATCCTCTATCCCAGAGTGATGAGTAGGAGTGAGAGAGAGGGAACGGCGACAGAGGAAAAGAAGATTATGCATGCCTTACGCCATTGCTCTTTCAATCGCCAAGGAAACAGATCAATCACCGGTAACTGATCTAGACACAAGGCAAAGTGCTTACAAGATGAGTCTGAGTACGGTTCAACAGAGGCTCCATGGTAGAGAGGTTAATTGTGGTCACTGAGAATGTGGATTCAGAATATGCAAGTGTGGCAATGTACACCTGCATTTGTACCTTATCACACTGACATTTGATTTACTGAGACTTTGTCACAGCTCTTGTAGTTCTGACAGTTTTACGGCAACATAGTGTTTATCTTTCCTCTCAAACAATGGTAGACATAACAAGTCCAACATTTGGAGGCTGTTTTTCTAATTAGAATACATTCATGTCTCTAAGATCCTATTAAGTGTATTCTGAAGCCAGTGGCGTAGCCAGAGTTTTATTTTAGAGGGCCAGCTTACAGGTTAGCGGGCCAGCTAGCAAGCACTAAGGCCCAGAGACATCAGTATAGTGAGAATAACGGCCACCAGCCAGCCAACTTCATTATACTGAAAAACATTTTTAGGTATTAAACACAACACACAGTGGTTTACCTCACATTTATCTTGCTAACATTAGTTACTGTGACAAAGCATCCCGCAGTGGGCATTGGCTAATTAACCAGTGCTATACCTTTTACAGCACTAGATTTAGCTGTATGTGGAGAATAGTTAAAGACTGCAGTGTTATTCTTGCTTTTTCACAGTAACTTAGTTTTCTTTACCAATAACATGTACTACTTCTTGCTACCTATGCAAGTAGCCTATAGAAACAAGCACAGCTCAGCTTAGTTCCCGTAATGAGGAGAAACTGTGGAGCAGGCTAATGCTGTGTTTGCATGTTTGTGTAGAAAAAAAAGTCTCTTTCAATGCATGACAGGCTGCAGCCATGTAAACACTATCAAAGCAATAGTGTCTGCCAATAACTGATGATGTACAGAGCGCTCAGTTTCATTTATTTTTGGTGGAAAAAAGTCCAGAGAATGCAAAAAACAACCTATTTGCTCATAACAATTTCACAATTTTATCAACAGAAATCTGACAGCGCCTGGCTTTTAAGTGGGTGCCCTAGGCCCCTCAGGCCCCATGACTACACCCCTGTCTGATGCTTAGACTGAGCAGATTCATTACTAGTCACGGTGATGAGTGATTTTGATAGGTAGACATTCTCACAACAAATATTAAAAATCTTGTGAGGAAATAACTCTGATTCATTACAACCATGTTGACAATGTTTAAGCCCTTAAAATCACAGACTTATTTCATTCAAAGGCTTAATATTAAGTAAATAAACAGACTACAGTGTAGACTAGCTGAGTTATTTTTACGTTGTAGAGGTGAGTAATAAAAGTTTAGACGTGGCCATTCAAAAGGTTAAGTATATTTTTGTGTTACATACACTCTTCCCTTCTGAACTGAGGGTCTGGATAAGGGAAAATAATAGACCACTGAGGGAGGAAAAAATTGTCCACGACCACTGAAAACCACAGAAAAATTTACAAGCTGGAGACAGCCCAAGCTGCCTCAGAGGTCATATGGATGACCTCTTTGTGGCCACAAAGAGTCTGAGTGCACTTTGGACAAGGGTCAAGTCCTAGCTCTTTCTCATCCTGACATCTCTACAACCTTAGAGGTCTTTAGACAGTTAAACGGCCCTAAATTTTCTCTGAAAAATACTTTAGCTCTTTTATTTTATCCAGCAGCAGTGATGCTGTACTGCATAAATAATTACAGTATGTTACAAAGGCCAGTCAGCATTTTCCCACAGTGGAGTAAAGGGGAAAGATCATTTTGGCATCTTCTGCATCCCTGGCTCTCCAAACTCCACGTTCCACCTTCATATCACCCTGTCTCTCTTACCCGGCTTTGGCTCTAGATCCACACCAGGTCCCTCTATGATTATAAACCTGCTCAGATTTTCACCTGCTGAGACTATGAAACTTAAACTGGCAGTAAAAAAAACACAACTCAGGGTATATTACTGCAGGCCGCCCTGTAGGATGAAGCATAAAACATAAAACACGGCCCTCTGCCCTCCTACCTCACTCTCTTCTTATCAGGAGGTGATGCTGTGTGTGAGAGGGAGTCTTGGGGCAGTATTAAGCATATCCATAGCAATCTGAGTGGCCTGCCTGGACCATGCCTTATACCTCTGCAAATCTATCATCCTCCCAATTTTTTATGAGGAGAGAGAAGGATAGAGCTGTACTCTATAAAAGTTTTAAATTTTAAAAGGTTTCCCCCCCTGTCCCTGGCATGTAGGAGCTGCAGCGAAGCATGTAATCGTAACACCATGTCCGAGGCTGGAGAGAACTCACAGGCCAAATTGTCTGTGTCATCGCCCGTGCCTGGCTGTGAAATACTAGGGCTGACATCATCGCCCCTCACAGAGGGAGGCAAGAGTGGCCTGGGAGGGGGCTGCAAGACGAGGAAGAAGGCTTTGAGCGAGTGTAGTATGTGTCGGTTGCGGGAAGGTTGCAACAGAGAACGCTGGGTCTGTTCAAATCGTTACGTCGTATTCCCCTGATGGGCATTTAAAATTATTACCTGTTCCTTTTGCCCTTTAAATGTTGTTTCCACTCTCTTCCCTCCTCTCTTCTTTAGTCTTCTCCCATCTTTCTATTTGTTACTTTTATGCCACTGAGCTGTCCAGGTCTGGATGTAGCAGAAGTGTCTTAGATCTGCTTCCTTCCATTCTATATAAGGCAGTCTATAATTTCTGTATTGTTTACAGCCCAGTTGCGCTGAGCACATGCTACTTTGCAGTCTTTGTGTTTAAAAGAAAACATGCATTATTGTGAACCAAACCAATCTGTGTAGTGTATAATTAGAGCTCTGACATTTTATTTTAACACATAAAATATCACAGAAGCAAAAATGTATTGAACCTGAAAATATGTGTATTGTTACACTCCACTCACACCCTTGACCCAAAGAGTTCAGTACGTTTAGAGAAGCGATGAAAGAGAATCTGTCTCCATCTAAGATTTCATGATCCTTGAAAAGTGGACCTAAAAGTGGTAGTGGAACCGAAAGCTGATGACACTTACTATGATGGGAAGGGCCTTCTGAGGTCCCTGCTGATGGCCGCTTTCACAGGTTTGCCTTGTAGGCCGGTGTCAGCTGTGGCGGCCAAGCACCCGTGTCCATGACGACCGACTCCTTTCCCCCTTTTAAAGTCGGTGACACATAAAATATGGCTTGGATCAACTGCACCTGACCCGCTGGGAAATAGCCAGAAAGAGAAAGCATTAGACATGACCTTGACTTTCAGATGTAAATACATTTCACTGCCCAACAAACACACACAGACACACACACGCATGTGGCAGTATCTCTTTGCCACATCTCCTCCCCTATTTGAAACCTGACCAAAGGACTGACCACGTTTTGACACTCAATAAGTAATCAAATAAATTAGGATTCTATTTATACTTCTTACGCCCTACTTTATGATGAGCACGACTAAGTGGCAAACTTCTCAGACCACTGGTTAAATTTCAGCTGTCCACCAAGGTGCTGTCCAACTGGAGACGCACATCCAGCTTCATTGCTCCATGGTGTCTGTTACATTCTGGACGACCCGCTCAGCCATTGGTTCTAATTCGGACCCCCTGCTGGTCTACATAGCAGTCTAATTTTCAAAAGTGATTCCACCCTGCAGCACTCAAGCCACAGTCAAATCTCACCACCATGCTGTCTCCTCTATCCAGGAATGCAATTAAAGAGAGATTAATGAAATGTGTGAATCAGTGAAGAGAGACACAGTTGAGATAAACATCCTAATAAACTATCTTTTGAATCGGACAAGATTTTAAATGACCTAAAACCAAAACCAGTGATTCTGCCATCACGGTATCATACACTATATATCCAATGATATGTAGATGCCTCTTTATCCATTTCTTCTGAAATCAATTAATTAGGAATTAGTGAGAAAATTTTCTTCCTCTTTGCTGCAGTGAGTCTTCTGGGAAGGCTTTACGCTGGATGTTGGATCATTGCTGTGACGACTGTATTCAGTCAAAAGAGCATTAGTGGGGTCAGATACTGATGTTGGATGATTAGTTCTGAATCACAAATGCCACTCCAACTCATCCCAAAGCTATTCAGCGGTGCTCCAACACTCAAGAGTTTCACTGCTCCACAGCCCAATATGGAGGGGCTTTATACCACTCTAATTCTTGCACTGAGCAAAACTGTAAGCTCATGAAACAATTATCCTAATCTTATACAATCAATAAGACAGCTAAACCATCTGTGGTGTCTTGATTTGCTGATATTCTATGAAACTCTTTTTTAACTAATGCAAGTATCTGTCCACAAGTGAATAATGTGAATTCTATCTAGAACAAAATCTGCAGAAATATCTCTCTTTGATAAATTAGCACTAAATGTCAATTGCAGCCTTTTATATCGGCCTTATCAATCTTCTTGGGGTGAGACAAGCACATTTAACAGTGTCTCTTCCTCAACCATCATTCATCTGGCTCTTCTCTGTTCTCCTGCCTTGTTCTGACTAAGCTCTAGCCAGCTGCTCTGAATTACCTGCCAGTATTAGCAAGAGTTCCCTTGAGAATCTAAACGAGCAAGAATTTCGTGTGGGTTTCATGTTGTCTCAACTCATTTTCCTCTGCTTCACTCCACTATGATAGAATCCGCTACACATTTACGGCAATTTTCCAGAACAGTCCTAAAGCTTAGCATTACTATTGCAGGCCTGAAAAATTAGGATCTCAGTAATTATGTTGAAAAGGAATAAAATAAAATTCTTCATAGGACAAATGCATTGGTTAGTTTAGGTTGGCAAAATTCTGATTGACACACCCCTCAGCCAATCATCCCTCCTGTTACCTTCAAATTTACCAACAACTTTAATCCTTGGAGTCAATTTGACCCCCAGCAATTTAAACCTCTGCAAAATTGTTCTACTTCCACATATGTGAACTGTCAGTGGTTCTAGTGGCACTACTATAGGTATGGTTATGTTAGGTTAGGGCCCTAAAGCAGAGGGATTTTTTTGTGAAGATTAAAAAGTTGCATGTTATAGTGACTTCAATATAATCCAAAACAATCGAAACAAATTTGTTTAAAATATTAATAGTGTTATGTTTTATATAGCTAAAACAGCCTGAGGTCAAATTGATCCCAAAGAACATCATACAAAAAGTGTACAGGACATTGAACACATATTACCATGTTAATTGTACATTTACCCAGTTGTCCCCATTAAATTAGGCAGAATTATAACTTGAAGCAAAAAATGATAACTTGAAGCAAAAAATGATCAATTATTTACAACCCCATTTTCAAAAAAAAGTTGGGATGCTGTGCAAAATGTAAATAAAAACAAAATGCAATGATGTGCAAATTATTTAAACCCTATATTTAATTGAAAATAGTACAACATATCAAATGTTCAAATTTTTAATGTTTATTGAAAAATATATACCCATTTTGAATTTAATGCCAACAACACGTTCCAAAAAAGTTGGGATGGGGGCAACAAAAGGCTAGTGAAGTTGAGTAATACTAAAAAAGAACACCTGGTGGTTAATTGGCAACAGGTCAGTAACATGATTGGGTATAAAAAAGCATCCCAGAGAGGCTGAGTCTTTCAGAAGTAAAGATAGACTGCACAATCAAATAGTGCAACAATTCAAGAATAAAGTTTCTCAACATAAAATAGCAAAGAACTTTTGCTTTTCATCATCTACAGTAGATCAATATCATTAAAAGATTCATAGAATCTGAAGAAATCTTTGTATGCAAGGTACAAGGCCAAAAACCAGTATTTGCTGGCCGTGATCTTTGGGCCCTCAGGCTTTTACTGCATAAAAAACAGACATGATTCTCTAGTGGAAATCACTGTGTGGGCTCAGGAACACTTCTGAAAAACACTGTGAAAACAGTTTGTCGCTGCCTCCACAAATGCAAGTGAAAAACTTGAAAATGCAAAGACGAAACTGTATATAAGCAGGAACCAGAAACGCTGCCACCTTCTCTGGGCCTGAGCTCATTTAAAATGGACTGGGGGGAAGTGGAAAAGTGTCCTGTGGTCCGACAAATCAACATTTGAAATTCGTTTTGTAAATCATGGACACTGTGTCTTCCGGGCTGAAGACCACTCAGCCTTTTATCAGTGCACAGTTCAAAAGCCAGTATTCATGATGGTATGGGGTGCATTAGTGCACATGGTATGGGTGACATACACATCTGTGAAGGCACCATTAATGCTGAACGATATATACATGTTTTGGCAACATATGCTGCCATCCAGATGACTTCTTTTTCAGGGATGGCCTTGATTATTTCAGCAAGACAATGCCAAACCACATTCTGCATGTATTACAACAGCATGGCTCCATATTAAAAGAGTCTGGGTGCTAAGCTGGCCTGCCTGCATCTCGCCCGGTCAGCCACTGAAAACATTTGGCATATTATGAAATGAAATATATGACAAAGGAGACCCCGAACTGAGGAGCAGCTGAAATCCTATATCAAACAAGAATGGGAAAACATTTCACTTTCAAAACTACAGTAATTGGTCTCCTCAGTTCCCCAATGCTTACACAGTGTTGTTAAAAGAAGAGGTGATGAAACACAGTGGTAAACATGCCCCCGTCCCAACTTTTTTGGAATGTGTTTTTGGCATTAAATTCAAAATGGGTGTATAGTTTTCAAAAAAAAAAAAATCTCAGTTTCAACATTTGATATGTTGTCTTTGTAGTACTTCCCTTTAAATATGTAGTTTACACATACTGTTCTTTGTCTTGCTTCATTAAAGTTTGCTGAAAGACAAAGCATCCTCCTCAGCATCTAACATGGCTCTGACTATTGCAGTGGTAGCTTTAGCATTAGCTCATCTGAAGGGGAAGTTTTAATCACTAAACTGCCTCTTTATTAGACATGAAAACATAATGCTTTAATGTTGAGTGACTAAATGATTTCTTTTCGTTTAGTTGTTGATTCAGGTAAAAATGGTTCCTAGAAGTCATTTTTTGCTAGCTTTAAATTGGCCTACATGCATATTTTGTCAGTTCTTAAACATCAATGTCTGCACAGAATATCTTGCAAGTCCAGTTTGTTTTTGAATGAAAAATGTTTAAAATGTATTCCTTTACGTGTTTCTAAAGACACTTAGATTAGACCGTAGAGCTTTTTAGCAACCATACTGTATTACTGTCATTACACCCTTACCACTGCGCGGCAGTTTTCCCTTGCTGCCTGTTCAATAAAAGAGCATTTGTAAAGCGCATTGTTTCCTGTGTCTTATTCTATGCCGATGCCACAAGAAATTTGTCATGGTTAGTGTAATATATATTTAATTTGAAAACAACCATGTGATACATCCTGTACAGTCAGAGACAGACCACTACCGACGGTAGAGGTGGCTAATTGTATATGTTTTTTAGCACAGCATTAGAGTCAAAGGTCGTACCACAGACAGTACTACAGCAGATAATCTTGTTAATATTTTGCGCCAATAAAATCTGTGCAAAATTGAAAAACTGTAGAAGTCTGGAACTGTAGAAAGAGGTTGATTAGCTGTACATAATACTGAGTAATGTCCTTAGAATCAAGCAGTCATTAACACAGCATTAAGTCTCTCTCCCTGTAGTGCAAATGCTGTGGATTATACAGCCCCCTAAACTGGTCTATGTTTATTAATAAAGCTTACTTAGCATTTAGAGATATTACATTAGCAAAAATAAATTGGAAAGTTAAAAAAAGAGGAGGAAAAATTGACTAGTGTCCAAGTGTTTTAGCACCTGAAGCCTTTTGAGTGTAATAAACGTCAAGGGGATATTTATAGCGTAGTAGATGGAGAATGTCCAATTCCCCACTCCGCAATAACACATGCATCTGCTAACCGCATCAGCCTTGCCTCCTCTCTCTCTCACTCTCTTTCTCTCTCTCTCTCTTCTTCAGCAACAGTTCCTCTCTCTCTCTAAAAGGAAGGAGAACCAACAGAAAGCTGCAAAGTTTCAGCCCCTTGACCTGCCTCTCTACACTTTCTATTAACTTACACTTTAAGCTGCCCAGTGTAACCCAAGCCTAGACAACTGCAAGCTTGCAGTGCAGCGACGGACTCTGAGCGCAGGCTATATGTATATATAGCACTCACCTTTAGAGAAGCAGTCTAATGCAATCTGTGCAGCAGTTTTGGATTACTGCGGTTATTGTATAGAATTTTTTCAAACATACAGGACTGGCATCCAGCCTAATATATATATATATATTTCCACTGTTGGTCTCTTACTATTTATTTTAAACGTTTATTTTTACATTTATCTTGAACGTCTTCAAGTCCACAATTTAGACACATTCTAATCTTATCATGTGTACAAATGGACATTAAAAAAGAGAGAATTTAAACATGTTCAACTAAAAGGGGTTCTTTGAAGTACTAAACTAGAGCGGCTTTCACACATTTAAGAGGGAGGCAACCTAAAAGCCCTTGTGGAATATCACTATGGCATTACAGGGTGAGGATTTGGTGTGAAGGAGTTGTTGGGCCACTGTGACCCAGCCAGTGTATCTGACGGTATTTTTAAAGATTCATTTGTAACCACAGCTACTCTTCACAGCCAGTCTGAGCCAAACACATCGGCACAGAGGGAAAGACAGTGTGGAAGACCACCAACTGCAGCAGCTTCTGAAAATACAATTGTTTGACACTGTGTGGAGATTGACGGCATTCCTAAAAAATGGAATACAGTTGCATGTTTTCCCTTTATGTGCGTAAATGTGCAGGAGTGAGTGAGGCAGAGAGCGCATGTGTGTGTTTCTGTCCATATAAATCAATTCAGCACAGCTGCAGCCTGCTTCTCTGTTTTTCCAAAGATAAGCCTTCTCAAATCTCCTTCCGATATCATCTGGCCTTATGCTACACACAGCCAGGCCAGTTATCAAACATCTCAGGTCTGTTTATATGTGTGTATGTACATATTCACATTTGCATACACACTGCCTGCACTTGTGTATGTTAGACCTCATAACATTTCACATTTGGAAAATGCTGAACATTCTGTGACATTTTCTTTTTGAATAAAATATTTCATATTAAAATAAGTTCATTAAAAGTTCATTACTTTTTTGCCTTAAAAACCTTGGTTGCTCTCCTGTTCACAGACAAAAGTTGACCAAAAAAGTTATTTGCAAGATGATGGTTAAAAACACGTTGTTTCCTCTGCTGTCCTGTATCTCTTACTGCTGTTCAAACAAAGCCAACAATCTCCTTAGGGTTGCCAGATTGGGCAGGTACACTGGTTTTGCATTTTAATCCAAATTGCCAAATGATAATTATAATAAAAAGAAGAAGAAAATAGTTTTAAATGTCCTCGTAGGTTTTCTTTACCTTACAGAAAATTTAAAAAGTCAAGATAATATTTAATAGAAAATTTGAATTGAATATATTTGACAACAGCCCTAGTTCCCTTCCACATCGTCCCCTAGCCGCAGCCATTTCATTTCATTTTAAGAAGCGTGGTTATTACTGCACGGTTCATTCTGGTCAGTTATGGTGTGAAGTGTGAACTTTACAGAAAAACTCAGTTTATGCAAGCTTATGAAGTTGAGGAAGAGAACATGACTGCTTTACAGACGGGGGTTGGGGGTGAGTGAGAGAGACATAGGAGAGTAAGAAGAGGAGAAAACAGCAGATGGAGTTTGGATCAGACTCCTGGTGACTTGGCAGTGCGCTTTCATACTCCACATTTACTGAGTGATTATCTTACTCTGTCACACACACATGCATGCACAAGCAAATAACCCTTCACAAACACAGGCACACATGTGGACACAGGCATTATTTAACAAATTCTTATCAAGAATTAATTTACATAATAGGAATAAATAATAAGTGGGGTTAGGTAGAATGCTTTGAAAAAGTTATGACGACTGAATGCTCCATACACTGCCCTAAGTGTATGCAGTAACATATTGCATTCTAATACATAGAAAGTAACATATTCAGAATATGTTTAGAGTACATTTAGAATACATATTGACGAAGACACATAAGAAGAATATTTTTTATTTAATTTATTCTGTTCTTTGCTGTTACTGGTTGGCAGTTTTCTTCTTAAAAAATTATTTAATTAAGCAAAGTGACAAAATTCTTGACCTAATGTTTCGGTCTGTTGCTGCTTCCACAATCCAACTGCTGTCTGAACAAAGCAAACAATTTGTCATATCCCAATATCAAAATCAAAAGCAACTTTGACTAGGAGGTTGCTATGTTGCAGCGAGTTTAATTGTAAGGGATAAAAAGAGGTTGGCAAATGGCCATGTAAAAATGAACTGTTTACACATAAATGTCATAAGCGGAGAAATAAAATACAAGAAAAAGGGTAACACTTTAGTTTACTGTTCATAAGGCTACAAGACACCTACATAAGCTTATTGTGACAAATGACACAAATCTACATAAATGTTTATACATGTTTTTCCAATACATGTCATTCACTTTAAAGGTTACATTTGCCAAATTTAAAGTTAGCTAAAGTAGTCTTTATGACGTCTATGGGAATAAGAATTTAACCCCTTAACAAGCCATGGACCCGCCAGCAAGTTTTATTACACACTTCTATAACCTAAGAAAAGCTCCATTAGGTTGCCTTAAAGTCCCTGTATTTACTGAATAATAAACCTTTGAAATACACCTGGATTGTTAAGGGGTTAATAACAGAACACTCAGCTCTCTGAATATGGGATTCTGATTGAGGAAAAGTAAGCAGTCAGCAGAAGAAGAGCCTCTGCAGTGATCAGCTGCTGCTAGGCAGAACGTGTTGGGCAAGAGTGAGTGTTTTTTGGAGCCTGGCCCCTCTGCACGGCCAATATAGCGCAATAAGGCTACATTAGCCGTTACCTTCTCAGCAGAGATCTCCTTAATGAGCTGGAGACTCTACAGCAAACAGAGCCAGTACTTACACCTCAGGCAAGTGTGTGTGTGTGTGTGTGTCTTTCATAGGAACTTGTGGAGTGCAGAGGCATGAACTGCACAAAATATTCTATGCTGGGGTTTATGCCTCTGAAGGAAGCTTTAAGTGAATGATAAGTATTGGTATAGATTAAATCAGGCTAAACGATGTGCAAGGAAGATAAACGGCCTCATTTCAGACACTTAAATCACTGGACTGCAGCAGTAAAAACAGAACAAATTTTCGTGGTACGTCAACTTATCATGCAATGGCATGTAGTGCCACATCCAATCAGTGTTGTGAAAAACATAACCTTTCTATGGTTACCATTGACTACCATTAGTGTTTTTCTTGATTTAGCTGATAAAGCTCAAAGGGAATCTTTCTGCTATATTACAAACCCATATTGTAAGGCCCTGCCTACTGTGATGTTCTTCAAAAAGCACAACTATTAATGCATTAAAGCTGCCCACCCCATTCCACATCTCCCCTATCACCCATGTGAGAACACCCACTCTCTCTCTCTCTCTCTCTCTCTCTCTCTCTCTCTCTCTCTCCCACTCAACATCAGCCGGAATGCCACTGATCAGCACAAAGTCACCAGACTTATCGCCTCACATTTTTTTCTACTCTGTGCAATCGGGGCTATTTTATTCCTTCCCACAGGTGTTTGGAGTTAATGTGGTCAGCCATGTGATGGCAGAGGGATGCCGGAGATGGCTTGGGGGCTGTGAACAGAACCAGCGGCCTTCAGCTTGGTCTGGAATAACAGTGTTAACAACCTGCGATAGCATCGCAGAGCAACCACTAAAACACACACACGGCACACGATTTAACAGCAACAAACAGCCTGGGTCGAGGCCATGATCCACTGGAAAATTTCAAGCTGATATAGATAGACATTGTGCCAGTAGGTAGAGTCAATATTTTGAACATGTTGTATAAAATACTGTATATATATATATATATATATATATATATATATATATATATATATATATATATATATATATATATATATATATACACATGAGTAATGTAGTTAGCGAACTATATTAGTCTACTTCCATCATTGTAACTAACCTTCTCTAAGAAAACAATGCTAATTAAAAATATATCTCCTTCAACCAAAAAATGGTTTCTCAGGTTACAAACCCTGTAAGTCGTTACTGCCCAGGAAATGCTGAGACGCTATTAAACTCAGCTGTATGATCCTGTGGTTTAAAAACCACTTGCGATCACCACACTAGTATGATTTCCACGGTATTACTTTACTGATTGATATCAAGACCTCACAGGCTCAACAGGAACCCTAACAGCCTGTGGATTAGAGTGCAAACGGGTATGCACAATTGATTCACTTCCCTGCTAACACACATACAGTTGCATATACACAACTAGAAGGCTATCCAGTTCCTCCTGATGGCAAATTCTCACTCTGTTGGGGGTCATAATGGACTTTCCAGATTAAATTAAATAACATGTCTTAAGAAATGCAGTGTACGAAGAAGACAGAGATGGAAAGAAAGAAAGAAATGTGTCTTAGGCTCAAATTAACTTACCTCAGAACTAAAGATCAAGTTTAGGTTCTTCTCATCTTTTGACCTTCTAGATGCATGAATGCTGAATCCTACATATATGAGAGAGGGAGAGATAGAGGGAGATTTATAGTGTCACTATCATATCAAAATCTCCCAACTATTTATTTTTGTTGTTTTTATTTTTAGAAATGCCCTGTACATTGTGCTGTATTTCATGGACCAATAGAAATGGTCCAAATAAACTTAAAATCTTGTTACAATAATGTACATTAAAAATCATATAATATTTTGCTTGGTGACATGGCAAAAAATATAACATCATGATTTTTACACACACATTTTCTAAGCCGCTTATCCTTCTAGGTTGCGGGGGGAGCTGGAGCCTATCCCAGCGGTCAATGGGCGGAAGGGGCAATTTAGTGTATCCAACTGGACTAACTGCATGTCTTTGGACTGTGGGAGGAAACCCATGCAGACATGGGGAGAACATGCAAACTCCACACAGAAAGGACCCTGGTCTTGCTATGAGGCGATAGTGCTACCCACCGCACCTCCGTGCCGCCCAATAACATCATATTTCAAGATATTTTCACAATACATGATATTCATCACACCATTTAGTTTTTCTGAGATTTGATAAGATGGACAAGACAATAAAAGCCCTACGAGTGACACATTTGAAAATAGAATGCAATCAAAAACAGTACAAGAACTCAACGTTTCACACATTGTTCTGCACTAAATGCAATTAAACCGGACTAATTATGCTCTTTTTGTAATGAAACTTGCAGTTAGACAGTATTCTCTAAGTTCTGATATCCACATTATGCTCAGAAAAGCATACTGTGACACAACACAACGTAACTTATTGCAATGATAATAATAGACTAACATTTTAAAGATATGACGTTTTTTTTGAGAGTGACATTATGTGTCATGGTTGGAGGGCCTTGTCATTCCTCATTAACACAACCTTTAAAGAAGCATAGCGGCTGTTAGAGACAAAACACATTATAGGAGCAGAAACTCCACTGATTTAACATCAGTGACCCAGCGGACCCTCTGCTGTAGGGAATTGACCCCCTCTTGCCAAGGGTCAACCTTCAGCCTCATACACAGCAACAAAGACGAGGTAGTCAGTTATACACGTATAAGAGCATAGCACGGGGAGGCACCTGTTGTGACTTTCTAGTGGCCAAGATACTGAGAATTCTGAGTTCTTCTTTTAAGATCAAAATAGGCTTCAGTGTTTAAGAATTCTGAAGGCAGCTGCAGTCTCCAGTTACAGATGGAGGTGCTCTAAGCAATACAGTGCTGGTACATTCATGGAGAAAACTGAGTAATATATGAACAGCCTAGAGACTTTATTATGCATGTAGAAGCATTGAATAATGCTTTTAAAACAGCAATATTTTAGTATTTATGTACAGCTTATGACAGTATTTGCAAGATGACATAAGATGTTTTATGAAGTGAATGAGTTGTATGGGCTGTTATACTAAAGTGACAGGCATTCCTTCTATTTATAACACTGTTATAAAGCATCATTTCCAAGTACTGGAAGCCAGAGCCCTGATTATCAATGCCTTATATCCCCTAAAACTAAAGTCATTATGGAAAATATGTAAGAAATGGAGCATTTCAGGTTTGATGTGTGTGTTCCTAACCAGACATCTGCCAGGTTTCATTATTTATAAATGATTATAAATGTGTTATAAATGGAACAAATGTCACAGCACATGAGCTCTTGTGTATTATCAGAGCTCTTATGTCAATTACTTCATAAAACATCTTATATCATCTTGCAAATACTGACATGAGCTGTTCATAAACACTCATGTACTTGTTTTTTAAATAAGTTTCTCAGTGCTTATGCATGTGCTCAGTCCCTTTGTAGACAGTTTTCAAATGTCTAATGAGCTCTAAGCCTAGTAACTGATGCAATATTAACTGGAAATGTGCAGTAACAAGCAAATCGTCTTTTTTGTGAGGTTTTTATTGTGTGTGTGTTGGAGAGAAAGAAAAGAGGTTATAGGGAAGAGATATTAAGGGAGAATAAAAGCCCTTTTAATGTTGGATTCTGCTGTTTAATCGAGCACAAACCAGCTACAGCACTGAACCTCACAGAAAAGCCCTTTATTTGGGCCTTCAAGTACAAAAATGATTATTTGTTTCACAGATGGCCACCCTTTGCATGTGTCCCTATTATGTCATCTAGTCCAGAGAAAAATTAATTTCCTCTAGAAGAATGAGAAAAGCAGGAAACGGGTGTCTAAAAAAAAAAGAGAGCGCAGGGCTTCATTTACCATACTTTTCACTTGCAAAATAAGAAGGAAGTCTGCAGTAGGAATAGAGCCCAAAAACACAATAAAAGGATAAATTACAAGGCCACAAAGAATCAAGTTAGATTGGGATGGTAATACGCTTTGAACACTCCAGCAGACTGCACATTTGTTCATTTTAATAAATAAATAAATACATAAATAAATAAAATACTCATACTAAGGAACTATATAACAGATATTGTATAGTTCCAGAGAATGGCGTCTGGCGCTAAAGACACCATAACATGCCATTGTTCACACAAGCAAGAATCATGTATATATATAAACAACAAAAGAATTTTCACCATTTTCATGAAAAAAGGCACATTAAAACATTCCACAAGTAAGTTCTAACAAAAGATGTGATAATATTAAAACTATGTTGTAGGTATCAATCAGGTTAGGTACAAACTCCAAAGTACTAGATACTTACTTTGGGTGACATGAACTTCCAAGACAGTTTAACTACCCTGAAATTCCCAGGTTCTAGATATTCACTGAGGAAGTGTGAGGTGTAACGTCACAGCACTGTGTAATTATTCTAAATGAAATGATAGTAAGTATAAAGATACTCAATCAAAATTACACTGAATTAAACAGAGTATTGCTATTAAGACAATAAAGGACATAGTGAAATATCTTTCTTATTTTTTTTAAATAATAAGGAAACAAGTTGATAACTACAAACATATTCATGTTAAATTTTAATGTAATGTCACATGTTTAACTGCTTGAAATCTCAGGCTTATTACGTACTAAGGCTTATTGTTCAGTAACTACAAGGACTTCAATGCAGATTGGCCAATTCCTTATAACCTTATTCTTAGGTTGTAGAAGTGTGTAATAAAACTTTAGGCCCACTGGTGGGCCCTGACCATTTAAGAAGTTAAGCAGGAAAGCAAAAACACCTCCAAGTATTGGATTGTTATACGACATAAAATGGTGACACAAAGTACATTATGTCCTAAATTAAATAATACAGACCCTGTAAAACCAAAGGAAAAAAACATTGCTTTCTTTAACAGCCCAGATTCAGATTCATTTCTATCTAATAAACAAGCACATACTATGTAAGACTTGTACAACCTTTTACACTGTACTGTGGAGTTCGAACTTCACACAGTTAATATATAGAATCTGTTGGCCATTTCAATGTAATTTGGTTAGAACATCACTGAAAGTTTCATCAGTAATACTTCAGACTTTGTACCATACACTTAACTGGTTAACGCTTAGAACTTAAAATGCCTTTTAACTGGTTCATTTTTTTAAACAGAGGGTTTTCATGGTCTGCCACCAGGGGGTGTTTTGAGCTTCTTTTTCAGATTAAAAGAAGCTGCTGCTGAATGTCAACAGTTCTCCTCAGTGTGTGTAGGAGCACTCTAAAACTCAAAGCTTCAAGGAAAATCTTTGAATCCACTACTGTTCACAGTTCTTGAGCCCACTGAGGATATGAGTCCTTGTTCAGTAAATGAGGAAAGCTGAGGGTGGGATATATCACTGTGGCATTAAGGAGTGCTGATTCTTCAGAGAGGCCGGTGGTAAGAAGAATGCCTTAAGCCCTGCATTCAGGCCCAGAGGGAGTGAGGGTTCAGTACACCTGTTGAGCTCTGAGAGCAGCACATGCTATCAGTGAGCACAGCAAGGTCAGTTCAGATGGCACGGGCCCCTGCCTGGCTTCCGCGGACCTCCGGCGCAAATCTGCGGGGATTGCATGACACCTGTCAATCATACTACAGAGGAAAAAAAATATCTCAACCAGGTTTCTGCCGCCTTTCTGTTGCTGTAAGAGCAGTGGCAGCACATCACGCTGAGTGACATTCTCTTAGGAGCACTGTAACAAGATAATGATCTTACAATATTACACCCAGACTGAGAAAACATTTTGCACACTGGCACATAATGAAGGATAAATTCACAACATACTGCTAGATCGCCTAACTCTCCTGGTGACTTGTAGACAATTGTACACCTACTTGTAATGTCTCACAGTTACACAGCACACTCAACACCATCACACACTGATGGATGATAAAGACAAAGAGAAGCCAATGTGATTTGTCACGTTCCTGCTGAGAATGACTTGCGCACACTGAAAAGAACAGAGATACTCTGAATTTTCATAAATCAAATGTGTACATCATTTCTACTTTAATAAAATGTAATATAAAATATAATTCCATAAACACAATCATGTCTTTCGTTTTGTTGATATAAAACATTTTATTCAAGTGCAAATGATGTATGCATTTGATTCAAGTATATTCATTACTTTTTTAATTATTTACTGCAGTAATTATTGTAGTAAGTAAAAAAAATCACAGGAGCTGTGTCTATTTTGTTATATTTACTCAGTCACATATACTCAAGTAACATTTTAATGGATTTGCATTTTCTTGAGTAAATTTATAACACTTTTGCTTATGCTCAAATATATTTCTGAGGAAAAAATCTACACAGTACTCAGTGACATTTTGGTCATTAACATTTTCACCTTTTGCATAAGTCAGTATTTCATGGAAGCAAGAAAGCTTTTACTTGATTAGGTCTAGACAACTATACCCATCTCTGGTGCTGATAAAAAAAAAAAGAAAAAGAAAAGGCTCAGCTCAGGCTAGTGCTGCTGTGGGTCTGGTTTTGAAACCAGCACTGGTTTAGAGAAAAAATACTTGACATCCCAGGAAATCAGAGGCCATTCCTTCAGGGTCTGACAGGTGACCTCTCACTAGGCCAAGCTGGGGGGTAAGAGAGGATAAGGTGGAGAGCAACTCCAAGATGATTGTGTGTTGTTTCTCCATCATTCGGAATGGGTTTGAGGATTAGGCAGAAATCAAACCCCTTCTCCTTTTCTCTTTTTCTATCCTCCATTCTTCCTCCTTTTTTCTCTCATGGTACAGCAGAGCACAGCTGTCTTTTTTCCCTCTAATTTTTCTCTGTCAGATTTCAACCTATAATTAGCAGAAAGGACATCGGTGAGTCCTCACAAATGTGAGTGTGTGCCTGTGTAACCAGAACTAATGGCTCTAATCCCCCTCCTCTTGGCCAACGCAGGACTGACAGGTTCACATGTACACACTCAGTGCGGCTCTTTTTCTCAAGCTCGCAACCTTAAAGGGGAAACCCCACCACATCCCCTCACAATGCACACTGACAAAAATAATGCAATGAGCTTATCTGATTAAAATGTGAACGATTATTATATTATTCATAGCAAAATGATGCGCATATTTGAATAAAGTCAATTCAATTTATTAAATTATAGTGGATTCAGTGCCATGAATACATTGCCACACTCACACACACACAATTTGCAATTTCATGTTAAACAACGTAATTAATACAAAAAATGATTTTTTTGGCAGTGGAATTCCAGCTCTAGTACATGATAGCATTAATGCACACTTGTAAACAGATTTCTTAGCTATGATACAAGACAAGATTATGATTTCAGAGCATTTCTTCTTCTAATTAATACTCAAAGACTTAGGAGACTTAAGGCTATACATGTAATATACTTGGTTTAATTGCCTGTTATTTGTTTAGATGCAAAAAATCACAATTCAAACCACACCTGGCCTGCTTTTCTGATCATCATACAGCATTACACCATTAGAAACAAAGGCAAAGCTTTCAAACATTTTAGATATTGTTCCTAGAACACTGCACACATTTGCATACAAACACATCACTGTGCCTTTGTGGACAAACGTTGTAGAAATTGCAGATTATCCAAAAAAGCTACCCAGAAGGTCAGTGATGTGACAGAATCAGTCTGAAATCCTAGCATAACAATTTCCACTTTAAATACCAACATGTAAGTCAGCGTGAAAAATGTGACAAATGCAGCACGCATTTCATAAGCAGCAACATTTCCGCTGAAACTTGATATTTATCCCTGTGTAAACCATGTGGTTTATGATATTACAAAGTCATTCTTATTCCCCTTGTTTCTCACACTTCATTTGGGCATTATGCAGGGTTACGCTGGCTTTGGACGGTTCCGCACACTTTGTGTGCTCTGGTTTCTCCTGGAGCTTTAGGCCTCAGCTAGCCAGGCTAAATTTCACATTTCAGATGCCATTGTCTACCATGAAGACCACTGGTCGCCATTCACATGTGTTTTCCCACTATAGAGACAATTTTACTTATTACTGACTATTGGCTACTTTATGGCTTTATGAATAGTTTTTTTAGCATATTAATCTAACAAAACTAAAAGTTTATTGCATTGTAATTTTGTATTGATTAGCTCCTGTGTAACCATGGTGGTTGTTGTAAGAGCTGGGAGCTCATGGTTTAATTCAGGTTGCTATAATTAGTAAGGAACGGTTGTAAACAGATAAAGGATCCCCCTCCACTGGTCACAAAAGCAATGCCACCGACCGAGCAAAAAATAAACACATATAGAGTGAAAGATAAGAAAGAAAAAATATATCAGGCCTAGGATACTTTGAGTGACAGGTTCATATGGGGGGACCTTTACCTTGGCAACAAAACTTTGGTTGCTAGGATAACATGGGCAGATGGATGGCCGGGCTGATTTTCCACAGTGATCGGCTGGTTTTGAGGGGGGGCGGTGGGTGCAGGATGGTCTTGATTCTCCCTGCACCAGCGAGAGAGCCCCCTGAAATGACTTGGCACCGAGAAAATGTATTAGATTCAGGGGACAAATAATTAACTGACGTCAGCTGGTGGATAAGAGGAAAGGTTGAGGTACAAATATAGCCATGCTCCCCTCCTCCAATAAATCGTCTGTGGGAGGGCAAGAACGTTGGGAATGATGGAATACGTCGAGTGGAGCGGTCCAGCAGGCTGATTAATGTGACATAGGGGTCTTTTAAGTCGACTCCGAAATAGAACATCAAACTCTGATCTAAAACAGCAAATCATTCTGCTCTCTGTGAGAGAGTGTAATGTGAACACCACACACAGGCTTTATTTGTGTGTCACACTTCAGATACATAATGGCACAGGTCTAATCCTTTCAAAATACTTCTGCTGGAAAAGTTCCTTCCTCTCAGTAATGGTCCACATGAACATGATCATTATTGTGCTATAGGCATGAATGGGGTTGAAATGGTATATTAAAAATTATCTATTTCACTAAGAAATAGCTGTACTTCCTACATAAACAGTGCAACAGGTGACATATTTAGTACCTAGGATCTTTGGATCAGGGGGTTCAGCCACCTCAGAGAGGAACTTGGGAGAAAAATATATATACATAAAAATCCCCGAACTACAGCACCGAAAACATTTAGCATATCCACGGGTTTAAGCTGTCCAATGCTGTAAAATTAGCACCTTTATGGAAAGACGGTGAGTGTCTGGACAGGAACCAGCCAATGCACTGGGGGATATTTTGGCACCTGCCAAAGCAGTGGTTAATGATGGAGCTGATAATATTTCTGTTTTATTGACCTGTCAGTTCTTATCAGGGACTTTCTCTAAAAACAGCCTTCAGCTTACCCTGGCTAGATGTTGAACGACAACGCCAGGGGTTGAGGTCCAGTTGAATTGTTCTAAACCAGCCATCGACGAGACGACTAAAACAGAAGAGAAATGTACAAATCCCAATCAGGGCCAATCTTTTATTTCCAAAGAATTAAGGGGCTAGACCATCGAAACCATCGAAAGAAAAACAGTGTTTGTGACAATGCGGTTTTTCTGCTCTATGCAAGATTAACGTCTGAATACGGAGCAAAAAAAGCCACGTAGCCGCAGCGTAAGGCTCACACACCCCATATGTAAGTTGCAAATCCTGACAACTTTGCACACAAAGTTAGGTTCAATTTTAGCCTCCAAAGTAAACCATCATTCCTTGGCCGGGCCTTGGACTTCACAAAGGCCCAGTGTAGTTATCACCTTAAGTGTGAACACACTGCTCGCTCTGTTTTTATAAACAACAGGACACCGCCAAATAAAACATACATAATTTCACGTATTTCTTTGAAAGATTTAATCTCTTTTGGTTGATATCTATAATTGTGTTGTATTTTTTTGCCAAAATAATAAAAAAGTAGATGTTTTAATTTACTCCTTTACTTTGCAACTCACCCCATTTTCTCCTGTGCATCAGCATTTATAGTCGGCCTACAGTTATTTCCAGTGTTTGCAGGGATAAGATGTTATAACAAAGGTAGGATATTTCAGCCCTTTGATGAATGAGTAATAATAAGAAGAAACATACATAATAAAAAAAATATTCAAATGCCCATCCTGTACCAGTCCTCCATCAATGATACTTTGAACTCAATAAGTGGCTTATTTATGTATTTATTCATTCATTCATTTAATATTTATTTGTTGTTGCTTTGTTTGTTTCTAGCTTGGCATAACTTCACTGACATGAGATGAACTGGAGCAAAAATACTGCTGTTTGGTGCAGCTATAAACCAGCCATGGTCAGTTATTCATAAAATTTACACCTGAACCACAAAAAAATCATTCTTTGATAAGCATGTGCAAGCAAATATTTTTGGCACTTTTACTACCACTGCACCCAACAGATTCCCCTCAGCCTTATGACCCATCTCATCTCTTTGTCTCACAGCCAGGGCACAACAGTAAATCAACCGGCAGAGAGATTGATGTATGCAGTGTGGAATCTTCATGTGATGTGACGATATCTGGAACACGTACATTCAATGACTGCCCACCCACATGCCTAGAGAGGCCAGTGTCTCTGCTTTTAGACTGTCCCCTCACCCAGAGCTTTAATGCGAAAAGCCCCCACCACTGTAATTTGTCTGGTGAAACTGTGAGGAGATTCAGAGACAGAAAAAAAGAAAAAGTTATAGAAAGAGGTCAAGTGTGTAAAATGAGAAAGCAGGAGACAGTGGGGTACACAATATATAGGTGGCTGATATATTAATTATGTGCATGAGTACTTGAGCACTTGGTTAAGTTTAAGCTGCCAGTGTTCAAATACTGAAATCACTATCCCAATATTAGTTATAGTTTATTATGATTGTTATATAGGCTAACAATTCAGTAAAATGAAGATTTTATGTTTAAATAGGGCTGTAAAATAGTTTTAAAAGAGTTTTGCTCAAATTTTTAAGAAAGCAAATGGCATGTGTGCTATACTTTGCTATTATGAAATGAGTGCCTTAATATGAGAGTATTGCCAAGGATGCATTATCAAGGACGAGACTGAGAAAGCATTTATAGTCTCCATTAGACATCAGACACAAAAACCTACTCAGCTATATCTAAATAAACATGTTCAAATGTATTCCTCTGCATGCTGCTAATGTTTTGTGGTACTGAATATAACCTCCCTAACACCAGTGCAATCATTTCAAAAATGTAAGCCTTATGTTAGTTTTTTTAGTTAGTTTTTCTGTGTACTTATACCTGTGAAGTCACAAGTGGTGAAAAATTCCATTCTTCTAAAAGGACAACTGCAGAATGGATAACATCACTGCCCAACACATAGGAGACTGGGATTTAATTTCCCTCTCCATGAAAGTACACCAATACTACACCATAGAGTGTCTGGAAAGACTTCTAATGCTACTTTCACTTACCATTTTTAAAGGCTCAAGTGTCTTTTAATTGCTTAGTATCTGCTAAATGATGACTTGAAAAAAATAAGATACATGTTGACAATAACTTTAATGTCCAAGACATGGTTATGTGAAATGAATCAAAGATCCACCCTTACCTGTCTTGTACTCATTGCACTTTATGTATTAATTTGTGCAAAGTTTTTAAAATTAATAAATCAATAATCTACTGACATTGGTGTTATTTTTTTCAGTTATAATGTCGGCCTAGAAATTCCATATATATGCATCCTTGATACAAAATTTTGGCTGAAATGTCATGGAACAAATCTGTAAGTGAAAATATAAAAAAAGAAACAAAAAATACTGCACTCTGTCGTGCATGTTTCTATTTAATAAATTATAATTTAATTATTTTGTAAATCATTAAACACAGCAAACTTCCTGACAATCAATGCCTTTACGCTCTACAAACATCTTTAGCAAATCATTTATGGTTTCTTTCAGAGCACTCTCAGTGTCTCATGGCAGGACAAACAGAAGGATTTGAACTGTCCAAATTATCATTTTAGAGACTATTTAAGTAATATTACAATATTAATGTAAGTGTATCTCCAGTCACAATTCTGAGCTTTATATTAAAAAAGTTTGATGAACAATACTTGCAATATACTGAGAACTCCAGCAACTCAGCTGTCAACAAACCAAAAAAAAATGACAACTGATAAGCTTCCTACTCATACTGACCACTTACACTCACCATTAGCCCCCAGACCCTGATGACTGGGTCATGGTGACCACAGCTCAACACCCACCGCTGCTCCAAAGTCATCACTCCACAGCTCTCATCACCACAGAGTTGTGAGTAGACTGCAGTCTGAGAGCATACAGGCTTAGATCACAGGTACTGTAGGTCGACTGAGTATCTAAATCAAGGGTCGTGCCAGTACCATAAGTTCTAGGAACAGCAGTGGAGTCATATTTAAACTACATGTAGCATTGGGAGAATTCCTCATTTTGAAAACCATGCTGGCCTCTATGTCCACTCTGTTCAGAGTCTATTCTGACTTTTGATACTTAGCATTTGATAATTCACGGTAGGTTAATCATTTTTAAAAGTCTCATGTCAACGGCCCAAGTAAGATCTCCATTGGTTGATGAACATGTTTCCTGTGATATTTTGATATTCAGAAGTGCAAAATACATTAATTAAACAGAGTGTCATCAGATTGGTGCCATCTGAAATAAATGTAACGACCTGGTGACACACGAGTGGTGTAAACTATCAGATACGTGGCACCAGGACAGAGAGAAAGATATCCCTCTGCTATTAGATTACATTAGCTTGCTCTAAAGTGAAGCAGTGGTCACATGCTTGTGTGTGAGTGAAGTGACACTGCAGTGGTCCTCACTATCTGCACTACTACAGAGGGGAGGTTGTTGGGCATAAGGAGCTATGGGCTGTCTTGCTTTAATTAGGGCTTATGCTCTATCAGGGAATACGGAGGCTATGTTCCCCTGTAATGTTATCTATGCTAAAGTGATTAAAAAATACCCAGGCCAGCAGTAATATGGAGACCACCAGAATGTTCCACTTAATCACCCAGAACATACCAAGTCAGAACAGGAGAGTATTTGGATTTCACTGTTCCACGAAGGAGTACTCTTCTCTGTAATTTGTTTACTGTGTACAACAGTACACAGTATAATCTGTGTTTTGGTTATTTTTACCAATGAGAATGGCACAACACAATTAAGTAACACATATCCATCAATATCTTTCAAACAACTGCAATCTGATATATTATGCACCCGGAGGTCACAGTCACATTCTCTTTTGATAGATAACACAGATGGCCTAACAGTGTTAACACCAGCATCTCTTATTTGCTCCAGCATCAATAGGCACGTCTAAGAGCTTAAACTGCAACTGGACAATTGGTATAATTTATATTCATCTTCATATTCTCACTTTGCCACTTGCATTTCCACAGCTTGTCCTCTCAAGCTCAGTTTGTGTGTAGATCTACACTGATTACTTCATATATATATATATATATATATATATATATATATATGTATAAAATGTTCGGAACAGAAATACATTAAAAAACATTGACTGATCAGGAGCACTATTTAGCTCAGCAA
This sequence comes from Colossoma macropomum, assembly GCF_904425465.1. Lineage (NCBI taxonomy): Eukaryota > Metazoa > Chordata > Actinopteri > Characiformes > Serrasalmidae > Colossoma > Colossoma macropomum. The sequence goes on along the minus strand of NW_023494784.1, from coordinate 23,540,086 downwards.
ACTCAGGCTTTGTCTAAGCTAATGATGGGACATCAACTGTTTTTCCAGCACCACTGGTGCTGAAATTAAGCACGCTAAAACAAAGCCTTGATTTATTAAAGTACTAATTGCCGGTGTGAATGTCTTTGCTCTAGACTGGACTGGATTACTGACAGTGTCTGTTGAGTGTGAGCTTTTAGCAGCAGGCAAATTCATGGGACGAACCCCTGCTAGGGACAGAATATTTTTTAAAAGTTGCAAAGTTGTTGCCACCACTTGAAAATCACCCCTCACATCCTCAGGGGGTATTGTTTGTTTTTTCCACCTCCAACAGGCCAGAGATTGATGAGAAGGGGCTGTCAGAGGAATGAACTGAGAGACAGGGGTGCGAAGAGAGAGACAGACAGAGAGAGAGAGAGAGAGAGAGAGAGAGAGAGAGAGAGAGAGAGAGAGAGAGAGAGCAGACAACAGTACAGAGAGCAGGATGGAAAGAGTGAGGGAGAGGGAGAGTTAGGCCTAAAATAAGTCTGGTCTGGCCTGGGGTCGGTCAGGGCTGCTCCCAGGTTGACAGTGGAGGTGTGTTCCTGGGCCATCACACAGACCGCATGACTAGGATGGCAGGCAATCGTGGGGAGCCCAAAAAAAGCATGCAGGGCAGGACTATTTACAGAGCAGAAATTCAGCCATGGACACACGCTGTCAGCTCATGATGGATCATGGTGTGGGGGTACAGGGGTGGTGTTAGGGGAAGGCTGTCCTTATTGCAACACTGGGGTATTCGGGACAACATTTCACCATCCATGCACCTGGTTTCCCTTGTTCACTGGTGGACAAACAGCAGCCCATGAGCTGACTGTCTGTGCTGGTCAAACACACCTGCTCCTAGCTCAACATTGTGCTTAAGTCTACCATCAACTCCGTTCAGTGAAATTTTTCATTAGATTTCGTTAAAAGAGACGATTGCTTGTGAGCTGCTTTTTTTTTTTAGTTCTGGTTATGCATCACTGATACATGCCACAACATGCTTAGAGAAGAACACTAAGCACCTAAATGTGCCACATGATCATGGAGACACCTGATTTCCTGTCATGTCATAAAAAGCGGGGAAAGCATCCTTGTGCTATTACTTCTCAGTGTGGATGCTGAGATACATTGTCAGCTGACAATACTGAATCCCATCTGTACACCAACAATTTTACTGGGTGCTTCTTCAGAGGATATGTATCTATGATAGATCATTTTAATTCTCACTGAAACCAGGTAAGGAAACATAAAGACAGAATAAGTATAATAAAAATAATTCTATAAGCTAGCATATGTTTAGCAAATGGAAATAAACCCATGCTCTCTTATCTTTACAAGCACAGTCTAGAACAAAGTGAGGCCTAGAATTACCGCCATACCATGACAGTAATAAGTACAGGTCCTATTCCCATCAGAATACGGTATCATTAGAGAGTCCTTTTCCCTGCAGCTGCAGTAGAGGGCTGAGCATGTTTGACACGAATGGACCAGGTTTGGAATAGCAGTGGTGACCCTGGGGCGAAAGTCTGCAGATCCCGTTTCGTCCCCACTTCCCACCCTGTCCTATGATTTATATATCTGCTCAGAATTTACAGCTTGTGAAATACTCTCAGTTAACAACACAAAGTAAGATGCAGCACAGGGGGGCAAACTGAACAATAGTGTCCGGCACGAATGGCCAGGAGAGACTCAAGAGAATGTAAGCAGTTGATTGCTGGTTGTGGGTGTGAGTGGAAATGTGCATTTGAGAGTAATATTATTGCGAGTGTGTGTATTTAATCATGTCCGATGCACCTGACTCGAGGAGGAGAATATAAATCCAGTGGTTAAGGAGGAGGGGACGTGTCAAATAACTGGGTGTCATTTTTTTAAGATGTGAGAAAACACCACTCGGCTTGATTTCTTTTTTGAAATACAGCAATAGTGGAAATGCTGGTTTGATGAGGTGCAAAAATGTTTTATGGATGAGGCAGGGCCTTACTGTGCTTTTTTCTTCAGATCAATAAAGTGTCACTGGACAAAGTGACCTATTCAACAAAGTTTTGTTTAGGTTTCACCAATATAATAGCTGCTGTCTGATTTCAGAAGACTTTAAAAGACTTTAAAAGACTTGTTTTCAACAAGTGTTTTTAAAGGTTTCACCATATAATAACTATTCCATGGTTTTATATATTTTTTCTGCTCCAAATTTACATTTATGCTAGTCATTCATTTTCTTTTCTTCAGTAAACTGATTTCTTGCTTTCAAATATTACTAAAGGGTAAAGCCCCAGTCTCTTAGGCACACTGACTTGAAGGTGTGCCTGTGCAGCTCTTGTATAATTTCTCCTCTGCATAGCAGCTCTTCCCTGTCCTCTCTGGTATCACTGACATTCCCTGTTAAAACCATGCTTTGCTTTTATGTGCTACATTAATTGGTTGTCAGGATAAATGTTGTAATAAGCAACTGATTATTAGACAAGATGGTAATATGAGTGATCTGTCCAACACAGATCAACAAAAAGGGAACATCAGGTGATTACACTCTGCTCTTTTGTGAAGGACATGAGTTAAATGTTTCTGTTGGTCTTTCTAAGTCTCCGCATTGCTCAGGCCAAAGGTCATAAAGACTTTTTCCTCATAAACGTCTTCTCGATTCTTCTCGCTTTAGGTCATGAGCTCACTGTGGAAGGGGGGGCTGACAGCATCCATTTATTTCATTATAGAGTCCTGCTGACAAATATTTGTCTTTATGTGCTCTTTGACCCTGAAGAGACAGTCGAACAACCATCAGGGGATAAGGAATTTTGGGTTCAATGCTGGCTTGTGCTCTCAGTAGCGAAATATTATCTTTGCTTGTTGGCATGAAGTGATTCTTCATCTTCTAAATTCTGTAAAGATCTAGCTGTAGGCATTTTGTGCTAACTTAAGACTAGGACTAACTTTGAAGTCACCCCTCAAATAGAAGATGGTCACCAGGCAATATAGTGCACAGGCGCTCATTACCAAAAATTAGAGAGAAACAACCTTTCTGGTGAAAGTAAGAGGTAAACAAACAACTCCCCCCTCCAAATGTCATCAACCCACTGTGAGGAGTGGATCTCGGTGGTGGTGAAGCAGGTTCTGAGGAGAGGGTGAAAGGGGGTCTAGAGGGAAACCAGGAGTGGAAATGTCATAAATCAGCCGGATTTTAGAATCTGATGACAAACCTAATTCCTGTCTGAAAAGAGCCGAGCCATCCCCTCCTGACTGTCATCGAAGCCGGCCTATAAACATCGCAGCTGTCACCCAAGCTCGCCAGACTCGCGAAGGACATGCCATCGCACCTCTCGCATGCTCTTTCCCTGGGCCAATTTTGGAATGGAGGGCTGGCAAATTCCACTTTGCATTTTGTCACATTCGACCTCCCGACTCTAACTCCATACCACCCCCTTCCTGGTTGTGTCTGACCATCTGTTGAAGGGCATTACTCCTGTAAAATCACTTTATCCTCCTATCACTCCTAAAACAGGTTGTGAAAACTTAATATGGAAATATGGGTGCGGGTTGGGTTCTGGGCAGAGGGGCAGGGACCATAGACAGGGGAGACACACCGTGCTAAATGTTGCCACTGCGAAAGGTGAGTAGAGGAGCTTTAGAGGCCATTTTCCACTCAACAAACGTTCTCCACCGCTGCCAAACACACTCACAAGCACAGACTGGGGTTATGAGATAGGCCTCTCTGTGTGTGCTCTGAACCCAATACTACTCCGGCTGGCAAGCTAAGCCTGGGCAAGAAAAAAAAAATATATAAATTACCCACAGACACTCAAGCATCCAAAGAGCATGTCTCAATGTTCCTGAGAACTAATCATAAACTTTAATCACTATGCGTCTCCATGGTCAAATGTACTGTATACTGTCTGTTACTTAAAGCATGACTAATAAAGCACAGAGAGATACAATCAGTGAAGCTGTAAAAGCAGGAAATTGGGTATAAAAAAAGCATTTAATCAGTGACTAAATATGATACATATAATTCCATGAAATTTGTTCCAATATACTTGAAACATTGCAAATAATTATATAAACATTGACTACAAACAGACTAAAATTAAAAGAAAAGACACACAGCTGAAATAAATATCCAAGCCATATTGTTTCCGTGCACAGGCCTAAGACTTCACAGAGTAACACTGTTCCCCCCTTACACATATGTAGCTTAGAGTCACGACTAATTGCAAACCTCTACAACATATAGCGGGACATAAATGCTACGAAGAATTATGGCTTGGAATAAATTTGTAACAAACTCCAAAACAGGGGGCTTCCTCCTCTGTAGCCCTTTGGCCTCGTCATTGGGCGTCACACATCATAAATAAGCAGGAGAATGTTGCAGGGTCTGCTTCCTGCCTAATTAAATAAACGTGTGCTGTGTGATGCTGTGAATGCCTAGTGTTGTGTGTGTACCCTATGCATGACAAAAAACACATCTTGTCTCAGCACATATGCTAAGCCTCGCACGCACCAACCCTGCCTCTCTCGCTCTAACTCTCTGTTTATGTCTTTCTAAATGGCCATAAAACAGTCCCCGATTTCTTAATAAAGACGACTCCCGGCAGTAATCCAGCCCCCATTTCAGTTTATTAGGGTTATACTTGACCATGTTTGGAAAGGGAAAAGGTATTTACCTGCAGGACCCACTGTGAGGCCTATGCAATCCACTCTGTACGTAGTTTCCCTCCAGTACCCATGAAAGAAAACTTCAAGGACCTATATCATGAAAAATGCAAATTTCAAAATTAAAAATGTGCCATTCACTCACCAGTTCATAAGGTAATATATGTAAACTAAGCTACCAAACCAATGCATTTTCAAAGCTTTGTTTTTGGCACGTCACACACACACCATTTACATGTCCATTCAGCATTTTAAATTTAGTCCTATCCATTCAGGATGAAGTTATAGGGAGTGTTTCAGCCCAGACTGTATTTTGAATAAGGCACAATGGCAGCTAATCAGCACAGCTCATTATAAATACCAGTCTTAAAGGCACAGTAAAGTAAGTGTTGGAAAATGGTCATGTAAAAATGCATTATGACTTTTTTTGGTACATAAACAGCACAAATGTAAATGTAAAATAAAATATATATATATATATATATATATATATATATATATATATATATATTTCCTTTTCATTTTATTTTGTAAATTTTATCTACATGTAAAGAACTTGTGAAGTGTATATATATATATATATATATATATATATATATATATATATACACACACACTTCACAAGTTTTTTATATATAGATAAAATTTACATTCTTTTCATTTTATTTTGTAAATTTTATCTACATGTAAAGAACTTGTGAAGTATATATATATATATATATATATATATATATATATATATATATACACACACACACTTCACAAGTTTTTTATATATAGATAAAATTTACAAAATAAAATGAAAAGAAAATGCAAGAAAAAGTATATTTTCTTTCATGTAGATTCACATATACTGTTATCACTATCCTGTTAGTTTGTGGAGCAATGCAAAGGACACAGCCATGTCTGTAACTCTATTGTGATCTAATTAAAGTGTAAGAAGCTGCCAGGTGGAAGAGTGAGAGAGTATATCCCTCAATCCCTCTGACCTGAAAATGGCCCCAAAACACTGAGCTCAAAAGCTTTAAATTCACAGCCCACGCTCGGAACCTGTCAGTCAGCACCTTCGCCCTCTCGCCAAAACACTAATTGTGTCCATCATCATCCGCCATGATCAAGATACTGCCGCCACACCGTCAGTTTTTCCTGAAGCGGCAGGAACGGGCAGGGCTGGAGCAAATGGCTGCCATTGTTCTCGTTCTCTCCTGTGTCGCGCTTCCATTGTCATTTTCGGGAGGGCGATCACAGTAATAGCCTTGTAATTGGTTTTAAGTGGATTAGGACCTAGGCATGGCACTGAGGTGCTGGCTTGCACACAGCTACACAGCCAGAACTGAGCACAGACTATACAGACACAGAGTCAGCCTTCAGTATAAAATGTGAAAGACTGTGTATTAGACTGAGTAGTTACTATGGAATCACCCACAGTGAAAATAAGGAACTGTGTGACTGGAGTTCAAAAAACAAATTAGGCATCACTGGCGAACCCTTCTGCCTCTGGATTTGTCTGTAATGCAGCATTACAGGCTGACTTACGATGGAAACTGTACTTCAGAAATGTTTTAGTAGAAAACAAAGAGCAGAGGGCAGTCTGGATGAGAATGAAACTCTGCGGGAACAGGCCCGAGTTTCTACATGAAAGCTTAATTTGGGAATAGTACTGCAACCCAGAGTGATGAAGACACCGTGCTGGCCCCATGCTCATGCACAGGGCTTTAAAAAAGTGGTGTGTCAGTTACCAAACAGTCATTGTAATTTTGGACCATAGAATAAAAAGACAACAGTCTAGTTGCCAGAGTTGCGTTTTCCAGAGAAAACCTTTTTTTTCACTACTACTTGAATGACTTTTTGTGAATGTACTTAGTAATTACACGCTGCATAGTCATTTTCCTATAATTACATACTGACACACATTCTGTTCTCTTCTCCTCTACCTAGAAAGCCTGAAAAAATACATTTTCAATACATTTTCATTTAGCACACTGGAAAATAAAATAAGCATGTAAGGTAATGAATAGTTTTAGTCTTAAGGGAGTTAGTTGGTCAGAATGGCTCAAATTAAATTGCTTTCAGTCCTTTCAAGTGTCTTCCTCTTTTTTTCAAGAATTAACAACATCAAAATATTGCATTAGGCTGTAGCTCAAATGCCATACTGTGTGCATAATTCTTTAGGCAACAAATCTGCAGATATTAATGTGAGGAGTGGCTCATAAAGTAGTATTTTCCCAATGTCTTTTCATGTGCCGTTTGCAGGCAAACCGCTTTTACAGTTTGGCTGGCAAAAACAACTTCACATGAGCAAAGTAACTGGAGCTACCACCCACACTTACCAGTTAACAAGTTGTGAATATAAAGCCTTTATTTGTAATATATGAATAAAGAGTATCAGGGTACTTGGGCAAGAGAAGGCCCTTCAATTAAAAAGCCCTTTTTAACTAGGCTCTCCTTACCGCAGTAAATTTAACTTGGGATTCCTTTGAATAGAGCAGGTGTTAGGGATTACTGAGCAAACCCTGTCTGAGAAAGGAGTTGGGGGTGTTCATAAGGACGCATAGTGGAAAAGGCAGACAGTTGCTGTGGGACATCTGAACTTGAACTTCATGCCATTCCAACAGTAAGGCATATTTTTTCCTCTTTTCTTTTCTACAGTGTTCTTGCCCTTACATATGACCTTGTGAGAGAAGAGAATGCGCCTCTCCTGGAAGAACAACCTTTTCGTACCCTAGAGGTAATAACCTATTAACTAATTATCAAAACCCATGTTAACTGCATCAGGCATCCACTGTAGTGCTATGATGTAGTGCTATGTGCAGATTTATGATGCAGTGGGGTCTAGCCTCAAGAGTGGTACTGTGATTAGCTGCTTGCCCCAGTCCAAATTTTCATTTTTATTAATACTCATTATGGAGCAAAGTTAGTTATGACCTATATTGGTTGCTGACATTAACATGCATTATTGGGCATTTTTAAATTGGTATGCAAACACTAGTGGTTTACAGCATGTACCTACATATCACAACCTCTGATGACAACAATTCCATAATCAAAACCCCTCTCTCTTTGAAGTACTTAAGTCTTATCCATACTGGGAGAAAGTCTCTTTTATCTATTCCAACATTCCTAGTTTTATGTATTGAGCCCACCTGCCACACTTCCCTCTGAGCTCCCTCCACCACCTGCCTTCCATACTGAGGGGACAAGTGTGCAACGTGAGGATGCTAAGCTGGCTGTAACCTTTATTGTTTCCGTTAAAAGCCCATCAGCCTGTGAAACAAAAGCTTCTCACTGAGTCCAAGCATCCAACTGCTTACCGCCACAGAGGACAACAGGTCAAAGGTTAGCCTTATGTTAACCTCTACCATAGACACACACCATGTTGAACATGTTGCCAAACATAAACCCAGACGCACACATGCATGTGCAAACATGGACAAACAAGTGCAAAAGAATGGGTTTGATGTGTTTCTTAGTGTAAGTATCACATACATTATCAACTGTCTACATTTCAGGGACTTACAGGACCTTGATCTACCTTTTGTAAGTAGAAAGCTAGCTGATAAAGTAGGCCTTCATGTACGACAAAGGGTTCTGAGACTGAGAGTTTGCAGCAATGCTGAATCCTGTCAAGGTGGGAGAAAATGGGTTGAGGCTTCCAAAGTTTTCCATAGTCAGTTCACATTGCAGTGTAGCCTGGCACAGAGTGGTGTCCAGGCATGAGCAGCAAGAGAGCTTTCAGCAGGCCTGTTACTGTGGACAAGTGCGAGACCTTTCAACAAGCCTGTTAGAGTGGATTAGAGCTGTTCTGATAGTGTTTTGTGACCAGGATAGAATGCCCAATTTATCCAAGTAATCAGTCAGAGCAGTATTTAACAGTTTGGCTTTTTCGAAAGGCTGCCGTGAAATTTCCATGAAAGCAGTGTGGGGCTTTGGCTTGGACTGCCCAGGTCCAGGTGAGGGCCACAGAAGAACGCACCGGCTGCTCTCCAAACCTGCATTCAGACACGCACCCAACACATACCTACAGGTCACTATACATAGCCTGGCAAAATAACGGCATGGCATTAGCACAGTCCGAGTCATGCACATTAGCTTTAACTTAACGGACACAGTCTTAAGCCAGCAGTCATAGTAACATTTTATGTGACAAGCATTATAAAGGTGATTTATCATACACATGTGTGTTGGCAGAATATTTCCCAGAATATTTAACTGTTGGAAGGAAGGGTGGGGGTTGTGGGTGCTCTGGATTAGCTCTGCATTTTAAAGCAACTTGAATGATGGCTGTTCATCGTCCATCTATCGAGCGTTAAACAAACTTCCTGTGAAAATAACGAGCGTAACGAATGGGGCAGCAGAATGTGAGTGCAGAGGCTTAGTCAAGGACATCGGAGGCACGCTGGATCACAGAGGAGAGAAAAGCGTGCCTCGGGCAATGTGCCGTTTTTACTGGCCTTTATTATTTATGGCATAGGGATTTACTCCATCGTCACTGTACTGTTGACAATTTCTGTTGGTCAAATGCTAACCTTGCTGGTGCAGAATCAACACAGTAAATACTTCAACCTCACAACACATTATAGGCCTAGTGTACACCCAAGAGCCAGTTAGTCAGTCATGATTACTATATACAAGACCATAACATAACAGTAACACAGCACACTATATATCATGGGGTTCTTGGCCACTTTTGTACCATATTCCTAAGACACATTTATGATATATTTAGTTAAATTCAGTTACTGTGCTTCAGTTACTGTGCTGAAAGCTATTGTTCAGCAGTAGCCAGTGGGTCTTGTGGAAAGTGCTTACGTTTTTCTTAAAACATCAATATAAGAGACTTCATCACTCTCGGGTTGTTTAGCCTGAGGGAGTCACGTCTTAGGCCAACCACCAAATAAATGAACCAAGACGGTGTCCAGAGCTTTGTGATCCTTCCTTGAGGTCCTCAGTGCTGTGTGTGATGTTGAGGCCTTTATTAACCATATATATTCATCAATAACAAAGTCAGGTAAAAACTATTCAAAAATTTGTATTTTCATATTGACTTAAGTCACAGATGTGGGAGGGTTGGGGTGCTGAGGCTCTGCGGTTAATTTCACATGTACACTTACTTGCTGCGATGAGCTAGAGAAAGACTGTTAGCTAACTGTTGACTTTTTAAACTTACATTTATAAATAATCCCCAAAATCCTAGCAACAACTACTTAATGCTAACTAGCCAAATTACTTGCATTTTAGCTAGCTTAACACTGAAGACAGCCGTCTTCACTTTGCTGCCAAATGCCGGCTACAAGATAGGCTTACTCAAATTGTTTATGGCCAAAACAAAAACTACCGGTTATAACTGTTTGCCAAGATAAAGACAAGATACTTACTTTAACCCACCTTTATATTTGGTCAAAATTTCAGTCCCACCCAGCACTGTCTGAATGTGTCTCTGCCGAATCTGCTGCTTTGTGACGCCAGTTTAAACCGCACGCCGCACAGGTTCCGGTCTCACACCTTCACCGCGCTCCTCCTCAAATGTTTTCATGAGGCTGAGCAAATTAATAATTTTGTAAAATATATGTAATTTTTAAACGTCCGATTAAAATTGGGGAGGTAATGTACACTCTGGATAAATACCATAGGACCCTCTCTAGTGGGTCGCGAGTAAAACAGTGAGCGACTGTGGTGTCACAAAGCGGCAGATTCGGCACAGATCGAGACAGGTCGGTGGGACTGAAATACAGGCAAAAATATAAAATATAAAGGTGGTTTAAATTAAATGTATTTTCTGTATCTTGGCAAAGAGCTATAACCAGCAGCTTTTGTTTTGGCCATAAATGTGTTTGTGTTATCACAAAATGTGTTTTTTGTGATATTCTGTAAAGTTTATTGTTAGCTGTATCTGCATAATCAGTTTCATAGTGATAGTTGTTATAGTATTGTATTTTGAATTAAAATGTGCTGTTACACCAGCTTTGACAGATGCTGTGTAAGTGCACTGTTTAACTGACATGTTCACCAGTCATTTCCATCTAACTTTGATTCCTCCTGCTAACTCTAATGAAGGTTTAGCACAACATACTGCTCAAAGTACAGTTGGAGATGCAGACACTGTGCTTCAGCCACGTTCTGGTGGATGTAAAGACACCTGTTTCCCTGTATTAGAATCCAACCACCCCTCCACCCCCTTCATGTAACGAACTCTTATCCCACATCTGTGTGCCATTCTCCCCCAATTCTAGACAGCCCTTTCAAGAGCAGGTCTTTCCAGGCATGTGGCTTCATAAGGTCAGAAGGCAATCAGAGACCCAAGTGAAATACCTCAGCACCCTCACACCCAGAGTACATAATCCACCCAGCAAGTCTGCTGTCCTCATACTTGGTCTCGTCAATGGTTTTTGGAGAAGTGAAGGGTCTGGTTCGGTGTTTAGTTCAAATGCAGGGTCGGTCACAGGATCTGTGGGATCTCTCCAGGCCGGACTTCTCTCATTAGAGGGGGAAGCAGCTCAATGGGGTTTCTCTGTACTCAGCAGGTTCTGATCCACAGGAGACACATGCCTGACCCAAAGCAGAGCACTTTCCCTCTGTTCTTATCGCTTTATCAGAACCATTCGCCTTAAGAGCCTCACTATCTCAAACATCTCTCCTCCTCTCTTAGAAACTCTTCATTTTTGTGTGTAACTGAGTTACACGTCAGTACAGATGTGTTTGTATTTATGACAGATTTCTCACTTTGAAACAGAAACTGCTCTGTGCATTTTTTTCCTACACTCAGTGCTTTGAATGGGTCTGCATTTGGTGGAAGACCCAACCTCAACCTCTGTTCTCCATATCCTGCTTGTTCTCTCCCTCACTGCTTCCCTGTGGAGAGAAAAGCCAAAACAACCAGTGCAGAGAAAGAAATGAAAGCATGGAAGAAGTTGTTACATAGATGGGGAATGCGGGTGGGGAAAGTTTCCTAAGGACTAAGTTTGGATTATTAGTAGCATAAAAATAGCATGTACATTTGAAGCAAGAACAGTGGACATCCAATAAAGAAGAATGACAACTAACGAGTAGAAATAATATCATACCCGTCTGCAGAAAACATTGCACCAATATGATTAAATCAAATGTGAAGTAATGCATTAGTAAATAGAAGCAGAAGGTAGATCAGTTACAATTTTGGCTGTATGCAATAACTTGACATCTGCTAATATATTACTGCTATGATATTTTTTCATTAAAATAAAATCTTGTTACTCATTGTAAAAAAGACACAAGCTGTCTGCATGTTGATGGAGATTTATACACACTTCGGAGTTTAACCGAATTGCTGTTTATTTAATATAGCAACACATGAAGAGGCTCAGCTTAAATGGACTGCTTAAGGAATCCCTGGCGAAGAAAAATATAAACACAAGAGGGCAACAGCTTACCAGAAATGTCTGTCAGCCAGCATTATATGGCCATATTTCTGTCCAGCCTTCCAGGCCATCAGAAGACATACTTCCAATTAAACAACTGTTTTATTTTTAAACTCTCTGTCTTATTGTTCCAGAATTGCAGCGCCTGAGACTGCTCAGGACGACATCTGTTCAACTTCAGAATCTGGCTCCAGCAAAGATCAGTTGCAGCACAAAGGTTTAAGGGATATCAGTCAACAGGATGTCACTCAGAATGTTTTAACAGAGTTAAGCAATGTGGAAAGCAGTGCCTTTTTAATTCTAAGAATGATTTGTAAAATACCAAAATTTGTTTGCAATCAGAAAACAGAAAAGTTTCATATTTTACTGTAGGAGATTAAAGAGCAAATACACTGAGCATTTCTGCATAACTCAATAAAGATAAACAAAGTCATTCAGAGTGGTTTGTTGTGAAGTGCTCCATTCTAGAGAAACATACTGATAAGATTTCTTTATGGTGGTCATAGGAACCAGGAGTAGAGTGCAAATGAATCTATTTACTACTCAGAATGACCTGTGAACCTACATGAGTTTTAATTTGTCATGTTGATAATGATAAAATAGTGGTAAACCTGGTAAAAGTTTTCTTTGGAACTGCATGTGTTTTTGTGAGGTAGCTTTTAGGGACGTCTGGTTCCTATCACCACCACTGTGAAGAATACTGACTCTGGACGTTTCTGTAGAATGGAGCATTTAACATCAAACTACTCTGACTTTGTTTATATGTTAACCATTTAGTAATGCAAAAATATCGAAAAATCAGTGGATTTCCCCTGTAACGACCACATTCATCATCTGAACAAAAAACAAAAATTTTGCACTTTTTAAAATGGTGCTTCACCTTAGACATTATTTTGCCTCTCACAGTACTGTCCATGTAATAGTGCCATAGTATTTTATACAGTATTCAATGTTTCAATGTTGAATTTACACATGGGACCAGTCAATTGGCAATGCTGCCAAATCCATATTCAGGGTATATCAGACCAATAAACGTGAATAATTATTGGAAATAATGTCCAGATAGATGGAGATATGCCAAATTGTGAAATCATGCGCTCTTCAACGAAACATCCAGTCATTACTAGAGCGGCATTTGGAAAACAGGTGTTTCTAATACACAGGGATGTCTCCACGGTCCTCTACCCCCTTCATTTTCTGATGACGATTCAGATCTGATATTTCATGGCTGAAACTGAGCACATGATGGGAGGTGATTTGAGAGAGCAAGAGAAAGAAAAAGAGAGAAGGAAGAGGGAAAAAAAACCCACTCACTTCTGAAGACATCCATGTAATGGATGCTGATTGTGCTTCTAAATCACTGGAGCCTGTGCCTGGATAATGAGGAGCATGGCCGAGGCAAGCAGAGTGATCATAAATACATAGCATTACTGTATTAAAACCAGACATATTAAAATGAGAAATGTAAAAATTATCCACATCCAACCAACCCAGTCTTTCCGTACTTTTCTCTGAGCAGGTGGCATATTTATAAGCATCATAAACGACAAGGTTTAATTGTCATTCACAATATATTTCTTTCTTCTTTATATTAAACAGAAACAACAGGATTTATCATTTGTTATTTATTTATTTAATTTTATGTATGTTTTTATTTTCAGATATCCATGAACTTACTCTCTTTGAAGCACATGGCTGAATAGAGACGTGTTTAAGGTAGACATTGATTTACATTCACTGTCCAGTCCAGAGAAGCAATCTCTCATTCATATAGGAAGAGCATTGCCACATCTCATGACTTTCAAACCTAAAATAGCTACTTTGATCTTTCATTATCTGCTGTAAAAGTGTCTTGTACTGCTTTAGATTCTGAGGATAGGAGCGTATTTGTGTTTTCTTAGTCTACATCCCAACAGATATGACTTTATTTAACAAAATCCTAACAAAAATGTTGTTTTAACAAATTGATTTTGTTTACAGGCTTATGACCTTGACTATTTACATTTTCTGCATATCTGCAATCAAAATGTCCACACCCTACTGGTTTATGCACTTATTTCACAATAACTGTCACATCTCACTACACAGGCTGTCCAAGAAAGGTGTAAACAATATAGATACTGTATTGAATTGTTTATTTATTGAGGTTTTGTGCTTGGCACCTGTACAGTTTTAAAGGTCTAAAAGGATATCTGCTCTCATGTGTGTTTTTTTAGGTCACCATTACCTGGCCATATAACTATATCGTCACTTAGTATTAAATACTTTGTTATCTACAGCACTCCAAAACATACTTTTATTACTCTGGTTTCCTATTTTTCCACACAACATGAAAACTTGTCTTGCGTGCACTCACCATTACTTATGTGTTTAAAAAGGTAATCCACTCAAAATACGGATAGGCAATTTCTGATAAAATAGGCAAAGAGGGTTTACCAAAAACAACAGTCCTCGAAATCCAAAAATCAGTCACTGCATGCCAGCGTCCTTCAGGTGAACTTTACAAAAGATGCACTTTCTATTGGTGTTAACTGTATGCTTAAGTTCTTTGGCATCACTGTGTTTCATCTTGTTGAACATTTCTCAGTTCTCCTTTCATCACAGTCCTTTAGGAGACATCACTGCTGACATTTGCAGTTTCCAGTTCTCTGCCACTATTTTGCAGTGAATTAAATGTAATATAACAAAGATTAAGCATAAACAAAACATAAACAAGGGCAGTTTTGAGTGTCTCTTGTGCACAAATACTACTTGAGATAAGAAATGATTCACTGAGTCCATTATTGCACCAAATCTCACTAGAATCTTTCAAGAGCACCCTCATAAGACAGAGACTTCACTTGCACCAATACAGCTCTGGATTGAGGTTGGAAATTGTGAGAGTAAGGAGGGCGGGTCAATATCAGCTTACATATATGCCTATTTGGGCATGTATCATGAAGGAAACAGACATAAATAACATATCTAAAGTCTGATTAGGGAAATTTAAGGCCTGGGCGTATTGAGATGATGAGTTCCTTTTTTTTTAAAGGACTGCTCTGTACCTTTATACATCAGAGATGAATGAAGATGGATTGGGTGTTCAACCACAGGCAAACTGCCTTGCTCTTCAAAACACAGATCAAAAATCTGGTTTAAAAAAATAACGAAATTCCATAAGAGCTGAGAATTGAATTGCTATGGTCTCTTGCTGTGATGGTGCACATTACTCTGTTTTTTTTTTCTTTCAAACCATGTGCATGGACATTTGAGAGGAGGAGCCATACTGGCGGCCATCACAGGCCGCAGCCCCCTGCTGGCTACTGGTGGGATTTCCGATCATGTGCATGCTGTCCATGCTGCTGCTGGATAGGTATTGGCGCTCAGCGAAGGCTCCGGCTGAAGAGGAAGAGCACAGCAGGCCTGCCTGAGGTTTCTCTGGGCTGGCTGCCAGGCGCGGTGAGGCTGGGAAGTTGTATCCGTACAGGTTGTAGGGATTGTGCAAGGAAAAGGCATTATACGAGCCCTGCTGCACATGATGATGGCTCCCAGTGAACATGTGGGTGGAGGAAGGTGAGGTTCCTGGGGAGGAGGAGGAGCCAGAGGCTGAGCCCGCCCCTGCCTGCATCACGTACTGCAGCTGGGAGGCAGGGAAAGATGCCAGCTGGCCTCCATAAGCGTCCATCTTACCGCCACCACCGCCTCCACTGCTACCACTGGTAGCCAGCGAGGCGTGAGTGCTACCCTGCATACCTGCTGCTATTAAAGAGGAAGTTCTTTGAGGCAGAAAGGAGTCTGAAGGCTGGCCGGACGTTACGCTGCCTCCTGCCGTTTGGAGGCGGCCATAAGAGCCTTCGGACAATCCCCCGTAGCTCTGCAGGGCGGCCATGTTGCT
Source organism: Colossoma macropomum (assembly GCF_904425465.1). Classification (NCBI taxonomy): domain Eukaryota; kingdom Metazoa; phylum Chordata; class Actinopteri; order Characiformes; family Serrasalmidae; genus Colossoma; species Colossoma macropomum. The sequence continues at coordinate 23,524,177 of NW_023494784.1, read as the reverse complement.
CCGGGCGCAGGCAGGATACTCAGACAGACCCAGGTTGCACAGCTGGCTTTCCCTGCAGCCCACATTGAAGGTGTTGGGCGCGAGATGAAAGGTGGGAGGCGAGCAGGAGGGGGACAGGAGGTGGGCGGCGCTCGATGGAGATGGTGTACCAGTGCTGGAGGTAGTGGGAGAGGTGCCAGTGCTGCCTCCTGAAAAAAGGCACAGTTAGCCAAAATAAAAAAGGTCAGTAATACAAAACATGAAACCATACAGTACAAACACAAATGCAAAAATAACACAGGATACAAAGACATACTGTATATGCACATAAGGCTTATATATAGCACATCAGAACACATCCAGAAGGAACCAGGCAATCAGAGCCAGCTCTAAAAACAGCCGTACTAGCCAACAATCATACTGAGAATGATCTCTCATTTCAATCTGGGAAAAACGAGCAGTCGCAGAGTCTCCTAAGGGCAAAGCACTGCATCCTAAACATCCTCCAGGAATAAGAGAGAGCCTGTTCAAGATTGGCAATAAATGCCACTTGGAGGCATATAATGGGTCATATATCTCCAGAGCAGTAATCTGCAAAATCTCCTCACTCATAAATAGCTGACAAATTTTCTTTAATATTCAGCTATTATCTAAGAGCTGAAATGATCTTGAAAAAATACTGTGTGGCAAATGTCGTCATGTGAATGTGGCTTGAGTTTAGAATTGGATATCTGGTCAAAGGCCGCCATATAAAAAACAGTATTCATAATGTAGGCACATGCAGTTAGAGAGAGGGAGAAAAGACGCTTGGCAGATGCATCACAAATAAGTCAAAGTCTTGGAACTGAATGATCACTGTGTTATATAAATCACATATTTCTTTATTAATGAGAATTTGGCCTGCACTCATTTTGCTGTTGTCAAAAAATAAAGAGTGTATGGTAAGGAGGGGAATCATGCATTTCAAAACAATTCAGGATTCGCAGTCTTGGCTGCGGTTTGGGCCAGCTCCATATGCCTTCGATAATCCAGCTGAGCTGTGCTGGTTCTGTTCTGCTGGCGGAGGCAGAGCAGAGCTCAGAGTGATGTCATGTTTTTCCCCCTGTTGTCGAGCAGGGCTGAGAGAGGCTTCAGAGGTGCTGGGGGAATAGCTGATTACTTAGAGAGAGCTGCCTCCATTGCTGGAGGGGCAAGACTGTGGAAGTGGGAGGGGCTCGGAGTACCAAAAGTTCATCAGTGGTGCGAGAACTTTAATTAACATTCAATCTTTTTGGAAGAGTTAGTGATGATAAACAGATGTCTACTCAGACAAAATATTGGCTTCATGTGCCTGTTACTCTGCAAGAGAGAACCAATAATATTGCATTTACAATTGCTTGCCAGGACTTTAGATATTAGCCCTGGCTAAGAAAGGGGGACAGTGACTATTACAGTGCCGTTTATCCAAGACGGGTCAAAAATTGGACAAAAATGAGATGCCATGTCAAAAGTCACAAATTTGGTTTGTAGTGCCACAAAAACTGTAAAGCATGATTGGACCCGTCTTGGATAAACGGCACTGTAATAGCCACTGTCCCGCTTTCTTAGCCAGGGCTGATATCTAAAGTCCTGGCAAGTTTGTTTGTTTTTTTACAGAATTTGAAAATGAATTTTGATGATGAATGATATGGTCCAAAATTACTTGGGGAAAAAAACAATTCAAAGTTAAAAAGGTTTTTTCTTCTGTAAAGTTAGTTTGAAGACAGCACTGCTATATTTGATCTCTGTGACAGGTAACATTATTATCATGATGACACAATAAAGGTGTTTTTTTAGAACTGTATATAAAGTAAAGCCACTTAAATGTATTGAGATCCAAATTGAAAAAGAAAAAAATGTGTTTTCCCCATGTACAAATATACACACCTTGCTGTTTCTGCATGTTAGTGAAGTCCTCAAACGTAAGCGTCCTCACAGGTGGTCTCCAAAAGGCATACGTTTCCATGATGGCCTCCAGACCAGTCCTGTGTAAAAGAATGTGACAGAGAGAATAGTGGAAATGAGGAACACTGGAAATACCGAGGAATACAGGTGCTGAAAAACTCGTGTACAAGATAAAAAAAAACAACGAAACGAGAGAGGTAAAGCAATGAGAAGAGAGGGAGGTAGAAAGACAGTGTGAAACGAGAGAAAGTGTCAAATCGTGTGCGTGAAAAAGAGAAGGCGCGATCGAGAGAAGGGGGAGAGGAAGAGGAGGAGAGAGGGAGTTAGCGGAAATCAGAGCCTGTAAAAAGGAGCAGCTTTTTACTGTGCACATAAATCTGGGTGATGTTTCATCTCGGCTCTGTACACGGCTCTCCTTCCTGTGTGATTTACTCCCGTGTGCTGCTCCCGGCCGAGGCACAGGGAGAGCGGGCCTAGCCCTGTCCCAGGCCGCCCCGGCCCACACCACACCGCTTCCCTTTAGGGGCTGTAACTCTCCACTTACTGCTGCTCGTTAGGCACACACGCTAATAACACGGACCGGCTTTGGCCACAACTGCACTCAATCACAGAGTAATCCCTCCATACCAATGGGTCAGGATCTGATTCATCAAAATAAAAAATAACATGACTGAATGCAGGCCTTCAAATTGATGGAACTGCCTGCACATTTTGGCTAAATAACAACGATTAGACAAATCTACTGGGTTTGATCCCACAAGCAGTAAAGTGTTCTTCAGTATACATGGTGTCCTGGGGATAAATGGAACTGTGGTTACTGTTACTGTGTGTCTAATCTACGTTTTTATTACCCAAGCAGGTTTTATATTTTCAAGCAATAATATGAGTTAAATAAGGATATATGTGTGAGTAAATAAATTTTCTCTGTATAAATATCTTACTCCCAAATAATCTTTTCATCTGTATTTTTCTGCAATGAAAATCTAATGCTAGTTCATAAATCAGGCCCTCTATTGTTTGAAAAATGAAAAAAGATGTCTCAAATATCTGTGCCGATAATGCTCTCCAGATGGCAGCCTGCTTTCATGTGCTGAGGGCCTGCTCCAGCCTTTCCCTCGTTATATGATAATTCAGGCTCACATCTTACAGTGATGGAGAGAAACAGAGAGTGGAGTGAGAAGCTTGCAGGAGAAGAAGGTGGAACAATACAGGAAAATGAAGAGCGGATGAATGTACAAGACACGAGGAGATGGAAATTACGAAAGAGGGTGGGGGTGGGAGGGGGAGCGAGATGGCCCTAAATCAGATGCCACTATCACAGATCAACCAAGGTTTTCTTGGCAGGCAAAGGAGCGAGTGATTTTTTTGTGGCAGGACATATGGGATTAAGAGGATTCCCTGGAGGATTATTTCCATATTAAAAGGCCCCGTTTGCAAAACCTGTTTATTTGGTCACACAGCATGGACAGTACAGTGGAGGGCTCAGTTACACTGAGAGCTCATGAAAATTTACCTATTTCTCCCTGAGTCCCGGAATCCTTTCGCAAACGGATTGCGGTCAATCTTTAGCCGGGTGATCTGCAAGAAAAGAAGAGGAAACCAAAATTAATTTACGTTTCTATTAAGGATAAAATAATATTAAGTCAGCACAGCCTGTTTCACAAAAAGGCTATCACTTTCACTTTAAATTCCTTCAAAACATTTGGTCAGGAAAGTTGCAGAAGTGCAGAAAATGCTAGCTGCAATGTTTGGAAAGTTTCTCTACACTCTTAAACGTAGAGGTTTCTAAATAGTTCTTGGCTTGGACGTATAGCTCCAGGAAAACCCTTAATTGGTATAGAATCTTTACATTATGTGGAGGTTCTTTGCACTTGCACATTGAATGGTTCTTTGGGGAACCAAAATTGGTTCTTCTATGGCTCCAAGGAATCCTTTTTTGGCACCTTAAGAGAGTACTGAAAGGTGCTATATTCTGACAGATGGATACAGACCTGTTGGTTTTGGTAAGCTGTGACTGTGGTGAAAACAGTCTCGGGGAAGCTGAAGGTTTTCACTCCCTCCCCGCTGGGCACTGGTTTTGTCGGAGAGAGCTCGCTGCTGAAGTCCTTCCGGATTACATGGACACGAGGTTGATATTTGTGCATGGAGTGTAGGATGATCTACAGGGAAAAAAAATATGATTTATGTTTCTGATATTTGTCCTATCTGTACAGTACTACGAAAAAGACCACCTTTCATTTATTTAATTTCCAGTCAAAATGGACATTAAGTAAGTTATTTTTAGGAGATACTTTTGCGAGTATTAGATATAAGATCATCTACTTGTATAAGGAAGGAGAAAGTCATAAGAAAAGAAATGAAAAAACAGAGGTTTTCAAAACTTGAATTATAAAAATATATAGAGAAAATGGAAATCAAGCTGCACTCTTGACTGAGATCTGAAAAAAAAAACAGGTGTTTCTGTCCATCATTCCACTGTGAGAAGACAACTCAACACTATGAGTCTGAAGGGATGTGTACCCTCTCAGAAAAAACTCCCTCTGGACTCTTCAGTTTTCAATTCCACTGAAATTATATATTTTAAGTATATACTTTAAACTTGTCTCCATGCTTTTGATTTCATTGTTATGTTTTAAAACATTATGTTACACAGTTAAAAAAAATAAATAAAAATTAAGGGACACGGTTAGACCTTGAAACCATTCCTGTACCTTTGAGGGTACATTTACATTGTTTGTACCTTAATGAACAAAAATTTACCCACATGGTACCTTTTTTTCTGACAGTGTAGCTGTCAAGAAGCCATTAGAAAAGGAAATAAACAAAAAAAGAAAAAATGGCAGGTAAAAAAGAAGCTGCTAATGTTCCAGAGAGAGTCCAGACCTCAACATCAGTAAATGTGTCTGGTATTACTTAGATCATGAGAAGCAGAAAATGCTGCCAACTTCTAAGACCAAACTTTGGAAGTGTGGAAAAAAATAATTCTCTGCAGATTTCTTTGAAAAGATGAAAGCAAAATTTTCAAAAAGAATAAATGCTGTAATAAAGGTAACAAGTGGACACACTAAATATTGAAAAATATTATATTTAGTGCTGGAGATGCAGTAAGTTGTGCAAATAAACATTTTCTGTTTTTTTCCTGACACTGAAAAATAAATAACTTGTACTTGATGGCTGTTTTGACTGGAAATAAAATAAATGAATGGTCGTTTCTGACTTTTGTACAGTGCTATACATTCATCTACATTTGTGTCATCATGTATCCCAATGAATATGAAGGCAAAAATGCAGAGCCCTGAGTCGACCTATACTCAGCCCACGGTGAGTATTTCACACCGCTGCACCGGCGTCAGTGGCTACAGCCTCCCCTCCAGCCTTTAGTCTGTTTTTCATTAATCCCGGTGTCAAAGGGGCTCCCCTGGGCCAGCAACAACCAAGGGGGTCAAGATAGAGAGCAGAGGGATTTGCAAAACAACTCCAAAGATTGGTGACAGTAAATGTAATGTTCCTACCCCACCGTCTTTACCTTATCCAACTGCATGGCCCAGGAGATCTTAAAGCTGCCTCGGGGTAAGACTATACCACCTAAACCCAGGGGAACCTAACTATACAGAGCCAAGAGAAGTGTGCCGAACCGCAATCAAAGCATTAAATTAGACTTGACTGAGTATAAGACATACTTCAGCAACAAGTTAAGAGCATAAGTTTCTATCTGACACAAGGTTGTGCTAGAAACCAGTAGTTGCTGTCATCATAAACCTCATCTCTGAGGTGAAGAAATCTTACACGAGACGGAAAAAACGTTGACAACATGTTATTCCAAGTAGTTTTAGACCATTTCTATTGGTCCATTTGTCATGAAGTGCTCACACAATGTAAAAAGCAACTTGCATTATCAAAAGCTAGAAAAATAATATAAAATAAAAATTAAACAACCACAAATGTTAGAGTTACAAAGTTTTGATACGACGGTGATCAAATGGAAATTTGTGCTTTTTAAAATTTTCAGAAGCTTTCATAAGATCTCCTGATCCGTTAGTACTGTCACATTTGCTGTCTTGTGTGTAGACCACAACGGCAATCGTTGTTAATCAGGACTTATCTTAAAAATACATTTATATTTGTACATGCAGTGCTCCTTAAGAGAATGGTCAGTGTGAGTATGAGGAAGAGGAGGGTAGTTGAGAAAGGGGTGGATATTCCATCATAGCGAGGTGTCCCACACAGGACGTTCCACTGTTAACTTGCACTCCGCCTCTCCGCCTCCAGGCGAACAAAAAATAAAGTCTCTTTTTACGAGGCTGTGGTCGAAGAAAAAAGGCCCTTCTCCCATTTCCAAAAAAACACCAGCCCTCTGGCGCTCTAACACCCATATGTTATTACATTTGTCAGAATGGTAGAGCGATAGCATCAGCCATTCAAACAAAAACATCTCCATATGCACAGAAGATGCCAGTGGAACTCGGCATCACCTTCGTTTCAGACAGCCATTTTAAGCGTCTAAAATGCAGAGCGAGTCTCAATCCTGGCATAAAGAATATATGCCCTGTTAGGCTCGAATTAAGAATGCAGGCCTTGAATAGATGCATCGACTGCTTCACATTTCTGAAGGCCCGATGGTCACAATAATCAAAGCAATCTGACTTCACAGACTTGAAGGAAAGCCTTAGACTATCTTTTTCCCATTGCTGTGTCAAAGCTTGTCATATTCAATCCCAGTCAAGAAAACATTCAGGAACAGAGGCCAAAGTGACTTAAAAAATAATACAGCAACTACTAACTTATTCTCTCTGTGATGAACTCTCCGCAGGCTTTGTAGCACAACACTCAATATCTTTTCTGGAACTGTGAGACAAGCTCAGGCCTTTCTGAAACCATACTGAGCCCATTAGGCATGTTCGCCTTGTGAGTGTTTCTCGCTCTCTCTTTAATGGAGTTAGATGTATCACCCCATTTTTCTACATCTCTGTCATTGTGATGATATATATCCATGACAACCCAGCAGGATGTGCTGGACATCACTGAGTGTCGTGTGATGCTCCCTCAATAAAACCGTCTCTGTGCACTCCAACAAAGGGAATCGCATGCGCAGAGCGCGCTTTATCAAATCAGGGAAAAATACTTTGGACAGTCCAAATTACAGCAAAGTTCAGTCAGTCATTCTCTAAGTCAGGTTTATGACTCAGGCCCAAGGTAATGAGATCTGGCTGGCACGCTTGAGTGCAATTCAAACACATCAGGAAAAAACATGAATATTTCTCCAAACAACACAGCAGGCCCGTACTCTGCTTTGTAGCCAGTGGTCGTTCAATTCGGACACATAGGAAGCATTTGTCAAGTGCATTCGAATCCTTCGTTTTCCATTTTTCGCCAGTCCCCCTGAGAGTAAGTTGAATAACATTTTTCTTATGGAAAGAGGATACAGATGTCAGGAGAGTCCATAAGGCATGTGATCCATCAGCTAGCGTCTGGGTTATGAATTTTGTGGTGTGGAGGTGTGTGCTAGAGCAGGTGCACAGCCAATCCCCTCTCTCCACTCACAGGTGTGAAAACATTCACCAAAGCAGAGATCCATTACACATGTGAGCAGTTTATAGGTGAGTATTTGTCCTGACAGGTACTTCGTAATGTAAACTGCAGAGCAAGCTTCATTAAAAATCATAGATCTGACTAATAAAACGTGGGAGTTTTGATTTTACTTGAGAATCATTTCATATACATACAGCATTTCCATAGCAAAGTAGTGAAAACATTAAAAACTATTCAAATAATTATGCTGAAATGCCCAAAGATGTGGAGATCTAATATTTTTTGCTGAATAAAAAGCACTTAGTACATGTTTTTATGTTTACATTATATCCTTGCAGATTCTGCAGCCTCCACATTTACAAATTTTGTATGTCGTTCTGGGTAAGTGCACTGAAAAAAAGTAATGCATTGAATTTGATTCTAATGTGCACATAATTTCCATATGAAAAAAATATATTACTAGGGTTGCACCGATATAGGAATTATGGGCTGGTGCTGATGTATGTGTTTGCTGTAACATTTATTTCTGTAAAATGAATAAAATTAATTTAGCCTAAATGTTCCGCACTTCCACGGTACAATAATTATGTCATCAAGTATTGGTTAAATCTAAACAGCTGATATTTTTTAACCACTTGTTTGCCAATTTAGACATAATTGCCATCATCGTGTACCCTACACATTACATCAAAATCACATTTATTGGCAACTATAAGTAGACTGAAAGGAAAGATGGTCTTCAAGTACACTGTAAAAAAATGGCTTGTCAGATCAACCTAAAAAAATTACTTAAGGTGGTAACAAGTATACTCACTAGTTTTATTCAACCTAAATAAATACTTTGAATGAACTATTCTTTCAATGTAATTTTTTGAGTTGAATAAAACTAGTTCAGTTGCTAGTTACTACATGAAGTCATTTTATTAGGTTGATCGGATGAGCCATTTTTACAGTGTAATATTTTAAAATATTTTTAAATACTTTCCTTGTATTATTTTTTCCCCTGATGCCCACTTACAAGAATCTCTTCATCCCTTAGAATTAAACAGGCTGTATTTTTGTTACTGCGCTTTTAAGACTGATATATGTAAATGACTTCAGTTCTGACTGTTTACCCTGTAAAATACTTCTTAGGAATACAGCTCACGTCAGCATATAGGCTTTATAGGAGGATACGTGTAAATATGTTGGATTCGTGACATTACAAAAACAATGAATTCAGGAAGGGCTGTTTTTGTAGCTTATTTTCCATATATGGAGTGTATGACCTGAGGTAGGTATGTTTTGAAACTTTAACAATGTTTACAAAAAGTGTTTAAATAAGTGAGGATATGGGCCTTTAAGTAGATATGATGTACCCATTTCAGTAAATTCAACAGATGACTCTTTTTTTAGTGTGGATCTGCTAAATGAATAACAAAACGAATGTATATGTGTTAAACTCACATGGCCTTGGTCATCCAGCTCATTGTTGGTGAGTTTGAGCTTGTCAAAGCTGACCACCTGTCTCATCCACGTGTCTCCAGAGGCCAGTGAATCCGGGTGTATATAGACACGTGGAGGCACAGGAGAGTCCGCATTTCCTGCAACCATCCACTTCGAGCTGTGATACACATACCTGTAAATGCAGAGATATGATATAAGATACAGTCATGCAGCACATTAACCAATTTGATATCCTATGACTATATAATAGACCGAATCGGAATTGATGACCATGGCAGGGACACACTGTGCCAAAAAAATCAGCTGCGTGAAGCTGATGAAAGTGCAGTGCCAGCGTCGATGTATATACACAATACCAAATACCTAAATAAGAAATCAAATGTTCTCTCACTAGAAAGTCCTAAATTAAACCTCTGTTGTAACATCGGATATGCAATTTGTAACCTTTGGGTCTGCTCCCAGCCCTCTCTGTCTAGTTGTTCTCAGTGCATTCTCCATGCTGACTGTTCTGAAGGCTCTACACTCTGCTGCCTGAGGCACAGCTGGTTGCCTTTAGTTCTGGCTATGAGCACAGTTGAAAGTGCTTAGCTGTAACGCCTTTGCCAAAGTCATCACTCAGCCCTAAAACATGGACAAAACGCTCATTTGGCCCTGTTGTTATTGCTTGGCAGCGCTAAACGTCCTCTGCGTCCCCCTTACATCCCCTTACAGCAGCCTTCAACACACTTACACACACACACGTACGCACTCCAAACGTATTCATATACATATTCAAAATATTCAATTCATATACTTTACAGTGCAAAGGTCTTAGGCACCTAATTACATTGTTTAAAATTATTTATCTTGGCAATTCGTGTGTTTTTGCCTTTACAAACACCATGTAGAATTAGAATAAATACAAATAAACAAAAGTACTGTCAAACATAGTAGTAGTTGAGCTTGTTTGAAGAACAATTCCATCACCAGCACACTTGATTTAACATAGTAGTTATCAAATAACCAAGTGTTGGACGATAACTACAATTATTACTGGGCTTCCACACAGAGATGTTTGGAACTGGTTAAATGAACACATTGATATTTCATTGCAGGAAAATTTCATGATGAATGGTTCAATAGAAATGCTCCAAAATTACTTGGAATACTTTTTTCACATTAGCTTCCATGGTAAGTTAAGAATGTTTTTTGCTTCTCTTGCAAAGTTACCGTTTTGGAGATACAAGGTTTTGTTTACACAGTGACGATATGTAAAATTATTACTTATTGTCATTCAATGTATAATGAGTTTTTCTGATCAGATAAACATTTACTACCCAGAATAATAGCCTTTTCATTGGAATTTTCTCAGGTGCCTAAAGCATTTACACAGTACTGTATATATAAACAAAAGTACAGTGATGCATCAATAATAGCGATGTATATATATATATATATATATATATATACATATATACACACATACCAACCACCACCCCCACCCCACCCCCCCACACACAGAATACCAGGCGTTTCTGTAATTTCCTGTTTGGAGTGCTGTTTAGGGTTACGCTCTGTGTAGCAGGGAAAGTGTTAAAGAAAGGGGAAACCTAAGCCCCCAAACAGCGCTGGAAATTTGATTAGTCTTCTTTCATCTTCCATAAATCTGCCATCTGGCACCAACACAATCAATAAAGATCCAACTTTATGTGACACCCTTCTGAGAGCTGTGGAGACATAGCTGTCCAGTTTAAAGCTGTATCTGCGTATAGTGTTTAAACAGGGCAATGAGCAAACTAAAAAAAAGTAATTAAAAAGAGATTGACTGTCTTGCAGTGAGTTCTTGACAGAGCTGTCTAGCATGACTATTACCCCTCTTCTCCTTGTGAATCGACACGCTTGAGTCACAAAAATAAAGGCGAGTAAGACGGAACACCAAAAGAAAGAAAGAGAGAGAGAGAGAGAGAGAGAGAAAGAGGGAGAGAGAGCTAGAGAGAGAGAGCGAAAATAGCTATATATACATTGATGAGGTCCAGAGAGAGAGATCCAAGGAGTTGGACAGTTCTGCACTTTCCTATTTGTGCTTTCGAAAGTAGACCATACTCAACTGCCACATTAAAGAGAAAAAGTAATTCAAGAAACACATAAAGGAAGATTTAACAAGTCTAGCATAAACTCAACGTTCCTTAAAAAAGGCAGTGTGCCTAAGTAAAGTGAGTAAATTCCAATAAAGGCCGCGTTTCCAGACCCAGGCCTCGAGATGGATGAAGCATTCCAGTGACAGCTCTGTGCTCCGTTTGCAAAGCCTTGTGGTAAATTCCCCAGCCAGGGAGAAAATCCCATTTAATTTTACAAGATCTTTTGGCTTCTAAAATCCTCTGCGATATTTGGGGCCTCTAAATGACTCTCTTCAGACTGTGCTGCAGTGTTTGAATGACTGTGATTCTATTTTCAGTACAAGATTAATTCAAGCATAATTTGAAACTTGAATAAAGACAACTGGCTCAAAAACACTGTCACACTGATGTGTAACAAATGTCACAAAGTCATAAATTATTTTCAAGCTACCTGCAACAGCTGTAGTGCTGTGGTGCCACATGCTTATTTCTGTCATTATCAGTCCACCCAAGTACTACACAAGTGGTGGACCATGTTTCATGCTTAAGGCACCCGTTTGGATAACATAAAGCATTTTCTACTTTGTTTAATCCTTTAAGCAACTTAAACACCATAAAGTGACAAAATGCCAATGGAACAGTGAATAATATCCTCTCTCTTATATTTCATCTATAAATGCATGAATAAAATTACGTCACTGTTCACAAGACTTAAAAAACAGCAGGAATTTCAGCCTTCCTGGTGAAGGATCTGTAGTGTGATCCTAAATCCCCTTTACTCCTCTCTAGCACATGGATGAGAGTGGATTCAGCTTTTTCTGGAACTCTGAAACTGGTATAAAAATACACGTTTGAGGCCCTGTCAAAATCAGTGTTAAAAAAATGATGTGTTTATTTTGTCATGGTTGAAAAAAGTCTTCATCATGATCTCTGAAAGCAGAAACCTCTTAAATCACCAATAAGGTCAGTTATGTGTCATTATAATATGACTGGATCAATGTGTGACTAAGGTACTTGTTTTAATCCCTTTACTTAACCTGTTCTTTTTGAAGACTGAGAACAAATGCATTATTATAAAGCCTACATGTGATCTTGGGTTCTGTTGAGATGAAATGGATCTGCTGCGAGTGTGATGGAACGTTGTCATGGTGCAGCCGTAATCACAGAGACACACTAAACCGCCCTCGCTGCTGATACAGCAACTCAGCCGTGACTGCTCTGTGTATCTACTGCTCCTGCACGCCTGCCCTCACACACACACACTAGCACACTGCAGTACAGCTCAGTCCAGTGTAGATTCATCATGTACAGCACCATGCAAAAGTCAGAGACCCCCCTTCATTTATGACATTTCCAGCCAAAATGTAAATTATGAACATATTACTGATTTTTCAGGAGATGTTTCTGAGGAAATTATATGTAAAGTAACCAGAGTTTCCAAAAGTAGAGTTCAAAAAATTATTTAAAGACATAGAGAAAATGGGACTCCAACCAACCATGCCTAACAAAGAGCTGGTAGACCACCAAACCTGTTATCCTCAGTTAAACAGTACTCAAAGCTTTCATCTTTAAAAGTGAGGAGAAAATCAAGTGTCACACTTGCATCAGATGTGAAAAAGTCCACAAGTGTTTCTGTTCATCCTTCAACTGTGAGAAGACAACTCAACACTATGAGTCTGAAAGGGTGTGTAGCTGTCAAGAAGCTGATACGGACCAAAAAAAAAAAAATTCACTAGAACACAGAAACTGGACATCTGCGATGTGGAGTAAGATTATATGAGTCTAAATATGTAATTGAGATTATTTGGGTGTTGAGAAGCAGCAAATGCAACACTGAACTTCATATACTTAAAGGCCATTTTGACTCGCAATCATATGGATAAAGGGTGATCTCAGACTTTTGCACAGAATTAACAGCAGAATTAACCAGCAAAGTAGAGTAACTCTCTCTAAAGATGAAGAACCGATGAAGACAACAGCCTCAGTATCCTTCTTTGACCATTTCCTTTCATTGTCCCTCGTTCTTTGTTCAGGCAGAAAAATCTACACATTCTCACATTCTTATATGCTCACCTGTATCTCTTGTTGTCCACAGGGACGATGTCCATGGCTATGTAATACTGCTGGTGAGGATCCAGTCCCACTATTTTAACCCTCATGGCTGGAAACATTCTCCTGTAACAGAAATGAATAAATAAATAAACGCATATACCGTAGGTCTCAGACTACACTGAAAATCTGGTATTTTTTCATTTAAACCTGTAAATAAATAACAGGAGGTTTTAGAGTTATGAAAAACTTATAATGAAGGATAGATATGACAATTAAAATGAAGAGGAAATGTTTGAAATTCTGCACTATGTTTAGGTCACTATTTAAATCGAAGCAAATTTGTGAAAGTGACCATGTTATGGCCTTTGTACAAAACAGTCGGATATCTCATTCCATCCCTTGAAGCTCAGAAGACTCTCAGGTGGATTTGATCTACTAATCAGAGGCTTTTGCATAAACTGGTGGAGTCAATGCCAGCCTGAACCCACGCTGTCACTAAAGCAAAAGAGGGACACGCCACCAAATACTTCGCAGAAACATTCAAAGATTACCTTTCACTTAAACTGGTAGGCTGATAATATCATTTCTAATAAAAAAATTACATTAGAAAGAAATACAAAATAGTAGCATTTTCACCAGTGGTCTCTGACTTTTTGGACCCCACTGTATATACATTTTAAAGTATTTGAGTGATTATTTCAGGATTATAAGAAAAGTTAAGTTTAACATATCCTAATGTGCTAGAAAATCTGCAATCTACAAAAACTCAGAATGTATATATTTTTGTACAAGATTAGAGCAGTGGTGGCAGAGATTCAGACACTTCAAATAAGACCAGCATCCCTATTATCAATAGTATTTGAATCAGATATGATTATACACTTAAACATGCCTGTAACAGTAAAATAAGGGGAATAAGGGTGAAATGAGGGGAATTGAGGATCTGAGCTGGCGCTCTTTCGCCGTTTCCACTCTCTGAAATGTCAGTAAAGTTGTAGCGAACAGTGAAGAGAAGTTGAAGAGAAGCGAAAGGCAGAGTGAACCGGCTCCACACTTTACACTTCAAAGCGCTTTTTCTTTTCATTTAAACGTCGTAAATCTCCCCGTTTATAATGAGAAAAAACTGCTGCTTTTCCTCTCTCTCCTTCTGTCTCTCTCTCTTTCTCTCTGCCTTTTACTTTCTGTTTTTCTCTATGTCTGTCTCTCTCTGTCTGTCTGTCTGTCTCTCTCTCTCTCTCTCTCTCTCTCTCTCTGTCCGTCTGTAGCTCAGAGCAGACTGAAGGTCTGAGTGGACACAGTGTTCATTGCAGCGGCGGTGTGAGTCACACAGGCGGAAGCTGTAATTAGTCTATTGTTCGTTCAGTGACACAAGCAGCTCTTTATTTCTGTGTTTAATTGTATGTAGTTTTTCCCAATAACGTCACTTCTGTTTTGCTGTCCTTCACTGATGTGTGTCAGACTCTGTGAATATGGATCTGTATTTGTGGTGAGGGTTCAATAACAGTTTGTAAAGGCAGAAATCCGCACTGGCTTGGGTGTAGACTTCTACAGCTCGCCATGTACACTGTGCTTTTATTAACAGGATATTAATAGTCACAGTAATACTGCTGTATTTTACTACGCGTGAACATGTTACAGTTAGCTTATATATATATATATATATATGTATATATATATATATATATATATATATATATATATATATATATATATATATACATAAGGCTGCAGAACAACACCCGTGTTTAACTCAGTTTGATGAAGAAAAAAGCCGTAATTTGCTCTAATTCGTCTACAGTGATTGAATATTGTGAAGAGTTATACCTTGGATGAACATGTAAAATAACTTATTATTATTATTATTATTATTGTTATTATTATTATTATTATTATTATTACGTGTACTTTTTATTCAGAATCAATTCTGTATTTCCTATTAGCAGTCACCAACACTAACCTTAATAAGATAAATTAAGTGATAAACTCATTTTCTAGCCATGCTTTGATCGTTTTGAAATATTTCTTCATATTTCTCTGTACTGAAGCGCGCGCTGGAGCTGCACTAGCTGTTTGTGTTCACACCTACATTTTATTTGAGCGTCTGAAAAAGAACTGATGCACTGAATGTGCTTCATTCACATGTGAGAAATGATTTTCTAAGTGAAAATAAGTTAACACGTCCTCTACAGAGAACACACTATTCTGCGCATTTTAATACACGGTCACTGTTTATTTGCTGAATTTAACACTTTGGGGGAAAAAAAACCCTGTAGCCTGTGCAGACGTTACGGCACAGTTTATATTTTATGTTTTATTTTTTCCAACATGTTAAACTCAACAAAGACATAAAATTTGTGCACTAAAATGAGCAGAAACAGTGCCATAAAAATGCTGTATTTTCACTCGCACTCTTGCAAGCTTTTTTTCTTTTGATGCGTAACAATAGTGGAACCTCTTTTTATTGCTGTATGGAACCATTTTAAAGGGTTCTTTAAAGAATCATATACAACGCTTTTTATTATTATTATAGAGAAGAAACATTTGACCGTGCAAAGAACCTTTTACGCATTCACCTGGCAGACTGTCGTCACTAAAAAACCCTTTGAGGACCACTGTTACCAAAGCGCATTCTGACTAGGGTGCACAAACTTTTGCGTACGACTGTACATCAACACAATTATTGCCAAAAGTAAACGAACCAAAAGACAAAACCGTGCTGATGTGATGGATGTCATTCAGAGATAATGTACAGAATGAGACAAACTCAGTGCAGCACTTATTTCAGCACACAGACAAATAAAAGCAAGCGCGGTGGACAGAGTCAGTCCGTCTGAGCGATTCTCAGCTTTAAGCAGCCTTGCTGACGGTGCGGCGCGTTTCTGGTGCTCTCCTGAAGCTCCGCTCTTCTTTCGGGCTGCGCAGTTCTTTCGGGCTCCGCAGTTTTCGCCCAAAAGAGCCGGAACAGTAAAACCATGTATTAGAGGGTTTAATGAGGAGCGGCCCAGAGTGTCCGGTGAGCTGATGTCCTGTAAGGTTCAGTCTCAGTGTCCGGAGCCCTCGAGCCCATATGCAACGCATTATCACCAGAAAACGCCCAGTTTATTTCCTAACGACAGAGGACGCGAGGTGGGTAATGTGTGTATGTGTGAGAGTGTGTCTGTGTGTCGCCCCTTTTATGCCACCGTCTGTGGGGGAGAAATATGTCTTTAATAATGTACAGCACAGTGCCAGTGTAACTGCTGGCCTCCCGCAGGAGTTTTTAAAATCTGGATTGTTTCACTTTCCAAACAGTGTGAGTTGCTCTCTTACCGTCCCGCTTTGGTGATGATCATCTCTGTGCCGATGTCGTGGAAGCGCTTCCACAGATCCGCGCACTGCAGCTCCACCTGAATCTCCTCCATAGAGGCAGCAGCTGCCGCGGGCTCGCAGCACGAGCCTGAGACCACCCCCTCACAGTCCCCCTCCGAGCCCGGACTGCCCGCCGAGTCTGAGGGAGAGAGAGAAAGAGAGACAGACAAAGAGAGAGAGTTAGAGAGAGAAGGTCGGACTCACATCATCAGCATTAAGGTCGTGGTTCGGAACTGCGGGGGTGAAATAATTATTTGTATACACTTTTACAACACAGACTGTTCATAAATATATAATATATAAAAAATAAAATATGCTTGGCCATTAAAACCATTAAAAATTAAAACCATACAAACAAAAAATAAATAAAAGTATAACAACAACAACAACAACAATAATAATAATAATAATAATAATAATAATAATAAACTGACTGAAGTTATTCCTCCGTGACGGCCGATGATTTTTTTTATTTAAACTCACGCAATGAAAAAACTGTTTTTTATGCAACAGTTTTTTTTAAGTTGCCTGAATTATTTAGATAAATAACACTTGCTAATTTAACTAATAAAAGTAAAGGATCAAACTGATTTAAAATAAGACGCTATTCTTTTTTGGAGCAGATTTACACGTCATCAGTGGCTGTTCACAGTGAGAAAAGCGCGTTAGGCGCTCAGCCGCTCATTACAACGAGATCTTTTCATCTGAAAAATCGCGAACTGAAAATTCAGCAGCATCTCTCTGAGACCCATCACACACAAGACGAGCCCTCAGACTGTCGATGAGATACAGTTAATGTGCAGGACCGAATGATTTCTGAATGAATAGAGTTGGAAATACTTACTGCGCGACACAAATGTAGCACGCGCTCTAAAAACTAAATAAATAAACCGGCTGTGTTCAAACAAACATTTCGTCCCAGTTCAAGCCCTGACAGAATTGAGTAGAATAAACTACACGTTTTTCATGTCTCATATGTTGAAATGTAACCAAAGACTCAGCATTCCAGTACAGAGGACGCGGCCTTGAGTGCAGACCAACATCCAGCCTGGTGTCTGAGGAGCGGCCGAGTTCTGCTATTGGCTGTAGGTGAGCGTTATTTATGCGCTGTATTTCTCGTCCTGCACAGAGGCTACTCACATGGGGCAGATTGTTTTGGCAGTACACACAATGCAAATGAGGCTGCACAGAGACTGGCCAACAGCCCGGGCCAGGGCTCAGTGTGTGTGTGTGGAGCCCTCTGAGGACACGTGAGTGAGAGGTACTGAAGCTCATCATCTTCATGCAGATCGTGCACTTTCCTTATCATCAGCAATGCAGGGATAACCTCTCTCTCTCTCTCTCTCTCTCTCTCTCTCTCTCTCTCTCTCTCTCTCTCTCTCTGCTCAGTATGTTCCCTCGACTCAACCTGCCTCTGATCCAACACTAGATCAAGACCAGCACAGCCAACTCGCCACACACACTAACAGCAAAAACACTGCTTAAAATCGAAAAGCATTTAATCCGAATACATACAACACCATGCAGAACAGGCGAGCTCAAACAAGCACAGGTGTGAGAGAGAAGCGAGCAGCGCTTACAAAGTGTGAATCACTTTCTTAATTAGCGAACAGGAGCTGTAAACACTGAGCGCCTTCAGACACACTCTCAGTTACACCTCAGCGCACTGTGGCTCAAATGTGCTCAGAAACATTTTGAATATTAACAATTTATTAGTAACTGTTAGTGTGTATGTGTCTTCTGCATGTCTTTAATTTACATTAACTTTAAATAAATAAATAAATAAATCAATAAGGGAGACAAAACACACAGATGACAATTATAAACCGAGTCACACATAGAAAGATCAGATCGACATGATTAGACTGACTGCGCAGTGTGAATTAATCGTAAGTAAATCAGCGCTGAAGATGCGCTCTCTCTCTCTCTCTCTCTCTCTCTCTCTTTCTCTCTTTAAAAGCAGGTAGTTTGTGGGAATGAACTGAGTCTGAATCCGCGAATTGAATTTGACTGTAATGCGGTCGAGCCGGGCTGTTTTTTTTAAACTTGGGTACGAGGAGATCTAGTGAGCATGAAATTTCAGAGTAACCCAATGCAGCAGGAACACAGACACCTGTTTCCGCTGGATTCCCTTCAATCCCGAGGAGGAGAGAGGCAGTAAAAATAAAGATTAAAACCCTTTTAGGCTGCACACATCTGTCGTCTTTCATTAGAGCCCCCTCTGTGCGGGGTCTCTAACAAAAAATACAAAAAATCAGATTTAGAACGTCCTGATGACGCCACGCTGTGATAATGTGAGGAGCCTCTTCAGGAGCGCCGTCAGAGTCCTACATCTTCATATCCCACTAGAGTAACATTAATGAAGGAATATTAGAATATTAGGATATTTAAATGATGTTAGATTTATAAAACTGTTGTTTTTATTTATTTATAATATATTTATAACGCTTTTAAATTCTGAAACATTCCATCTTAAAATATTGATATTATTTTGTAGCAGCATTAATAAATGGATTAATGAGGAACATTACAGACATGAGAAACATTTTAACAGATGAACACATAACCTAAAGAGAACTTCTTTTCCTGAGCGTAATTTAATTTTTACAGCACAATAGAAACACCACCGAAAATTAAAATTCAAGCTCATGAATAATTAAGAATTCCGATCAACATGCGCTGTAACACCGCAGCCCATACACTTAAATAAAAATGCGAATGTTTAATAAATTTGATCATGTAAATGAGACAGAGGAAGATGAATAATGACACGACAAAACTACATTTGTTCCGCCACTAATTTAGCGCCTAATATTTTCGTGCGGAGGAACTTCAGTTACACATTTCAAAGGGCGGTAAAAACGGGAGTGTGTGCGGAGTGTGTGAGCAGTTTCAGGCGCCCTGGGGAACAGATAAGATCTACTCCTCATTTTCTCTGTTCCTCGCCGTGATTCCTCCACAGCACTCGACGCTTTATTCTGCGATTCTGCTCATGGATAATAGCAGGTGATGGTTTCACTCTTTGCTCACTGCACACACCAGCGACCTCGTCTGAATCACCCACAATTAAGCTGACGCCCTGTGTGAGGGTGCAGGTCTCTTCTGCGCTTTGTTTGAAGACAGAGCAGCGAAAAACGCAGCTTCCAGAATTGAGGCGAACTTTCAGAGAGCATAGGTGAAGCTGCTCTTATCCGGCTCTGCTCTGAACACGACCCCCCTCAACATCGGATACACTCGCAACGCAAAACATTACATCCGTCTAAGAAGGTTTTAACATTTTAAAAATGTTTTTTTTTTAAAAAAGGCATATTTTAATTGCCACAGTGATTGGTGCGATAAAGGTATTAAACGGGCTGAATGTTATTATGTGTGTGGTAAAGTGTGCTGTGATGAGCTCTGAAAGGCCTGCAGTCACTCCTCACGCACAGCCCTGAAAACGCCGAGCCCGTGCTGTGACACAGCTCAGCGGAGAAGACATTCGTTAAAATAAACACATACGCAGTCCACAGTGACCGCCTCTTTTTAATTAAACGCTCCTGATTAAAATTCAATTGTAATAAAATGTAAAAAATAAACCACACTGTACACTGGGCTAATATACTTCAACTCGATTTACTTATAACGCTTATCATTTTCTTATAGCAGTGCTCATCTGTCTGTCTGTGTTTACTGAAGCAGTATATTAATCATGATACTGTTAAATCTCTGCTTTAATGAAGTGTAATTAATATCCACAGCAGTCTACTCACCTCTCTGAGAGCGCGAGCGCTAATCACCGCTCTGAAAAAATATCGCGCATTGTTTTTATTTTCAGCTTTTCCTGAGATCGATGGCCATGTTATTGTTTAAAAGCAGGCTAAACGTAGGACGTTGGTGGTGAAAAGGCTGGAGTTCAGTCTGCTGAGTGAAATCGGGATCCTACAGGAGGCGGACTGGTCATGGAGAGACTAATGAAGTGCTGACTGGAGCAGCAGCAGTTCAGCTCTACAGCTGAGATACACACAAACACACACACACACACACACACACACACACACACACACACACACACACACATGTGCATGTCCGCCTGCCTTCTTAAACACACAAGCTCAAACACACACGCACGAGGCCTAAACTCAGAAGCGACCTGAAACCTTGGACCAGGCCGAACTGGACAATGTAGAAGAGCATAAAGTGACTAGAGTGTGGGCGATGAAGATGTTTTGGCTTATTTACAACTCTGTAAAGAAGTGTCCTTCCATCTTACAGGATCTTAGACAATAACGGCCCTGTTATAGTTTTCTATGTGTTATAATTTTGAAACTAAACACGTGATTAATGGAGGTGAAGGATGGTGTAATAAAGCTCAGTGTGTCTGGAGTGAGTTCTTCAAAAACACATCGGACACTGCAGCGGTCAGCGCGATCTTACATTTAGAAATTGGACCTCTTTAATCGTAAAGAAGTATTCGTAAAAGTATTCATATTAAAGGCTTTTAGCTTGAATATAAGCTGTTATATGTGACCAGGACATTTCTACAGAACCACGTCTATTTCTATGAATTATGACTAAAACCTAATTTCTCTTCTCTCAGCATTAAAACTAAAATTAAAAATCACGTCGAGAAAGCATCCTCCCTTCATTCCCCAATCGGTGCAATTAATTCTCGCCTTTTAAACTAACATTAATCACTCAAAATGGATTTAAGTCATGGTTGCAGTGATATAAAAGCACGTGCATTAATATAAAAAAAACGTTATTACGTATTTTATGATCTAAAACGTCCGAGTAAATTACACAGTCGCTGTAATGTAACTGTCACAGTGTTGCAGTCACCGTATAGCTGCGTGCATGTGCCCCTCTGTTAGTGACTTTGTAAAACCGCGTTCAGAATTAGAGGGCCCAATACAGGCCTTTTGGGCATAATAACCATTTCTAAGATGATATTTCCATTCTCACTCAGACTAACGTGCTCTTAAACATCGACCCCCTCGCGACTCTATGTGTTCCTGTTCGGGCAGCGCGGGTGCAAATGCAGCTGAGCCGCGGTGGACTAACCGGGGTCTATGTCCAGACAGTGCGCAGGGTCCTCGGCGTCTCCCAGCTGTCCGTTGGCGGTGAGGCTGTCCATGGAGAGCTGCTGCAGCTCCTTGTCCTCCCAGCCCCGCAGCTTGCGCTTCTTGTTGGAGCCGATCAGGGCCTCCACGGAGAACGCGTGCGCTCTGGAGCTCAGCGCTGCGGCCGAGCGCCTGCGGTCACTCATCTCTCCCTCCACTCACACACTCGCGCACACACACACACACCCACTCTCTCTCACACACACACACACACACACACAAGACGCCTGCAAACTCTGAGCGCGAGCCAAACTCTCCGGCGAGCAAAGTAATCCAAAACGAGAGTCTACTTCGTACTTTGTACGCGCCTGAAAGCGTCAGAGGCCATTCCTGAAGAGCAGCGGCGCCTCCACACCTCTCCCTCTCTTTCCTCTCCTCAGTCTGGGCTTTCTCTCCTCTAGCTCGCCGCTCTGTCGCTCCGCTCGCTCTCCGTTTCTCTCTCTGTCTCCCCTTCCTCCCTCTGATTGATACTCACTGCTGCTGAAGTTTTTTTTCTTCCTCCAAGCGTTGAGCCTCTAACTCCTTGCCAGCCCCTCCGCAGCCAATCAGAAGCGCCGAGGGGGAAAGAACCAAAACACGGGGGCCAATAGGAAAAGAGGACGAGAAACTTTCATCTGCGGCTGCAGAGTCGCCCCACAGCCTGGACACGGGGAGAGCACTGTTAGAGCTCATTTAGCTTAGAAAAAGGAGTTTCAGAAAAACCAGGGACTTTACAGCAGCGACCTTAGTGCTGAATCTGATCATTTTCAAAAAAAAGGGGGGATTTCTCCGGGTTTGTGTAGTTGCCTCGTGCTAACATTCATGCTGAGCTGGATTTTCTCGCTGTCAGTGCAACATTTCTCACCTCAAATACAACGAATCGATCATTATCAACAGCTAACACGTAATAATAATTAATTAATTAATTTGCATTAATGCACCTACAGACCTCAGATTTCAAGCAGACCCTTTCTACAGCCCGTATTTAGGATCATGAGCTCCGTGGTTTTGGAGTTTGAACACAGTTGACCGTTCAGGTAAACCGTCCTCTGATTCCTACATGAACTCATTGATATTTGCACTTTAACTGCACATTAACCGACTGAAACGTGGCGTTACATGTGTTTCACATTAGTACAGAAGGATGTTTCATTCAGAAGAAAAGTGTAACGGAACGATGCGCTCAGTATTTCTGTAGATAAAAGACACACGGTTAAAATTTCGATCATGAATTAAATTGAATTTAGTGCTGATTGGTTAGTGTATTATTAACCGTGCGTTACCTTTTGTGCGGTTTCCTGTAAATAAAATATTACGTAGTGGCAAAAAGCGAGGAAAAACTACAAACAAGCAAATAAACACACACACACACACACACACACACACACACACACACACACACACACACACACATATATATATATATATATATATCAGTCGAGGTACGTTTTAATCATATTAATGACGTGTAACGGATGTGAAGGGCGGCAGGTCACTGTCTGATGATAAAACTGGACAGAAGAAACTAAGACCGCCCTCAGAGGAAAATTATTCTTATTTTAATGAAAATACATCAGGAGTAAAAACTATCTGGCCCAGAAGCGCCGCCAGTGCTTCCCCACGCAGCTGTACGCTGTACATCCGACATTTACCAGCTCCAGAAACAGAAACTGAAGTTTGCTGGACTCAAACTGATGTGAAGTTAAACGCTAAAGTGCGAACACAGGAGGCAGAGCAGGTGAAGAACTAACAGAGCAGAATGAAACAAAACACAGTGAAGAAGTCGTGAAGATTACTGCTTCATATAAATAAACATAAACAACATTATTACGCATTATTAGATGGAAACTAGGCCCACAGGTCCCAGTTCTCTGTGGAGTAAATGAGTACAAGTAAATTCTTATTGTTCAACTCTAAACTATCCGGATTGTATTTCGTTACAGAAACGCGGCTGATGATTAACAAACAAAATATAAACAATAATTAATTTGGTACTATTAATTAATTATATCCACGTGCTTCGTTGAAATAATGTAAAACAAGTAATGCCTTATTAATGAATGGCTTCTGCGACGGTCAGCGGCCTGTGAGGAGCGTCTGTAAGTCTGTTTTCCGTTCCGCTGCAGCCCACAGTCCAACACCCCACTACTGCATTTAAACAAACACGGACAGACAAATCCTGCAGCAGCTAGAATCGCTTTTGAAACGTAAAAAAATCGTTTATTTAATCGTATTATCGTTAATTTAAAAATAATTTTAAAATTAAACCCAAGCCTAAAAAAGTAAAAGCATACGCATTCATATTTTACATTAAAATTATGTACAAAATTGCATTAAGCGATCATATTTTACATTACAAGTACGCACAAAATTTCTACGCAAATTCTCATTCTATAGCATGTTATCTACAATTAAAAACTACAACCATACATACAAAACCAACCTGGATCACCTGGCAAGCAGTTTTAGACAGGCTCCTCCAACAACCAGGCAAACCCAACTTTGCAGAAAAACTACAGTTCTTACATCACTTCCGGTGTGCTACTTTTTTAACTGTCCCAAGAACAACATTCTACATTTTCAGAAAATGTAGAGGTTCCCTATTTAAATACTAATGCAAATTGAGAAATGAGAAAAAAACAAAGTGGTTTCTCACAGTAACCACTGTGCCTGAAAGGGTTAAGCGATCATATTTTACATTACAAGTGCGCACAAAATTTCTACGCGCGTTCATGGCTTATATTAAAATTACACACAAAATCAGACTATACTCTAAAAACAGAGGTGTTAAAAAAAACAACACATTCTGTCTCTAACCAGACACATCAGTGTGTTCAGTTAGAGACAAAACATTTTTGGGCTACTTTTTTTTTTAAATGTTTCTGTGCCGACTTATGCATAATACTTTTTGTGTTACTTTCAACACAGAATGTGTTGAATCAAAAAACAATATGATACAAAAAGTGTTAAAATTGCTAACACAAGTAAGAGTGTTGTTATTTAATTGATCACTTTTAGAGTGTAATTTGTACATTTATATTGCACATTAAAATGTACATTAAAAAAAAAATAGGCAAAAACCCAAAGCAGTTTGGCGTCTCTTGTTAAAGCACAAAGGCAAAAAGAAATAAAGACGAAATTCAAAATTTCTCCCCCAAATCATTGTTTAGTGTGTTTTGTTCCGGGTGTCAAATGTAAAGCAGGTCTGCTGTAGTACATCAGACTACGCAGTGCGAAGAGAATAGCTGAAGTAAATCTGTGTTTGTCTGCAGGCGGGACAGTGCAGGAGCGGCACTGAGAAAAAGAGAGAGAGAGAGCTGGACTCGGCCTTCTGCAGAACAGCAGTCACTACGAGAAACTATGAATAAGGACGGGACAGGGTTTTAGCAGTGCCCCCTGCAGTGGCCACAAGTTAGAGCCTCTACATCCCCCCGAGCTGCCTCAGAGCCTTCAGACTGCGCACACTCGCTCACACTGCCCAGGCACTTTCCTGCGGCTTTACAGAGCCGAGCTGAAGTCCTCAGGCTGGAGAGGCGCGCGGGGTTCACACTCTCCCACCCCTCACATCTCTCTGAGCGCATCTCTTACTGCAGCTCCGCACGAAGAAATGAAATCAAATGAAGATGCGCCACAATACAGACAATGCAGAGACTTTGTCCTCCTTCGCTGAATGATAAAGAAAAAACTCACATTTTTACAAAATGAGTCACAGTGAGCTGGTCAGACAGGAAAGGTGTAGAAAATATATACCATCAGGAAAAAAGATACTGTGCAGGTAGATTGTTGTGTACCCTTGAAGTCATCATTAAGGTCCAATTGTGTAAGGTCCAAATGAGCATTAAAGGTCCACGACATCCACTTCCTCAAGAAAAAAAGGGGCATAGATGGATTCAATGTAACTTAATTGCTATATATATATATATATATATATATATATATATATATATATATATATATATACTGTAATATGGTACAATTACATAATATAATTATATAATATACAGTATATTCTGAGAGTGCAGATCTGCAGGTTAGTGGTTTCTAATATGAATATTTGGCACAACGAGTACAACACCGTGATGAACGAGACTCGAAAATCCTAAACAGCTTAGAAATAAGCCCACATTACTTCTACCGCCGTTGTAGAAAGTCTAATGAAATGTGGACCATTTTTCGAACTGTAAATCACTTTAAAATGGGAAAAGGTGGGAGCGACCACAGACTCCACCGAGACACTGCAGCAAGCCCTGAACACCCATCCACCAACTTCTATTAGTGTATGCAGAGTCTCACTATGCATCACTGTAAGAAAGTGTTCGTCGGGCACATTTAATGAACCGGGCAGCATCATCTCAGAGCCAGCAGCGAGATGTCTACCACCTCAGTGCGTCACACTACATCATTATCCAGAGGAAAAACAGACAGACAAATGAATCATTCTGCCAGACTGAAAGGTAATTGCTCAGGAAGATTTACATGCCACTTGCCTAATCCTCGCATGTTTCCTGGAACCTACAAACTATCTGACTTTCCTGGCCGAGGCACTTTTTTATTTATGGAAACTATTTCAATTAGCAGTTCGAGAAATTATGGAACACATGGGCGAGCTGTAATAATGTTTACTTAAATAACTTTTAAATATATGCTTCCTTTAGTCCGTTTCAACACAAAGTGTGCACAGTGCTGATTTAGGATGGAGTTAACCAGCTAGATGTGGCTCTTCACACCCCGCAGAAAATAAAGAACCGTTGGATGAGGGTTTCATTCCTCACTAATAGCCGTGTATATTGTTAAATACATTACAACTGCTGAAATTTAACGCAGATTAATTGCTTCTGAGATTTACTACCGGCTTGGAGACCTTTTTTATATTGCAAGGAGGACTGTTTTCCAGTTGCTGGGATTGATTTATGTATGTATGTATGTATGTATGTTCAAACAACTGAACAGACAGCGTCTGCTGAAGATCATACCAACCTTTTATGGTTCCACTGAGTCCAACAGGTTTATCAGATCATCCAGAGTTGGCCACCTCAGCCCTGTAAAGTTCCTGGACACTCCGTGAGTGACTTGGTTTATTACCAAATTCAGAGGACCGATAGCTGAGCTCATAATGCAATCTAAGATAGATGTCAGTTCAGCTACAGAGCCTAATCGTTTTAGTTATCGTATTGCTGTGCTGCCTAAAACGTCAACCTGTCACTAACAGAGCACTTTTCCCAACCAACTGTCCCCACATTGAGCATAATCTGAGCCAGTTAAACCCTTTCTTTGTGTAAAGATGGCTTACTTGGAAAAAGAGGCAGGTTACACAATTACACATGAAAAATATGTGGATTCCGAGACATTTTGTGTCCGAGAAAGGAATACATTTATAACTGAACAGACAACCAACATCTAGGACAAACTCCTGGTTGCACTGTAAACCTCAACTACTTTATCAAACAAAATAAAAACATACAAACTTATTACCTCGAAAAATCAAGGTACTTAACAGGATCAAGTTTAATTAACTTTAGACAGGAGTTATAATTACTTTCTAATTTTCAGTGATCCACACTTCTGCAGCAAATAAGGTTAACTCCAACTGCCGAATCATTTTAAACGGTGTTCATTAAGCTGTGAGGGCTCTAGTTTAAGTTCTGCTTATTATTAAATTAATTAGGTTGACCTGAATCACATTCTTCCTTGTGTAACGTTTAGGCATCAATTAAAACAACTCTGTTATATTAAATTGACTGATTTTTACAGTAACGAGTAAATGGCTTAGATAAGACTAGAATCACCCATTTCTGAGGACTCTGGAGAGCTTAAGGCATTATTTTTATTGTTTCCAGGCTGAACAAGTCAAACACAAAATCATGGAGAGAATAACAAAAACAAGAAAAATGCAAAACTCAAGAGTATGACACAAAAT
Organism: Colossoma macropomum; assembly: GCF_904425465.1. Classification (NCBI taxonomy): domain Eukaryota; kingdom Metazoa; phylum Chordata; class Actinopteri; order Characiformes; family Serrasalmidae; genus Colossoma; species Colossoma macropomum. The sequence goes on along the minus strand of NW_023494784.1, from coordinate 23,496,809 downwards.
AACATTTTGTAATGAGAATTTTTTTTAAATTAGAAAAATAAGATTTATTAACTGATCTTAACTAGATTCATCTAAGTATATCAAGTATTATACTAGAAATCATGAGTCAGTTGATTTGTATTAGCAATTTCAGTAAATAAGATAAACCAAAAAGCATTTAAGTTAGTGCAGTTGTTTAACCAGTGTAGGTAGTGACCCTAGTTGGGGTCATTACTTTACTTCTATGTTACTCTCTAAAACCCCTACAGACCTGTACCAACTGGAACATTTGAGAGAAAATCCGATAGTCATTTCAGTACTATGTTAAATGTTTAATGTGTAAACATTTCAAACGTCCGTCACTGTCCCTGTGCTGAGTAAAATGATGAATGGCTAATGCTAACAATTTGAAAACCTAAAAACTAGCCCTTCAAAAACAACTATATCAGAATAAAATAATGTAAAGCTTAAGGGCTGTTACTGAATGTCTGGTCTGTTGAGGTTATGTCAGGACTCTCTCCTCTGCAGCTGAGAATCTTCATTCATCAGTTTCACATGAACATGATTAGATATTTCGATAGCTTGTAGAGTTTACGGCGCACAGACAGGGCTATATATATGTTAAGTAAATGCATGTTTTTAAATACATTATGCATAATTAATATGGCTCTCTGAGAGACATGAGTAACGCAAATATGTAATTCTTAGTTCAGGACCTGTAATGCGACTACAAGACTGTAATGCCTTACACTGCGCTTCTTCTGTTACAGAAAAAAGTAATCACATTGCTGTAATGCATTACTTTGTGCCTTGATAGAGAGACTTTAGTGATAGGGTGTACAAAACAAACAATGTAATTAAAGTTTAAATATATTTTTGCCAAATATCAATATGAAATCATGACAATAGCCATATCCTGTTTAGTCTACACTTCTTTTTTAGTAAAGGGCTTTTCAGTCAGCAAAAAACAAAAGCCTTAAGAGGAATAGAGAGGTTTGAACCCTCAAACTGGAATGTACAGTTTGATGTTTATTTGATCTGCTAGGAAGAAAGTGGGAGAAAATGTGCCGATGAACCACAAAGCATGAAAATATTACCCTTACCACAGTTAAAATGGTTTCATTCCGTCCACATGTGTACAAAGTAAGCTGTACGATCAGAGCTTAAGAAGAGCTCCGGATACTTACTGAACCGTCATCTTCATCACTCTGGTGACAATTACATAATTGTATGCCTGTGACCAGACACAAGTATGTTATTAAGGACTGCACATTCAAAAGGAGAACCCTTATGGCTATAAAAATAAATAGAAGAAAACTGTGAAATTACTACAAGTGAGCATTCAAGTATTAAAAAACAGTGCTTTCCAGTCTCACTATGGTGTATGTCCACCTGTAACACAGATCGTTTACATGGAATGCTTCCCTCTTGACCCTTAGGAGAAGCCCACTAGTTTCCTGACCTCCTTCATTACTGGAGCAGCCAGGCTGCGGGCCTTTGCTCCTCCCTCAGCCAGCACGCTCTCCAAGTGGCCCCTGTCAGCTCTTAGTCTCTGGATCTCCAACCTGATGGGCTCCAGTCTCTGCACCACAGCCTCTGCCACCAGGTTCTTATATTTTCCAGTGTCCAGTCCTCTGGCTAGGCTGACCACGTGCTCCACAGTCTGACCAGACACAGCAGCATGCAAGGAGACCAGATTTGCCACCCCTGGCCTTCCCTCGGGGTCAAAGGTCACCTCAGAGGTGAAGTCCGTCACTGCTCGGCGGATCTTAAAGACTATGTCTTCAGGGGTGTCAGTGAGGAAGATGGTGGCTAAATTCTGAGGATCTGACTTCGACATTTTAGAGGTGGGGTCTCTCAAAGATTTAACCTTTCGTGTGGAACCTAAAAGGGAAAGAGCTAAAGTTGAAATCAGATCCATGCTATTTATAGAGCTGTCCCTGACTAAGGATTTAGGCATCATCTTCAACTAAACATCAAAATCATGTCCAATCATTTGTTTTACATTTTCTATCTGTGCTTAAATAACTACACTTTCAGTTGTAATTCACCTATAACAATAAATACAGTACTGTGTAAACCTCAGAGACCACCCTTCCTTTATTTCACTTTCAGTGTCAATATATCCACCTGGATAATAAGAGGTTTTAAAACAATAACAGCTGACATATAACACAATTTGTCAAAATAAATTTAAATAAAGGTGGAATTAATAATAATGTAGCATTAATATATCTTGCATGGGCAAAGTCCACTTCCAACAAGATTTATCATGAAAAACAACAAAAAAAAATCATGTGGTATTATGCTTTAGAATGAAACTCTTTATATATTTAACAACAAATTGCTCAAAGGTTTCAATAACTAAAAGATGCCTTTAAAGATACCATTATTTAAAGCTTCCAATTATATTTTAGGAGACTTCTTTTTCAATTTCCAAAGAAATCTGCAGAGATGCTTTTCAGTCAAAGTTTAATTTTAGAAGTTGGATGCATTTTCTGCAGTCAATAATGTTGAGGTCTGGACTCTGGGCTGGCCAGGCCATTACCCTGAAAATGAAGGGTGGTCTCTAACTTTTGTACAATACTGAAAATAAGTAAATGATATACATAAATACTACTACTACTACTACTACTACTACTACTAGTAATAATAATAATAAATAAATAAATAAATAAATAACTGACAATCTTAGAGGGGACAGCCCCAGCCATTAGTACTTAATAGTCTGTGAACCAACTAGTATTGCATTACATGCTCAATATACACTCAAAAGTGCTCTGCATTCATAAGAATCTGTTCTGAGTTACAATTTAATCAAACACTGCTACACAGTTACACACATCAACGGATGAGTCATTCCTGAGCTGAATGTTACACAGGGAAAGGCAGTCAAGGGTTCATCTGGACATAAAATGGGTTTCTGGGGGGAAACAAATGTTTTGTGTTATCCACTTCCTCATCCTAGCTGCATCAAAACACAGATGAGCAATGATTTGCGGTACTTTGATACAGTTTCGGATAGGCTGGCTAATAATTAGCATCACTTGGCTCTGGCACTGATATATATGTCCTGTTTAGTGGCAGCTTGAGATTTTATATCAAGTAAATAGAAGGAAGTGAATTATTCCAGAGTGTGCCCCTATCACTCCTGCCCCCCAAACCCAATCCTCCATCTCTGTCCTCATCTCATCCTCTCTGATGTCAGCTTGAGAAACCCCCCAATCTATTATCACTCTATTATTCAGACAGAAGAGGAATGGAACACTCCTTTAATCAAAGCACCATTGCATGCATGATTGGTTTCATATTGTGCTCTTATGATGGCGATAATTACAGAGCATGAAAGGGTGTAGCTCAAAGAAGAGCCTGACGTACTGCTGGTCCAACATGGCGGCCATGTGCGTATATGTGACTGTGTGAGTGGATACGCTGTCCCGAGAGCAACTGAGCATGTGTGAGTGTACAGATGAAACACACGCTGTTCGAGTCACTGAGGGACACAGTGAGCAGCACTTCATAGTGCTGACTGTGCATGTACATGTTCACAGAGTGAGACAGAGCGATTTGTCTTAACTGTCTCCTGTCCTGCCTTTAAGCAGCGGCGGCCTATAGACGTGCCCTTATGAGAAAAACAGGTTAGAGTAAAGTAAATAAGTATGTTATTATTCTCTGGCTGAAAACTGGCAAATGTCCACTTACTGAGCAAGGCACGAGGCTCGGGAAAGAACTCTCCGTATTTGTTGTTGAAGATTCGGGCTAAGTCCTGGGCCAGCTCCAAATGCTGGATCTGATCCTCCCCTACTGGCACATGTGTGGACCTACACATAAGAATAATAGTGAACATGAGGTGAGAATCCTCAGCACTATTTGCACAGTAAGCAGTGAACGGGACCAGCCTTACTTGTAGAGCAATATGTCTGCGGCCTGTAACACTGGGTAGGTATACAGGCCCACACTTCCTTCACTCTTCTGCTTACTCTTCATCTAAACGGAGAGATTAGCAGAGAAGGAGATTTAATAGCAATCCATGTACAGTCATATGCATAAGTTTAAACACTGGTCAAGTGGCTTGTTTTGTTGATTTTCGTAGTGAAGTTAGAATGTTGTCTACTACGAACAAAAACAGAAATTGTGCGCTAAGGTTCGCAGTAAAGTTCATTCTTATTTATTTGCTGAGTTTAACATACTTATAAAAATAAAAGAATTATAAAATGGGTCACATATTTCCCAATATGTTAAATTCTGCAAATTAAACTGTGCATCAAAATCTGCAGAAGTTTGTTCCCTGTACAGGATATTTACTTATTTTCACTTAGCAAATCAATATATTAAGTAATTTAACTGGGGATGTTCAAATATTTGCATATGACTGTAGATACAAAGTACTATTCAAAAAACTGTAGTCATTTGTCATAGTGATAATTGCTGTTATTTTATTCAATAACATGATATACAGTGTTGAATTAAACACTCTAAGCTACACATCAGAAGGAATTTGGAAACAACAAGAACAAACACTATTAGGTAATTAATAACACTGTAATTGTCTATTTGTAGTAATTTCTTGACAAATTATCTGTCTGATCACCACTTTTCAATTCCAACACACTTTGGCTGTTCATTTTATTATTACTTCATTCTTGATGATATACAGTTTTCTCAGTCATTTTACAATCACCTGCAGCTCTGTTAATCATTCTGGACACATCTAAATTTTCTTTATCTTTTACAGCTTCCTAAAGATGAATTGAGGTACATTTCAGAATCATTTTTAAATGTACCTGCAGCAATTAAAAAAAAGTTTTATACTGATGAAAGCTGTGATTCCAAACAATTTGAATGGTGATTCAAGACTTAACATAAATACATAAAATAGGAGCTGAAGTATAAAAATACATGTTAAATAAAAATTATAAACAACTAATTCATACCCATAGAGGGGATTTCACAGTTTAGCTGGGTAATCTGAGCCAAAGCAAGGGTTGTCTTTCTTTTTTCTCTTGTTGGACAGGCCTGACTTTTGGCTCAGAGAAACCCTGCTTTATGAAATATCCCCCTTGGTAAGAAGTGTCTATTTACTTCTCTGTACAACAATCTCCCTCAAAGTGTTTCAGGGCGAGTGTGCATGAAGGAATCTTCTCGCGTTAACACGTGCAGGCCGCATTCAAAGGCCATTTTCCGCCACGTTTCACATGCACTCAGCTGTTGAGTAAACAGCGAGGTGTTTTCCCTGCAGCGACGGGAGGCTGCTGGCTGAGCGCTTCTCCACACACGCGCACTATAAAACTGTACTACACTTTGGGTAAATCACAGTCATTATCACGCCCTCTCCACCGCTGCCAGGTGCGGACACATTTGTGATCAACAATACAGCAGCGCTGACGAGAACAAATACTGAGAGAGGCCCAAACATCAGAGCTCACACTGGACTGTCCTTGAGCCTTTTCATGTTTCTCATTATACAACAAAGCGAAGGCTAGCACAATGAGTCATTTGTTGGCACTTTTTTCACCAAAATAATAGAGTCATGTTTGTTAAAGGAAACTTTGCTGCAAGTAGCTCCTTTTGTTATTGTTTTGGTTTTGATGTAATACATGGTCCTTCCCCCATTACCTTCCACTGAGGTAGATGTCGTAGGCGAGGCATGCTGGTGAGGCAGCCGAGGATCCAGGACAGCTCTGCATGCTCTGAAACCTGCACACAGAGGAACATACTCAATTAGATCTCATCATAAATCCCGACCAACATGCTTTAAATGTAGTTTCATTTAGGGGTTCGTCGATCATGAATTTTCTTCAGGGCTGATTTATGATGTAGCCAGCTTGACTGATGGGTGACTTTTTTTTTCCTTGTCAATTTTTATTAGCATTTTTGTTTTTGCCATGGGTCGGCTAAATAAACATGTTGTTTAATGGGCCAAACTGGCATGTAAAATTCTTAAATAAAAAAAAGTTGGCTATTTAAATATCACACAATAATCGCATGAAGTGCTGTATCTAAAATAAGAGGAATTGGCTCTTTAACACAATGAGTCATACATAATTATGTTGTGATATTTTGGTACAAGTGTAACAGCAGCAGCAAATACAGCATGGGTGCACTTACCTGCCTCAACATATTAATTGCAACATAGATCGGTTAAAATAAAAATAACAAATTATCCGATTGTTAATTACAAGTTTGGGGCCAGTTCCGAACTTGCATCCCTAGATGCCCTCGAAGACTCTACTCAACATAATAAAGACTAAACAAGTTTATTTTGAGCTTTACAACGTCAGCAGTGTAAATATTTGTGACTGTACTACCTTATAATAATGCCACACCCCAGATGTTATAGTCACTTCTTGTGATGTCATTACTCAGCATCACTGAAACGTTCCAAGTGCTTAAACTACATTTCGGCCAAAACATTTTCAATATGTGCTTTTAACAATAGTTTGGCAAAGAAAACTACTGCCAAATAATTTGATTTGAAACAAACGGTCAAATCACTATTTAGGCAAAATCCATTCGTACTACTACAGAAGAGACTTTGAAGCTGAGTGTGGTAAAGAGCTGTCTTATGCTTGTGTAAAAGTCTGACAGGCAGCAGTGCTAGCAGGCTTGTAGTATGCAGCAGTAAGGCAGCCCCTCTATTCTCCCCAACTCCTCTGTGTAGCTGTGAGAAGAACAGCAATCTCCCCCCACACACACCCTCACACACATACCTCCTGACAGGTGCCCACAGCGGCACAGTGAGGGTCTCTCTCTCCATGCTGTCTAATAACATTAATGTCATTAAATATGACCATCATCTGGGCTTCAGCATGGCCAATTAAAGATGGTCATCCTCTGGGGCTTCAGCATGGCCAATTAAAGAGGCCTTTGCCTCACGCTACAACCATGCGAGAGAGGGAGAGAGCACTCGCGCAGGGCTCCGGGCACTCTGTTCTCTGCCAAAAACTCCAGTTGCGGAGAGGAGCACAAAAGGCGAAAAATCCTTCTGCTTCAGAGAATTAAAGTTTATGGGTGCTGGCGACGGGGCTGCCATCTCCCTCACTCACAAAAGGATTCTGAAGAGCCTGACGTAAACCGAAGCAGGAATGAACATAAAAAGCAATTTTTCGCCTTAGCGTGAAGAGAGATATTAGTTACACCCAGCTAAATCTATGTGGGAAGGTACGATAGTGGATGAAATAATGATGGGGGTGATAACTAAGAGAAAGAGTAAGGAATATGACTAGAGGTTAGGGATGAACTGAAATTTCAGTCACCGAAAAAGAAAAAGGCAGAAAATTTTGACCAAAAAGATTGATTAGGCCTACAATGAAGTCTCAAAATCTCAATAAAATCTCAAATAGACTTTATCAATAATTTTAAAGGTAATGAAAACTGGAAATGGTGATTAGATTTTCCTGTGCTGTCAGTGCAGATCTGTTCAAACAGTTAGAGCAGCAGCAGATCAACAGTAAAAATATAATCCATGTTAAAGTATTTAAAGTTTACTCTGAGAGACAAGTGATTTGTACTCACCATTCATACTGTGTATCAAGAGGGGATACAACACACAAGAACTTCTCTATTGCACTTTTGATATCTTTTAAAAATGCACTCGATACGCAGAATAAAGCAAAACAAAAGCAGAAAGGGAAGTCCCTGTGAGCACACCAGCGCCGTCTGTAGCCACAGTATTTGACATAACAAAACGACCATTCTCTGTTGTTGAAGACGCTGGATTTTGTGGCTGTACCCTAAATATTGTCATTTTAGTATGTCATTAGTTTATTTTATGCAAACTGTTTTTTACTAATTGTGAGCTTTTTCTAGCTATCAGTTTTTGGCCCAATGTGACCTGAATTTCTGTTTCGGTTTTCTTCAATGATTTTCATTATAGTGCATCACCACTAGAGGTGTACTTAAAACATGAAAATGCAAAGGTTAAAATGTTCATTCTCATCATATGGACTGAGGAGTTACATAACCTAAAGTAAAGAAGGAGTTACTAAAGATACAGCAAAATATAAATACAGAATATTCTTCAGCCGTATCAACTATTCAATAGAGTTGAGAAGCTGGCGTTATATTTGCTTAGATTTACGCAGTGGTTTCTATCATGTGAAACCACCAGAAATATTCACATAAATCTCTCTCTCTGGTGTGTGGATATTATTCCGGTAAAAGGGGTGTAACCTCAACATATCCCCAATACACACTCACACACATACACAAACATGAAGCCCCTCACTTAAGATCCGACTGATTTCAGCTTGTCACCATTTTTTCAATGAAGTCAAGTGTTTTCTTTGGGCAGCAGTTTTATTTTTACATGTGGAACAGTCTTGAGCTCGTGTGTTCAATGGGAGGTCTTCAGCCCTGCCAAGATATGTGGCATGAAGTTAAACTGGAATAAAAACAGAGGTTTGTGAGTGTGTGTGCATTAGTGCTCCAAGCAGACAGCACAAAAGCCCTACTCACCTACTACTCACTTATATTATCTTCCTCCATCTCAGTTTCTACTACAGTGCAAAAGTCAGAGACCACCCTTTATTTATTTAATTTTCAGTCAAAACAGCTACTAAGTACAAGTTTCTCATTTTTCAGTGTCATGGAAAAGAAAAGAAGCAGAAAATGTATTTAACAGAAAATTACACAGAAACCACAACTAAATATATTTTCTAATTTTTCGGTACGTCACGTGTCAATCATTTGACTTTTATAACAGCTTTAATTATAACTTTCTTTCAGTTTTGCAAGGATATTTTTCCACACCTCCAATGTTCAGTCTTAGAAGTTAGTTGCATTTCCTGCTTCTCACAATCCAAGTAAACCCAAACACATTCAGTGATGTTGAGGTCTGGGCTCTGGGGTGGCCAGTCCATTGTTCTGAGAAGACCAGCAACTTCTTTGTTTGATTTGCAAATTTTCTTATTTTTGTGTATTTCCTTTTCCCATTAATGGCTTCCTTTCAGAAACATAGTGTTGTCTTCTCACAGTGGTAGGATGGGCACAAACACCTGTAGATTTTGAAGCAAGATCTGAAGCAAGAGTGGAGCTTGACTGTCTCCTCTCTCTCAAAGATGAAAGCTTTAAGTGCTGTTTATCTGATGGTGACAGTTTTTGAGTCTACCAGGTCTTACATTGTTCCATGGATGCCCAGTTTTGGAAACTGGACTATCTTAATTACTAAAAAATGAAGGGTGGTCTCTGACTGTTGCACAGTATTGTATCATAAAGAGATACAAAAATACACCAAGTAAGAGAACCTTTTTAAGAACCTTTAGAACTCTGCAGTGAGCTGGTGAGTTACTGCATACAGTCTAAATCTATTATTATCCATCTCTTCGCTTCATGTGGCTTTCTTTTGAAGATGGAAATGAATCTGAGTGTTTTCACTGACCAGAGAATTTGTAGAGCTCACAGTGGAGATAGAGATCAGCTCAGTAAAATAAGCATTTGAAGCAAACCTCGATTAAATAAACATTTAGCGATGGCAACGATTCCAGCTGACTCTTGATTGTTCAGCATGATAAATCAACCTCAGGCCATTTTAGACAGACACTTAAAAGCTGTCTGTCCATTCCTTGCTGACTCAAATAAATTTAATAAGGTAAAAATTCTTCAGGTCTGATGTCTCTGCCATTTTTGTTCTACTCCTGTACATTCTGCAGTGAGTTTTGTGTTCATTTATTAATGTTAAAACATCCTATAATCTCTGTGGAATGCATTTAGACATAGCCATACTGCATGTTAACTGTCTGACTGCACCTTGCCTTCTTTTAAAGTTTATAATTACTGAGTAATCTTTCAGCCTGAATAATGACTGGACAGACTTATTTTCCAAACTATGACTTTGACCCTGACCCTGAAAAGTGCTGATGAGTGGTTAATGATGGCATTAATCTCAAGGAAGTACTGTCACAAATACTGTCACAATTTTTTACATGATTTTGTTCACCTTAAAATAAATCTGGTTTGCCTTTATATGTTCATATGTTTAATATATCGTTGTAAACCAACTCATTTGTATATGCTGTATTTCAGTAGGTATCTTAGTATAATGTAAGTGAAAGGTAATGAGTGTGGATCAACACTGGTGTGACTGACCACAGATTGCTGGAACAGGACGGAGCGTGTGGGGTCGATGCCGCAGGCCAACAGACTGGCTGCCATGTCCAGGATGTTATCGCGGAGCAGCTGAGGGTCCTGAGGCTGGGTGATGGAGTGCAGGTCCACGATGCTGTACAGAACAGAGCTGTACTCATTCTGCATGGACACCCAGCTCTCCAGAGCACCCAGATAGTTCCCCAGGTGAGGCACCCCCGTGGGCTGTATGCCAGAGAACACTCGTGACCCTAAGGGGTCCTACAGAGAGACAGAGAGAGAGAGAGAGAGAGGGAGAGAGAGTTGGTTAAACCTTCAATCAACACCACATTTATGTTTGTAGTTCATGAAAAGTAGGAGTGTCACAATTACTTCATTAAACTCGATTACTCAAAAAATACTGATTACAATTTGCTAAATCTTGATAAACTGACAACGATTTATTAGGCAATTTGCATGATAACAATGCATATTTTAAATTCTCCTACATACAGACTTGTTTCGCAAGTTAAAAAAAAAAAAAACGACACAGGACATCAGAATACAAAAATGTAGAACTGCAGACTCAAACTCTTTGATACTGAACATAAATCTAATACAATAAGCAACACAATAACTCTAGACCTCCAGAGTTGATGGATATCAACCATACATATACTATAAAGCATAAGGGACTGAGAATACTCCTAGAGGACCGAGATAAGGGAGATAAAAATGACAGAAGAGCTGAAAGCGCAGGAAGATAATAAGAGACAGAGAGAGGGAAAGTGAGTGAGGCACCTGCAGTTACTCTAGCTAATAGTGAGGAGGCAGGAGAGGGAAGAGGAGGTCTGCACAAAGTTTTATGGCTGTTATCAAAACGATAAATCTGAAGCATGTCTCACACTTCAGAGTGTCCCGCAGGGTGAGGGAGCACTAGAGCGGAATCACTCCCCGGCCAATGAAAACACTCCACACTCCACCACCAGCCAATGAGAACGTTTTAAGAGCTACACAGTGGAGGGCTAACAGTCACAGTAGCAGTCCTGCCCAAAGCAATGAAAGAGAGAAATCGGCAGCACAAACATCGTAAACCCATCACGCATATCAGAGAATTAGGAGAAGTAAAACAAAAGCCTTATTTTAAAAGCCATGGACTGGGAAAGGAGTTCCCTCTTTTCTCCTATTTCAGAGAACGAGAGAAACCGCTCCTCACTCATGGATCCCTGGGCAAATATTGTGTTACCAGTGAGGCTGGCTGCAGTGAGCGCTGGCAGCAGTTACTGAGAGAGTGCCAGGCCGTGCAGCAGCTCAAACATAGCCGTCTGTGGCACCCAGCCCATACTTCAGCACAGAGAGGTGAGGGGTGCACAGGGACAACGAGAGGGCACACAGGCAACTGGAGATCTAGGCCTAATTGAAGACTGAAGTGCATTCAGGACTAATTTTATATTGTTATTATATATATATATATATATATATATATATACATATATATATATACATATATACATATATATATATATATATATATATATATATATATATATATATATATATATATAAATAAAATTCTTCATGACATAGATTTTACAATATGTTGAAAACATTCCTTTGAGATTCTGGTCCATACTGACATGACTGCATCATGCGAAATAGGCTGTGGCATTCAAGTGATGATTGATTGGCATTAAAGCGCCCAAACTGAACGTTCTGAGATGCTTTTGTGCTCACCACAGTTGTACAGAGTGGTTATCTGAATTACCATAGCCTTTCTGTCAGCTCAAACCAGCCACTGACCTCTCTCATCAACAAAAAAATTCTGTCCACAGAAATACCGCTCACCTTTTCACGATTTCTTTATTGCACCATTCTAAGTAAACTCTAGCGACTGTTGCGCTTGAAAATCCCAGATCAGCAGTTATAGAAATAATCAGAGTAGTACATCTGGTACCACCAATCATGCCACCATCAAAATTACAGAGATCACATTTTTCCGCGTTCTGCTGTTTGATGTGAACATTCACTGAAGCTGCTGGCACATATCTGCATGATTTTATGTACTGCACTGCTGCCACACGATTGGTCGATTAGTTACCTGCATGAATAAGCAGGTGTAAAAGTGTTCCCAATAAAGTGCTTGTGTGTGTGTGTGTGTGTATATATATATATATATATATATATATATATATATATATATATATATATATATATATATATATTACTGAGTTCAGGTGTTTCAGCCACACCCATTGCTACCAGATGTATAAAATCAAGCACATGGACATGAAGAGCTTACTGACTTTAAACGTGGCACTGTCATAGGATGCCACTTTTGCCAAGTCACTTCGTAAAAAACCTGCCCTGCTACATCTACCCCTGTTACCCATAAGTCCTATTATTGAAATGGAAACATCTGAGATCAATAATGGCTCAGCCACAAAGTGGTAGACCATGAAAACTCACAGAGGAGAGCTGCCAACAGCTGAAGCTTGTAGCATGTAATAATCACCTGTCTTCTGTGGCATCACTTACTAGTTCCAAACTGCCTCTGGAAGCAACATCAGCACAAGAAATGTGCATCAGAAGCTTCTTGAAATGGGTTTCCATGGCCGAGCAGCTGCGCAATGCCAAGCGTTGGCTGGAGTGGTGTAAAGCACACCGCCACTGGACTGTGGAGGAGTGGAAATACGTTGTCTGGAGTGATGAATCATGCTTCACGGTCTGGCAGTCTGATGGATGAATCTGGGTTTGGCAGATGCCAGGAGACTGCTACCTACCAGAATAAATAGTGCCAACAGTAAAAACTGATGGAGGAGGGAAAATGTTCTGGGGCTCATATATACATACGTTTCAAAAACACCTTTAAAAAACGATGAATTGAACTGTTTTTATTTAACGTTTCACATACTGACATACTGCACTTCACTAAATCCAGTTAAAACAGGACTAATTATACTCTTTCTGTAATGAAACATGCAGTTGGTCAGCGTTCTTGAAGTACTGACAGTATCCACAATATTATCATACTGTCCACCCCCATCATACAGTGTAAAACATATAAGCATTATTTAACAACTCAATGTGGTTTGAGGCCAGTGTGTTTTGATTTAGGTGTGCAATTTCCATGATGCCAAACTGGTAAACTGATAGCTAAGCTTTCATTCAGAACTAAAATGCAGAAGTAAAGAAGCCAACTTCAGACAACAAATGTGCCTAAGCAGACCGGCTACATTTAGGGTAAGCAGAAAACTGTGTAAATTTGATTTTGCCAAACCATTGCTTTAAGTTTCAATCCATGAATCTATCCATAATCACAAGTTCTCCTCTTTGACATATTCTTACATTATACTCCTGGGAAAGTAAGACTATGTCTAATCACTGGAACAGAACAGCTACATGATTCTGCATTAAATGATAAGTTGTGGGCCCCGTCCTAAGAGCGAGATTACTGTCTGATCTGAAGTCAGTTTGGCTCAAGGCTAGTCTACGTCTCTCAGCATATATCAACTGAGGCAGAGTTATTAACAGGCTGGCCTGTAGGAAGGAACAAGGTATTTATGCCATGACGGAGTGAGTAATGATTGCACAGTGGCCCGGATGCAGAGGGCCTCCCTGAGGTGTCAGCGGTGATTTTAGGGCACAGAGTCTGAGTCTGGCTCATGTGTGTTCTCACCTCGCTCTGACACACCAAACGCATGTTCCCCTTTCCCCTTCAGGCAGCCATTACCCTCTCAGACATGCTAATGGTGTCATTCGAGACAATCGCACATTAGCTTTAACAACGTAAACCCCAACCACCAAAGGAATAATCAAACTGTCACACATTGCATCTGCCAGCACTGAGGAATGTCTTAACTGGTGAAAAAAGTTAACGTTTTTTTCTAAAAAGCTGAGCATTTTGTCACAGTGTCACTGTTATTTATATCGCTGACTAGACTTAGGACATTGGAGAATCTGCTAGGCAAACTGACAATGACTGAAAAGTATCTCCAAAATAGTAACGATAATGTAAAGAGATTTTCTTCCAGTTTTAAAGCAATATTATATATTGGTCCTTTTATCATGACATTTTCACAGAAAATAAAGGCCAGCTGCTGTGCACAAATGGCACAGAAAACAAAAATGGAGATGTTTGTTTTTCTTGGATAGCAATGAAATGGAAACTCACACTCCCTCAGAAAAATCTTTCTCAACTCAACTTTCTCAAGCTCAATCACATTTACAATATCTTTCTCCATTACCTGGAGGTCTTCAAATCCAAACCTTGAATGCAGTTTCCAGTCCTGTATTTTGCAATCACTGGTAGTCAACTGGCCTGTTGATGTAAGTGATTGGCCACCTAGTGTCATGCCTACCAGTGACCGAAAAATTCAGAAACCAAATTCAAGGTCCAGATTTAAAGACCTCTGCCACAAAGTGTCAGAGCTTATCACAATACTGCTCCTTAAGCCCACCTGAATAATTAGAATAAACACTACCTACCAAGGATCAGTCAGTGATGTGATGTTAAGCTTTCTGCATGTCAGCATCTAGACTAAAGAACAATAATGAACTACCACTCAACAAAATTACCACAGAAGGAGAAACTATAGAAGAGATAAGACACACAACCTTTAACAATCATGCACAAATGATTATCTTCAGCATAACATAACATCTGCAACCCCAATCATCATCTTGGAGAACCCCTACCCTGCATATTTGTTCTCTCTGCTCAAACATATCTGACCAATCTAACAAATCAATTAATCAACAAGCCCTTCCTGAGTTGACATGACTGAGTTGGAGCAGGGAAAACATTCAAATATGCAGGACAGTGGTGCAATACACTCTTAAAAAGCGGGTCCTTCACGGGTTCGTTAGTAAAGAAAATGCTTCTATAGATCCATGAACACTCAAAGAACCCTTTGCATGATTAAAGGGTTCTTTTCATCATGAAAGGGCGCTTAAGAATGTGCTGTAGATGGTTCCATATAGAATGTTTCTGAAAAGGGTTCTATATAGCAACAAAAAGCGTTCTTTTATTGTTACAATGTCAAGTTTGTTACAATAGAAGAGGTTCTATATAGAACCATCTACAGCACATTGTCCATCAATCTGATAAACCCTTTCATGATGCAAAGAACTCTTTAATCATGTAAAGGGTTTATGGATCTATATATTCATTTTCATTACTAAAGAATCCTTGAAGAACCATCTTTTTTAAGTGTGTAGGACCAGGGTTGGGCTCCACTGGAAGCCCAGAAGAGCCAGTTTTAGTGAGATGATCTGGCAATATGGTGATACCAAAATAAATTATGTCAAATAAGCTTTTCTACTGCACTGACAGAACTTCTAAGAACACTGACTGAAAGTTTCATTAAAAAGACATTTAGCAGTGGCCCAAGATTTTGCCAATTTGTTGAGAGATCACAAGTTCAAATCCTGACAATTAGACTTGATCCCACTGACAAGAGCATCAATCAAGTAGAACGGTTGAAAGCTGTGAACAACGTATTTTCAATGTCAAAAGTACACTTTTCACAGCTTTAAGATGGACAAAAGTAATTACATTTCTCTAGCAATCTATTTTCTTTTAACAAATTTGCTTTTCATGTGTAATGTTAGTCCAAGTCCTGAATCAGCCCTGATATGTTGTCTGGCTTTGAAACGTACTGTAGCAGCGCAGGGTAGGTCTTTATTTTCTTATCCGTGGTCATACTTGTTAAACTGATAAAACCATGCAGCAGCCTTCGACACACAAACTGGCTTTCCTCATGAAATATGAAGAAGGGCTTCAAGAAGATTTAGACATTGTAATAACATCAGTTATTAAAAATAAAAAATATGCATAGCTGCAACAACAGTAACCTTTAGGCTACTTTACACGGTGAAGTTTTAGCCGTTATTAAAACAAAGTTAGCTACAAAGTTTCTGAGCCGAAAACATGTTTATTTTTTTCCTGTTTGAACAGGCCTGGCTGGAAAGATGGTGTTACTACATAACAAGCCACATGAAATGGGTTACAGGAGAAAAGCTCTGACAATGTTCTGGTGAAAGCAGCTATTTTGGTATTTTTTTTCTTTTCTAAATATGTAAGGACAGTAAAATCATTATAAAAACATTTTCAAGCATCGTGACATTAGATTTTTGCCATATCGCCCACCCCTACTGACATACCCGGACAAGTTTAAATGGCAACTTTTTTTTCAATATCTACTAGGAATGCACCGATATGGGAATTGTGTCCCATTCAAACATCTAATATTTTTCCTGTACATACCTTCCAATGCAGATATATAAAAAAGTAGGAAATGTAGAAACTGAGAATAAATCTACATGGATCTCCATTACGGAGAAATGTAGCACTTGTTTGTAGAGGGTTAAAAATGCAGTAAAATTAATTCAATTAATAAAATGCATATTTTTGTGCTGTAGACTTGCATCACCTAAACGTTCTGCTCTTCTGAAGAACAATAAATAGTTTAGCAAATCTCAGTTTGAAATATTGGTAAAATTTAAACAGTCTGAGGCCGATATTTGTTTTCTGAGGCAAATATCTGCTATTACTGATGTGATTCTGAGATCACTGTGCATCCCTAAAGTTAACCCATCTTTCTGTCTGACCTTGTGACTACATGAGACACTTTCTTCCTCTTTGCTGGTTCCTGATGACGCACAGCAGGAGCAGTAACTTTGTGTGTTCTCTCATCATATTTTACACTGACAGCCACAACATTGCTGTACCACAGAGCAGAGGAGGTGACGAAAGCTTTCTTCATCCACATCTACCATATGGCGTATACATTAGCCTACACAATGCATGTGCGTGTGACACTAATGCTAACAGCTCTGAAGGTTACATACACTTTAAAGACGTTTTCACACTCATGTATACTATATTTTGTCTGTCTGTGTAATACAAGTTGCATGTACATTTGCCTACTGTAGAGAGACCTCACAGGAGCCAGTATCTTGCAACAATTTTGTCTCTGGTCAGTCCAATGCCCTCAATTTCCAATGATCTAGAGTCTACCTTCAAGTCCAGAGGACACTGCAGAGCTTTGATTTCATCACACCACTCCACCTCTCCACACGAAGAAGGCACTGTGGATGGAAACATCAGCAAAAGGAACGGAAAAACAGAATCAGGTTCACCATGATACAAATGATTTTGAAGCAGCAGAATGAGGCTCCCATTACCCCCAGTAACACTAGGTTCCTCAACTACTTCAGATTGAGATAGTTAGGAAAATGGTTTCAAATCTTTTGGTTACAACATTAAAAAAGATTTCCATTCCCAAAAAAACATAGTACATTTTGAAGGAAGAACATGAGTTCCTCTGGCTTTTGAGATGTGTCAGCTAACTGAAAGCCTCCACTGAAAATGTTTGTTTTAACACCAGCACAAAGACTCATTTTCAGATCATTAACCACCCAACAAGAGCTGAGTTTAGACTGATGTGTAAATGTCTACATATGAATAAATGCCCTGTAATGAGTCAAAGAAATTGAAGGGCTTTTAAAATTAAACCCTGCTTCTTGTCCAGTACAGTATTGTGCAAACTTCAGACACCACTCTTTCATTTATTTCATTTCCAGCCACAACAGACATTAAGTACAAGTTGTTGTTTTTTTCAGCATCAGGAAAAAAAAAACAGAAAAAGCACACTATATGGCTAAAAGCATGTGGACAGCCCTCTTAACTACTGAGTTCAGGTGTTTCAGCTACACTCATAGCCATATAATCACCACAGAAAAACACTGGCAGTAGAATGGGTCATATTGTGCTCCATACAGTGACTTTAAATGTGGACCTGTCATTGGACGCCACCTTTGCTAGAAGTGTGTAAAAAATATACTCTGCAATGCCAAGCATCAGCTGGAGTGGTGTTAAAGACACTGGCAGTCCCCTTTCTAGCAGTCTGATGAATGAATCTGGGTTTGGTGGAGACTACTTATCGGAATGCAAAGTGCCAACAGTAAAGTTTGGTGGAGGAGGGACAATGGTCTTGGACTGTTATTTAGAGTTTGAGCTCTGCCCCTTAGTTCCGGTGAGGGATAATGTTAATGCTACAGCATACAAAGACATTTTAGACAATTATATGCTTCCAACTTTGGAGCAACAGTTTTGGGAAAGGCCTTTTCCTGTTCCTGGATGACTGTGAAAAAAGTAAAGCCCATAAAGACATAGTGTGACCTTTTGCTGTTGAGGAACTCGAGTGAACTGCAGAGAGCTCTAAACTCAACCCCATAGAACACCTCTGGGTTCTGAATGAACTGGATCATTGCCTGCGAGACAGGCCTTCTCATCCAACATCAGTACCTGGCCTCACAAATGCTCTTTTGAATGAAGGGGCACAAATTCCCACAGACACACTCCAAAATCTTCCCAAAAGAGTGAAAGTCCTCCCAGAAAAGTGGAGGCTGTTATAGCGGCAAATGGAGGGCACCTCTATATTAATGCACATGGTTTGGAATGGGACGTCCAACAAGCTCATATAGGTGAGATAGTCAGGTGTCCACATAACTTTTGGCCATATAGCGTATACTTACAAGAAAATTACAAAGAAGCCAAACAGATAAATATAATATTTTTTTTCAGTATTCAGTGTGCCCACTCTTTGACTTTAATAAAGTTTTCTGTCAGACTTTCTTTCAGTTTTTCAAAGAAATCCGCAGTGATATTTTTCCACACCTCCAAAGTTCAGTCTTAAAAGTTGAGATCCGGAGATTTCGCAGACCACTGCCAGTCCCAAGGTTGCCAGGCCTTTGTTCTCAGAACACCAGCAGCTTCTTTGAACTGCAATTGTACCTTTCCCTTCTACTTTTTTTGTCTATTTTTTTTTCTCAGTAACAGCTACACATCCTTTCAGACTCATAGTGCTGAGTGTCTTCTCACAGTAGAAGGATGGACAAACACCTATGGATTTTTCAGATCTGAAGTAAGAGTGGAGCTTGATTTTCTCCTCTCTCTCAAAGATAAAAACTTTAAGTACTGTTTATCTGATGGTGACAGTTTTGGTCTACCAGGTCTTGCAAGGTCCATTTTCTCTACATGATAACTTTTCAAACTACACCTTTTATTACCACTTTTATATTTCATATTTATTTTCCTTTGAAATTCCCCTTCCCTATGCAAATGGATTGTCCTACAGCAAATCAAACAGACTATCTCCTGGAAAAAAGAAACAATTGTACATAATGGCAGTTTTGACAGGAAATTAAATAAATGAAGGGTGGTCTCTGAATTTTGCACAGTACTGTAAGTGCAAAATGAAATTACAATGATGAAAGAGTGTAAACAAGCTGAAAAATCCTGAAAAGACAAACAGTATCCAGACTACAAAGTGGCATAAGAAATGTACATGAGAGAGTGCAACCAATTTAACCACTTTTCGTAAAGCAAATCAAAACTAGCAAGGGTCTGACTTTCTGGACAGCCTGGGGTGGACTTCAGCATTCCGACCAAGACAGCAAGCCAATTTCAACACTTCCCCACGCCACCTTCCACGCCTGTCCATCTCTGCAGGGGATCCTTAGAGAGAGAGACAGACAGAGAGACAGACAGAAAGAGAGCAAGAGCGAGAGAGCGAGAGAGAGAGAGAGAGAGAAAGAGGGAGAGGGAGAGGGAGAGGGAGGGAGAGAGGGAGAGAGAGAGGGGGAGAGAGAGAGATAGGGAGAGAGAGAGAGAGAGAGAGAGAGTGAGAGAAAGAGGGAGAGGGAGGGAGAGAGAGAGAGAGGGAGAGAGAGAGAGGGAGAGTCTGAACGGCACCACTGACATTGCCGCTACAATCCATCTGTCCCCCAGCAAGCCTCAAACACACAGAACCCACTGTTAGCGCGTCCGTCAGTGCAGCCCCACGCACCCTATTAAAACAGACATCACGCTGAACAGCAGAAACACGGGCCTCCGACCTGCCACTTCTGTACCCCCCTCTCTCTACCTCACTCTCTCACTCGTTCTCTACCTTGCTCTCTCACTCGGCCTGTTAAACCGGGCTACCAGCGGGGCCCTGCTTTAGTGAGGTATTGAGCAGGAAATCATGTTTAGTGTACCTACTCCTGCTTTTAAAAGGGGTGATACGGTGGGGATTGTGTGTTTTCTCTGTATTGAAATACACTCAGCTTGAAGCAAAGTGCGAATGACCTAAAATAAAAACAGAGTGGCTAGAATGAAAGAGAACCGACCTGAAAAGACGAAAAAAGAGGCAAAGAAAGCACAAGCGGCGAGGCCGAAAAGCGGCGGCCAAATGAGGGAGACTGGAGGTATTTTAGAGGAAAGGAGGACGGCGCTCTGAAGGTGGTGGGGGAGGGAGGGGTGTGCGGGAGACGGAGCATTTGATTAAATCTGCGGTTGACGTTTCGGACAGGTGAGATTGATGAGGTTCCTCTACGCTTCACACTGTGCAGAGAGTGAAGGCAGAGGAACAGAAACGTGCAGTGTGGAGAGCCAGGGCTGGGGGCCCTCTCACACCGTGGGGTCCCCGGCCTGATTAATGGCGCTGGAGTCCCTTCAAAAACAGCGCTCCCAGCGCAACAGGACGGCTAGCCCTCCAAAAATAACCAGGCCAGGACAGGCGCAACCAGTACACACCACTGCTCCACAAACCCACAAGGCCAAAGCCCTAATGCAAAGTTTCGAACTGTTTAGCACCAGCGACTTTTATTACTATAACATTCACCCAGCACTGGTCACTCTACAATAGCCATGAAAGAAATGCACTTACTACATATACATATATATATGTGAATACAGAAATATCATCATTAAATCAACAATAAAGAGCTGTGGAACAGACAATACAGTTTAATGATACAGCAGACCTGTAAAAACAGTACATAGGACAATTTGTAAGTGACCTGTAAACTAGGGATGTATCAATATAGGAATTAGGGGCCGGTGCCGACATCTGACATAGAATAGTTGACTAATTGACTAATAAATCCACCAGGCAGCACAGTGGGCAGTAATTGACTAGTTGAGCACAGGGACTGAAACATGGTTGAGCTTAAAAAATATTACAGTGAACCAGCAGGAGTAGACGACAGTTGTCTGTTAAACACAAAGCCCAAAGTACTTAATTTCTGTGGAAATATAGCACAAAATGAAAACAACTCCACTGCAAGCTGTGTAAAACTTCTGAAATCTGCTGAAATACAGGCTCGAAGCCTGACTGGGTACCAGAACCAGCATCTCCGATAGGAAAGGGCTATTTGACTGACATGCAAAAGGACCAATTACAGACAGTTTAGCTCGGCGTTGCCATGGCACATGACATAAAAATTCATGTTTGTGGAGTTCTGGCCGCGACACGCACAAGGACATCTCGTTTTTTCACTACTTTTGGCTTCAAATAAAATTTTGGAATAACTTCCTAAAATGGGATAGCGTTAATGTTTTCTGGTTTAGCAATTAGGCCTGTCGCTCTGAAAGGCTTGTGAGTGAGCGCAGATGCAACTGCTTGCTACTAGCACTTAGCTTGAGTTTCCCAGAGGACTACAAGTAATGCCAGTGAATGGAAGCAAGGATAACCAGATCCACTTTAAATTCTCTATAAGGCAAGATACTGGGAGCTGTGGGGATTTTAGCGAGCAGCTTAAACTAGACAGTCAGTGTAGTATTGCGAGCAGAGTGCCTGAAACTGAAAGTTACTGAAATACCTAAATAAATAAATAAATAAATAAACAAACAAACAAACAAACAAACCAGTCCACTACTTTTTTGAATGATTAGTAAAAATTAATAGTTATGCTATACCTTGCTGATGATGATGATACTTACCTATCTTTATATATATTATATATTAATTATATATTAAATATAGAAAATTGGACTAGTTCCATCAGTTCCATCATCAGCAAGGGATTGTACAATTAGCATTACAGCGAAAAGTAGCACTTCTATAGAACATTTTCATACATATTTTATTGTAGTAGCCCAGCGTCACCTAAACTTCATCTGCTCTTCCTAAGTAAGAAAAAAGTGACATCAAATATTGGTTTTAAACATGACAATATTTTCTTTCTTTGCCTCCAATATCATTGTCCATCCTTACTGTAAACAATGTACATCAGAAAATGTAATCACTGAATATTTCTACCCATGTCAGCTGACTTTTCTTTTTTAACTTTAACGGGAAAAGGCTGAGGTGCTAGCCTAATAATAACACATTAACCACATAAAACTCACAACGAAGCAGAAATAACTTGCACACACCTCATAAATTTATCAATATATATAAATAATTATGGTCACTCTCAGGCATGGCTCTGGCCAGCATTCTTGCTCTCTCTCTTCCCCACTGCTCACTCCTTCACTCCCTCTAATTTCCTCCAGCACAAGCAGTAACTGTTGACTTGAGTCCAGCTCAAAAGTTAGCCTACTTCAATTTAATTAAAAACGTCAGCTTTTCTGAAAGTGTAAGTCTGACGCAACTCACGACCAACACTCCACAGGAGCTCAGAGCCAAGACACCAAGCCCAAAAAATCCAAAAACATAATGAGCCCCCTGAAAAGTCTAAGGATGTTTTTTAAGGCAATGGCTTCATTCATTCTTCAGCGTGATGAACCTAATAACACCAGACTAGTGTGAATTAAAGTGCTTAACTGACAACTAAAAATAAATTGTGTAATAAGTTAATATAATAAGACCTGGCGCATATGCCTCCCTTCCGCTTGTTACCTCTCCTGTGTGGTGCTGGGAGTTGGGTTAATGGCTTTAGCCGACATGAGAGCGAGTGCATTTGGAGCTCATGGAGAATTAAGAGCCGCTTCCTCTTTGTGAAGGCACAAGGCTGGGATGACTGATATCAGCCATTAAGACCACAGGCGATTAAGGGCCGGATAGGGAACATCATGTTTTATCACACAGTCAGAGGCCTGAGCCTGCTGAGGCCCACCGTCATACAACACAAGGGCAACGTGAACAGTCAAGTATTTACTGGGTACAAAAATTAGCCCATCTCATTATTATTGTATTAAGGGGCCCATTTCCCACATTTTTCCTTACATGTTATTGTTTTCCTTCATGTCCACTTATGATGTCTTTGTAGATTTATGTATCAAAGCCTTAACAATTTTTACATGACCATTTTCAAGCCTCTTTTAATTTATTAGGATTAAACAGGCTGTTTTGTTACAGTGCTTTTAAGACTGATATGTCAATGACTTCTGCTCTGATTGGCTGTCCTGTTTTGCTCCTCATTCAGCAGTCCTGACTGAAACACTCCTTACTTCAATGTTAATGGGCAGAACTAACCTGCTGTACGAGACAACAGGCATTTATATACATTTATGTATACAAATATTTTTGTGACAGTGTTTATATGCTACATCCAACTCTTTCATTTCAAACAACTAAGGAAAATCAGTTTTCCATAATATGGGCCCTTTAAAAACCGTACATAAAAGGGGTGTTTCAGCAATTCCCTCACACCCAACACTGTTTTTCTCAAATAACTGGACTTTAACAACCAAACGTAAGGAAATCTAACCAAAATAGTCATTATTGACTTTAAAAACAAGATCAAGTCATTACAGACTTTACACCTTCACAAGAGAATCTATGTCGCTGCCACTTATGTTGCATGCTTGTGAACACAACTGAACATTCTTTTTGCAAATAAATGTTTATTTACATCAGAGGTTTTGTTACATCAAATTTCCAGTATTGCACTCTCAGACACAAGAAGCACTGCTCACCTTAATATTAGTCCACCAAGGCTAAAATGTCTTTTCATAAACGTTCCACGCCAAGAATATGCTCAATGTTTTGACGCACATCACACCTTGGGGCATTGTGAATGTTCACGTTTGTGCTCAGTCGCTCACATTCGGAGAAAATTAAAACAAATGAAAACCAACACCTCATTCCTAATGTTGTTGCTGGTAATGAAGGGGTGCCGAGACGGTTTGGAGGTTTTACTATTACTTGCCACTAGATCCATGAAGCCTTCACCCCTGCCGTCACGGCACACACCTCTCCGCCGTCCCTGGTGACACCGCTGCCTTTAGCTAACAAAACACAGACGGGCTGGCGGTCAGCACACATTCCATCGCGCCAAGCATGAGGCAGCCATCAGCTCACTCAGCTCGTCAATCACACACCAAGGGACAGGGCAGAGCAGCAGAGGTGGACTTTAAACGCCCCATAGCACACTTGTGGTTCAGTAATTAAGGGTCATTGTTGTACTTAGTCACAGTTGCGATTGTTACAGGTGTCTAGGGAGCTATAGGTCTAATTAACAGTTTATTAACGTACCCAAGACACCCTGTGCATGGAGGTGTATGGCATTTTAAGACAGAAATTAGGCATAATGTACTGGAGTCTGCTGACAACACACTTTTAACCCAGTAACATACTTCAACTGTTAAAAAATAGGTTTAGATCAGCTCAGCATGATGAGAAGGTCATGAGATCACTCTGAGATTAAATGGGCTGGGCTGATCCATTTTGAAGTTAGCATTGTAGTACTCAAGTCTGATCTCGGTATCAGGGAGTGGCACGCCACACACTGCTTAAGTTCATACAATCAAAAATGATATAGAAGAGTCACAGTTACCAAGACAACTCTGTATTTGCTCACTGTCTTTGTGAAACCTTGCTGACTGCTTGGAGGCCTTTTCTTTACCTTCTTTTTGGCAGATCTAATATTTACATCTTCTTATGTTTTTCATGTTAGTCTTTGTATATCTCTTTCTCTGTCTAAGTAAACACTGCAGGACTTTAATACTACAAAAAAGGTCCAAGGGGTTCTTTGGGTGATGCCATAGAAGAAACGATTTTGGTTCTCAAACTGGTACTCGGGGACCCTCAGACGGTCCACATTTCTGCCGTGTTTTGAGTTGCATTAGAGCACAAATCTGGAGCTTCTTGGGCTCCCCAAAGACCAGTTTGAGATCCACTGCTCTAAAGAACCATGACTGAAAAAGAAAATGTGAAGAACTTTTCAAAGGCTTAAAGAATCTTCACATTATGTAAAGGTTCTGTATCAATTTAAGGGTTCTTTCTAGAACCTTTACATGATATAGAGGTTCTTTAAACTTTAAAAAGCTTTTTCTCACATACACATCTCATTTACAAAAATGGTTCTTTAAAGAACCACCCACTACAAGGTTCTTTAGAGAACCAAAAGTGGTTCTTCTATGGTATTGTGCAAAGAATCCTTTTTGGCACCTTTACTTTTAAGAGTGAAGTTGTCAGTATTATGCCCAATGTAATATTTCCTATTTCAACTTCAAACAAACAAAAGAAAACACAAAAATCACGTCTGCCCACAATCTTATTGTTATGATTAACACGGCACCCAGATTTGTACAATAGTGTTGTGATGGTGGATAAGTAAGACGGCAACAGAACTATCTCTAGATTCAGAGGTCAGTGTCCTTGGAATATATTGTTGTAGTCTTGTTTAAATAAACAAACCTTAATAATTATAAACCTTACAAATATGGACTCTAACACTGCGCACAGTCTGATTAAGTATACATCTTACATACATCTTCTAAACCGCTTATCCTTCTTATCCTGGGGTGCTGGAGCCCATCCCAGCTGTCATTGGGCGGCAGTCCATCGCAGGGCAGACAGACAGACATACACAGTCACACACTCACTCACACCTAGGGGCAATTCAGCATGTCCAATCAGCCTGACTGCATGTTTTTGGACTGTGGGAGGAAACCGGAGTACCCGGAGGAAACCCACGCAGACACGGGGAGAACATGCAAACTCCACACAGAAATGACCCCAGTCGCCCGGCCGGGAATCGAACCCAGGCCATTCTTGCTGTGAGGCGACAGCGCTCTTTTAGTTTATCAATATACCAAATTACTACGTCTAAACTACTACAATGAATTAAATTTAACCTTTCAAAAGGGCAATGTCCAAAAGGACAATATGAACTTATAACATCCATATGATATTTCTGGTGACAGGTGGACACAACAGTAACGGTTTAAAAGGAAAAACTTACCTTTTTTTAAAAAGGCTTTTTGCCTCTAGTAATTCACAAGTCTCACACAGACTATGAAGACTGGAGGAGAGTGATGTCTGTTAGATGTTTGTCAGGTTGCACAAGCCAATACGTTTGCATATAAATGAAAACCCATAACATAATTTACAAATTAAAAAAATACTGTTGGCAACTGCTGTTAAACAGATAAGACATGGAGTACGAGGAAGGAAACTTTTTGTTTAAACCACTGCTTTAAGTTTGTTTCAGAAACAACGATAACATAAGGAAAGTAAACCCAATTTCATCACATCTCTGAAAACCGCTGACATGCCGGCAAAGGTTTCTTTCTTAAACTGGAGAGCTGATTTCGTAAACATCCCCTACATTAACATTACTGACAAGACGTTGCAAGTGAGATATATTCAGTGTAGAATCTAACACGTGAATTATTTGTGCTGTTACAACTTAAACTCATGTTATTCATGTCCAGCCAAACTCCCTCTCCTCAGTGACCGATCCTTCGGTACAGAATACGTACACCATGTGACAGTATTTGCCCGGGATATTTAGCGTTAGCAAAGAAGCTTTCCTGGATCTTTCCAGAACATTCCTTCATACATCCTAGTTTTCTATTCATGGTGCAGGTACCATAGTTGAGGACAAAAATGCAAAAACAATGCACAGATACACAAATCTACATTTAGACGCTAAACATCTTTGCAGCAGCTACTTTATAAGTTTGCAAGCTTGTTATGTTTTGGTCTGAATCTGGCGGTTAGCTATCTAGTTACCGACAAGAAGAATATTTTGCAACATGAGCAACAGAAAATACACTTAATCTACAGTATCTAATCCTCTGAATCCTCTCCCTCTGAAGGACGAAGCTGAAGTTAGCTTCTTGTTCGAATTTTCCCGTCCCACCTTAAATGGTGTGGCAGTTTCATTCTGGCGCCTTGGATCAGAATGTGACTTCTGCACTATTTAAGGTGAAACGGGAACATTAGAACAAGAAGCTGGCTAGAAGGAAGTCCACTGAAGGTGAATCACCGCCGCTTCTTTAACGCGTTAAACAAAAATGACACCTAAACAAAAACACGACTAAGTTAAAGTGAATGCATACCTTCGTTTTCGGCAGCTTCTCGTTGCAGAATAATCTTTTTTGCAGAGAGTTTTTTTGAATGAAGCATAAAAGACACTTCACGTTTCTCCTTATGGAGAGCGCCATGTTGAATTCACAAGCACAACATCTATGGTGGCCCATGAGGTCCAAACCGTTGCTACCTCAAAAGTCACAACAGAATTTACCTCGTTTCAAAACGTTTGCAAACCATTTTCTCATTTTCGGTATCATATTTGTATGATATTACATTTATATATGTACAGGTTTGTTTATATTTTACTCGTTTAATTCTCATGTAACTCATATAATAAGCCCAAAGCTAAAAACAGGCTTTCTATAGAACCAGACTCCAATATTTGTTAGGCCTGCATTCAAAGCTTGGTGACAGTTTATTTTGAGGTGTCCTGTTTAGATCTCAGTAATGTCAGTAACATATCAACAGCATAGTAATAATCTGAATACATTCAGTAAATTAACAAGAGTCTTTTAATAAACTGCATAAATAAATTTAATTTATAATCTGCTGAATTAAATAGTTTTTCACTTTATTTGTAGTGTCCAAGTTCATATGAGGGTAAGGGTTAGGATTACGTTTTGAGTCAAGGTTAGGATTAGGGCCAGGGTTAGGGTTAGGTTTTAGGTAAGGATGGGTTAGGTTGGGTTTTCCTTAATAGAAGAAACAAAATAAGTCTACTTTATGTAACATAACAATACATCTACTTAACGTAAGTAATGTATCAACAGTACATCTTCAAGATATTTACTTCAGTGTATCCAGATGCTTCACTACTGCTACATCACTGATATGTTGTTGATGTGTCTGTTAAGAGTTTATTAATCACTTACGAAGGACCACTTAAATTAAGTGTTACCCAAAGCTTTAATACATTTTATGGAACAAAACCCCCAAAACCCCACAGCAACAATTCAGTCACACAATGAATTTGCCCCTCGTTGATCGAAAGGTGTTGTGCTCAGACTTGGCCCTCCTCGGCTGCTTCACGGTCCACCGCCCAACTGTTCGCTCAGCCCTATTGGATTATCCACCATCCCGGATTGTTTTACACATGTTTAGAAGGCTGCAGAGTTCAGGCCCTGCTTCACCCCCTTCACCCACATCTGCTGCTGGTTTCTCCCACTTTGCATCTGGTTGTATTTGCACAAATATAATTCCATATTCAGAATCATCTCCCGCGGCAGTCAGCACTGTATTTCATGAAACCCTGAGCAAGAGCTTTCTAACATCTGTGTGTGAATATACCAGTGGACCTGCCTGTTTGTGCCCCCTCCAACCCCCTCACCCAGTCCTACAGCCTCTGGGCTCTGTTTCCTGGCCACCCAGTAGAGATTCTTCACTTTGCACCTCCATCATGAGAATTTTTTCATGAAAGTGTGTGCTATTTTTCTTTCCTTCATCTGTCCAGAATAGGTGGTTTTATTCCAACCTCTCCTCATATTCCCCATGCTTCTATCTTTAACCTGCTATTACAGCCCAGGGTGCCTGGAAGAGACTGTTTTTGTGCAGTGGTAAATGCTGAAATTATTTGTGTGTGTGTGTGTGTGTGAGAGAGAGAGAGAGAGAGAGAGAGAGAGAGAGAGAGAGAGAGAAAGAGAAAGAGAGAGAGAGAGGGTGGGAATGCATACATGTCATCTGGCTGTGATAGATTTAAGGATAAATATGTGGATAATCTGTGTGTGTGAGCGTGTGTTTTGGAATGTTTGTTCATGTTTGCATGAGAGTGTGTGTTTATGTGTGTGTTATGTATGTGTGTGGTCCATTTGAATTGCATCCTTCTACAAACTAATTTTAGGTGATGTAGTCTGCATTTACATGCATGCATGCATATGCTTGTTACATCAAATATTATAGAAAGTCGGGTGTTGGGTGCTTCTAGTGAATCTATGTTTTTTGGCTATAAGGCTCATATAATAAGTCTCTTAATCTGCACTTTAAATAGGCATTCTGGCCTAAAACTAGAGTTTAATATACTATTTGTCATGGGTCATCAATGTTCTCTCATACAAAAACCAGCATGCATTACACTAGTACATCATACAACCACTTGGAATCCCTGTGGTGTCACCCAATCTTGACTGCAAACCTATGATTTTATTTTTACTGAAATGGACAGAAGAGATATGTTTTTTACAGTTTCTTTCAGATAGAAATAAAGAAAGCAAAACTTAAAGTAAAGTATCTAGATAGCTGAGAAGCTACTTTGCTCCTCAAAAGCCATTTCTGCCATTTGAGAAATGCATTCTCTCCATTGTTATGATCATTTGAAGACATTTACTACAGTTAAATGGCTGCAATAGAAAATTCAGCTTCCTAGCAGTAACATTACCTTGCTGCCTTCTGTTTGCATTCACTAGCTAATGAAAAAATAAAAAACATTTCAGAACAACCTGCCTGCAAAAAGCATCCCAAAGCAGTTGAAGTTTTTCAGCACCTTCAAAATACAACTTTCTCAGTCTTTAAACCAGAAAATCTCACCCAAGAGATGGAGTGTCCCTCTAAGTCGATTAATTCTACTATACTCTCACAAATAACCATGCTGCAATAAGCATGATATGTGGCGTTTTGATTTATGTTTGTTCTACACAGGCTAAAGGAATCTGAATAGTCGTTTAAAACAATTCTAATATGAATGACTTTAATCACATGTTTGTCTGTGTGGCGAAGAAGTAGTCCGCTATAGGAAACAACATCCCTTCACCTACTCCAACTGCATGCAGAAAAACGAAACTCTGTCCGTCTACCAAATGAAAGTTTTCATCACCCTCCATGGTCACTAATTGTTCATCTCCTCACCACAGATCAATCTGCGTGGCCACCCTTGTGGTTCTCTCATCTCTTCTGAAAGCACCTATGAGGTCTCCTTCTTATTCCTCGCCGGAGTGTATTGAGATCAGGGCCTATTGACCGCTCCTCCTGTGCTGAGGAGAGAATAGGCTGGTTGGTGGTGACCGACAGTCCACCTGTGATAATAGAGACAGGCAGGGGGCCCGGGGAGCGCTGGGGCCGGGAACTGGGCCTCAGCCTGCATCAACGACTCCCTGATCCGCCTCCATCCTGACACTGACAGACAGGCCGTCCCCTCTGACACCACGGCCCGCCGAGCCCATGGGGCGCCTGCCACCCAAGTGGATGGATGGATGAATGGATGGGAAGACGGATGGATCAACTGCTTAGATAGATGCACAGTTCCATCTAATTGAAAATTTTGAGGAGTGAGAGCCTAGGGAAATTTCCATAGATTTAACCTTTTTTTGCTCCTATTTCAGTGTGAAAGTCTGTTAAGGAAAATAAACACTTGGAGAAAAGTATTTTGTGTAAAGCAATGTTTGCTTCTCAGAGGAGAGTCTGGTTTTCATTATAGCCGTGCCATGTCTGGCTAGCCTGTAGCCCAGAGCCAGAAACCCAAATGAGCACAAGGCTCAGGGCTAAAGGTGGCCTATAATGGAGTTATGTCCATGCTACACTCACTACAACTAAGAACAGAACTGACTTCATGCTCCATCCAGAAATGCGTCCTTTTGTAGCAACTATTGCAAAATTGCACAAGCTTTATAGAACATTAGCAAAAATTCCATTCAAAATAACGAAAAGATGTATTGCTTTTTGTTTATGTCTGGTACTTAAAGTTGAGTTTTCAGTTTAAAATGCTGTGCTACTACACCAGACAATGTTGTTCTAGCTAATCAAAACTAGAAAGGATGGATAT